>NC_090317.1:89563219-89869543 GCF_039906515.1 Pseudorca crassidens | reverse complement strand
TTGAAAGCATTCAGAGAGAAATGATGCATTATGTATAGGGGAACATTGATTTGAATGACTGTAGATTTCTTATCAGAAACTCTAGATCAGAAAGAAGCAACAAACAATTTTTCAGATATTGAAAGATTTATCAATCCAGAGAATCCAGCAAAAAATACCCTTCAGGAATGAAGGTAAAATTTAAAACACAATTTTAGATAAAGGAAAACTAAGAAAATTCACAGCAAGCAGACCTGCTGAAAAAGAATTGCTAAAGGAATTTCTTCATACAGAAGTGAAATGATACCAGAAGGGAGAGTGGAACATTACAAATGATGGAAGAAGACAAAAATGGTAAAAATCTGCGTAAATATAATAGACTATTTTTCTTCTCCTGAGTCTTGATTGAAAGCGAATTACAGCATTTTCTGATGGGATTTTCAGTGTATGTAGATGTAATACATAAGGAAATGATAGCATAAAGTGGAGAGGGTAAAGGGCCCAAAATGCTGGAAAGGGTTTTACATTGCAAATAAAGTGGTAAAATATTGATTCTAAATAGACTGTGAAAAGTGTGTGTTTTGTAATCCCTAGAGCAACTACTAAAAAAATTAGACAAAGAGATGTCAAAGTGACAATAAATAAATTAAAATTGTTTACTAAAAAAAAAAAAAATTGGTTACTAAAAAAGTTTAAATAATTCTAAAGAAGGCAGGAGAAGGGAAACAGGAATAATAATTCAGAGGAACCAAACAGAATATAAACAGTAAAATGGAAAACCTAAATCCAGTCATATCAATAATTATATTAAATGGTCTAAATGCCAATGAAAAGACAAAAATTAAAATGGATTAAAAACACAACCCAACTGTATGTCACCTACAGAAACTCACTTCAAATATAATAGGTTGAGAGCAAAAGGAAAAAAATAGATAGCATTCAAAAATGAATGAGGAGGAGCTTCAAGATGGCGGAAGAGGGCTTCCCTGGTGGCGCAGTGGTTGAGAGTCCGCCTGCCGATGCAGGGGACATGGGTTTGTGCCCCAGTCTGGGAAGATAAAACATGCTGCAGAGAGGCTGGGCCAGTGAGCCATGGCCACTGAGCCTGCGCATCTGGAGCCTGTGCATCTGGAGCCTGTATTCCACAATGGGAGAGGCCACAACAGTGAGAGGCCCATATACTGCCAAAAAAAAACCACAAAACAAAAACAAAAAAACAAAAAAGATGGTGGAAGAGTAAGATGCAGAGATCAACTTCCTCCCCACAAATACATCAGAAATACATCTACATGTGGAACAACTACTACAGAACACCTACTGAATGCTGGCAGAAGACCTCAGACCTGCAAAAGGCAAGAAAATCCCCATGTACCTGGGTAGAGCAAAAGAAAAAATAAACAGACGAAAGAATAGGAATGGGACCTGTACCAGTGGGAGGGAGCTGTGAAGAAGGAAAGGTTTCCACACACTAGGAAGCCCCTCCGTGGGCGGGGACTGTGGGTGGCGGACGGGGGAAGCTTCAGAGCCATGCAGGAGAGCACAGCAACACGGGTGCAGAGGGCAAAACGGAGAGATTCCCGCACAAAGGATCGGTGCCGACCAGCACTCACCAGCCCGAGAGGCTTGTCTGCACACCCACCGGGTTGGGTGGAGGCTGAGAGCTGAGGCTTAGGCTTCAGAGGTCAGATCCCAGGGAGAGGACTGGGGTTGGCTGCGTGAACACAGCCTGCAGGGGGCTAGTGCACCACAGCTAGCCGGGAGGGAGTCCGGGAAAAAGTCTGGAGCTGCCGAAGAGACAAGAGACTTTTTCTTGCCTCTTTGTTTCCTGGTGCGTGAGGAGAGGGGATTAAGAGCCCCGATTAAAGGAGCTCCAGAGACGGGCATGAGCCGCGGCTATCAGCGCAGACCACAGAGATGGGCATGAGACTCTACGACTGGTGCTGCAGCCATCAAGAAGCCTGTGGGCAAGCACAGGTCACTACCCACACCTCCCCTCCTGGAGCCTGTGGTGCCTGCCACTGCCAGGGTCCTGTGACCAGGGACAACTTCCCTGGGAGAACACACAGCATGCCTCAGGCTGGTGCAACATCACACCAGCCTCTGCTGCCTCAGGCCCACCCCACATCCATACCCCTCCCTCCCCCTGGACTGAGTGAGCCAGAACCCCTGAATCAGCTGCTCCTTTAACCCCGTCCAGTATGAGCAAAGAACACACGCCCTCAGGCGACCTACATGCAGGCGCGGGTCCAAATCCAAAGCTGAACCACGGGAGCTGTGCGAACAAAGAAGAGAAAGGGAAATCTCTCCCAGCAGCCTCAGGAGCAGCAGATTAAATCTCCACAATCAACTTGATGTATCCTGCATCTGTGGAATACCTGAATAGACAACAAATCATCCCAAATTGAGGAGGTGGAATTTGGGAACAAAGATATATATTTCTTTTTCCCTTTTTCTCTTTCTGTGAGTGTGTATGTGTATCCTTCTCTGTGTGATTTTGTCTGTATAGCTTTGCTTTTACCATTTGGCCTAGGGTTCTGTCTGTCGTTTTTTTTTACTTAAAAATTTTTTTCCGAATAATTATTTTTTATATTAATAACTTTTATTTTACTTTATTTTAAAATTTTATCTTCTTCTTTCCTTTTTTTCTCCCTTTTATTCTGAGCCACGTGGAGGACAGGCTCTTGGTGCTCAAGCCAGTCATAAAGGCTGTGCCACTGAGGTGGGAGAGCCAAGTTCAGGACACTGGTCCACAAGAGACCTCCCGGCTCCACGTAATATCAAACGGCAAAAATCTCCCAGAGATCTCCATCTCAACATCAAGACCCAGCTCCACTCAATGACCAGCAAGCTACAGTGCTGGACACCCTATGCCAAACAACTAGCAAGACAGGAACACACCCCATCCATTAGCAGAGAGGCTGCCTAAAATCATAAGGCCACAGACACCCCAAAACACACCAATAGACATGGACCTGCCCAGTGGAAAGACAAGATCCAGCCTCATCCACCAGAACACAGACACTAGTCGTCTCCACCAGGAAGCCTAAACAAGCCACTGAACTAACCTTAGCCACTGGTGACAGACGCCAAAAACAAAGGGTATTACGAACCTGCAGCCTGCAAAAAGGAGACCCCAAACACAGTAAATTAAGTAAAATGAGAAGACAGAGAAACACACAGCAGATGAAGGAGCAAGGCAAAAACCCACCAGACCTAACAAATGAAGAGGAAATAGGTAGTCTACCTGAAAAAGAATTCGCAATAGTGATAGTAAAGATGATCCAAAATCGTGGAAATAGAATGGAGAAAATACAAGAAACGTATAGAAAGGACCTAGAGGAAATAAAGAGCCAACGAACAGTGATGAGCAACACAATAAATGAAATTAAAAATTCTCTAGAAGGGATCAATAGCAGAATAATTGAGGCAGAAGAACAGATAAGTGACTTGGAAGATAAAATAGTGGAAATAATTACTGCAGAGCAGAATAAAGAAAACAGAATGAAAAGATTTGAGGACAGTCTCAGAGACATCTGGGAAAATATTAAATGCACCAACATTCAAATTATAGGGGTCCCAGAAGAAGAAGAGAAAAAGAAAGGGACTGAGAAAATATTTGAAGAGATTATAGTTGAAAACTTCCTTAATATGGGAAAGGAAATATTTTACCGGGTCCAGGAAGCACAGAGAGTCCAATACAGGATAAATCCAGGCAGAAACAGGCCACAACACATGTTAATCAATCTATCAAAAATTAAATACAAAGTAAAAATAGTAAAAGCAGCTAGGGAAAAACAACAAATAACACACAAGGGAATCCCCATAAGGTTAACAGCTGATATTTCAGCATAAACTCTGCAAGCCAGAAGGGAGTGGCAAGACATATTTAAAGTGAGGAAAGAGAAAAACCTACAGCCAAGATTACTCTACCCAGCAAGGATCTCATTCAGATTTGATGGAGAAATTAAAACCTTTACAGACAAGCAAAAGCTAAGAGAATTCAGCACAACCAAACCAGCTTTACAACAAATCCTAAAGGAACTTCTCTAGGCAGGAAACACAAGAGAAAGAAAAGACCTACATTAATAAACCCAAAACAATTAAGAAAATGGGAATAGGAACATACATATCGATAATTACCTTAAATGTAAATGGATTAAATGCTCCAACCAAAAGACATATATTGGCTGAATGGATACAAAAACAAGATCCGTATATATGTTGTCTATGAGAGTCCCACGTCAGACCTAGGGGCACATACAGACTGAAAGTGAGGTGATGGAAAAAGATATTCCATTGAAATGGAAATCAAAGGAAAGCTGGAGTATCAATTCTCATATCAGACAAAATAGACTTTAAAACAAAGACTATTATAAGAGACGAAGAAGGACATTACCTATGATCAAGGGATCAATCCAAGAAGAAGATATAACAATTGTAAATATTTATGCACCCAACATAGGAGCACCTCAATACATAAGGCAAATACTAACAGCCACAAAAGGGGAAATTGATGGTAACACAATCATAGTAGGGGAATTTAACACCTCACTTTCACCAATGGACAGATTGTGCAAAATGAAAATAAGGAAACACAAGCTTTTAGTGATACATTAAACAAGATGGACTTAATTGATATTTATAGGACATTCCATCCAAAATCAACCGAATACACATTTTTCTCAAGTGCTCATGGAACATTCTCTGGGATGGATCATATCTTGGGTAACAAATCAAGCCTTGGTAAATTTAAGAAAATTGAAATTGTATCAAGTATCTTTTCTGACCACAATGCTATGAGACTAGATATCAATTACAGGAAAAAATCTGTAAGAAATACAAACACATGGAGGCTAAAAAACACACTAGTTAATAATGAAGTGATCACTGAAGAAATCAAAGAGGAAATAAAAAATATCTAGAAACAAATTACAGTGAAAACACAATGACCCAAAACCTATGGGATGCAGCAAAAGCAGTTCTAAGAGGGAAGTTTATAGCAATACAATCCTACCTTAAGGAAAAAGAAACATCTCAAATAAACAACCTAACCTTACACCTAAAGCAATTACAGAAAGAACAAAAAACCCCCAAAGTTAGCAGAAGGAAAGAAAGCATAAAGATCAGATCAGAAATAAATGAAAAAGAAATGAAGGAAACGATAACAAAGATCAATAAAACTAAAAGGTTCTTCTTTGAGAACATAAACAAAGTTGAAAAACCATTAGCCAGGCTTATCAAGAAAAAAGGCAGAAGACTCATATCAATAGAATTAGAAATGAAAAAGGAGAAGTAACAGCTGACACTGCAGAAATACAAAGGATCATGAGAAATTACTACAAGCAACTATATACCAATAAAATGGACAACCTGGAAGAAATGGGCAAATTCTTAGAATGTACAACCTTCTGAGACTGATCCAGGAAGAAATAAAAAATATGAACAGACCAATCACAAGCACTGAAATTGAAACTCTGATTAAAAATCTTCCAACAAACAAAAGCCTGGGACCAGATGGTTTCACAGGTGAATTCTATCATACATTTAGAGAAGGGCTAACACCCATCCTTCTGAAACTATTCCAAACCATAGCAGAGGGAGGAACACTCCCAAACTCATTCTACAAGGCCACCATCACTCTGATACCAAAAACAGACAAAGATGTCACAAAGAAAAAACTACAGGCCAATATCACTGATGAACATAGATGCAAAAATCCTCAGCAAAATACTAGCAAACAGAATCCAACAGCACATTAAAAGGATCATATACTATGATGAAGTGGGGTTTATCCCAGGAATGCGAGGATTCTTCAATATACACAAAATAATCAACATGATGCACCATATTAACAAACTGAAGGAGAAAAAACATATGATCATCTCAATAGATGCAGAGAAAGCTTTCCACAAAATTCAATACCCATTTATGATATAAACCCGCAGAAACTAGGCATAGAGGGAACGATCCTCAACATAATAAAGGCCATATATGACAAACCCACAGCCAACATCATCCTCAAAGGTGAAAAACTGAAACCATTTCCACTAAGATCAGGAACAAGACAAAGTTGCCAACTCTCGCTGCTACAATTCAACATAGTTTTGGAAGTTTTAGCCACAGCAATCAGAGAAGATAAAGAAATAAAAGGAATCCAAATTGGAAAAGAAGAAGTAAAGCTGTCACTGTTTGCAGATGACATGATACTATACATAGAGAATCCTAAATATGCTACCAGAAAACTACTAGAGCTAATCAATAAATGTGGTAAAGTAGCAGGATACAAAATTCATGCACAGCAATCTCTGGCATTCCTATACACTAATGATGAAAACTCTGAAAGTGAAATTAAGAAAATGCTCCCATTTACCATTGCAACACAAAGAATAAAATATCTAGGAATAAACCTACCTAAGGAGACAAAAGACCTGTATGCAGAAAATTATAAGACACTGATGAAAGTAATTAAAGATGTTACAAATAGATGGAGAGATATACCATGTTCTTGGATTGGAAGAATCAACATTGTGAAAATGACTCTACTCCCCAAAGCAATCTAGAGATTCAATGCAATCCCTATCAAACTACCACTGGCATTTTTCACAGAACTAGAAGAAAAAATTTCACCATTTGTATGGAAACACAAAAGACCCTGAATAGCCAAAGCAATCTTGAGAATGAAAAACGGAGCTGGAGGAATCAGGCTCCTTGACTTCAGACTATACTACAGAGCTACAGTAATCAAGACAGTCTGGTACTGGCACAAAAACAGAAATATAGATCAATGGAACAGGATAGAAAGCCCAGAGATAAACCCACACACATATGGTCACCTTATCTTTGACAAAGGTGGCAAGAATATACAATGGAGAAAAGACAGCCTCTTCAATAAGTGGTGCTGGGAAAACTGGACAGCTACATGGAAAAGAATGAAATTAGAACACTCCCTACCACCATAGACAAAAATAAACTCAAAATGGATTAAAGACCTAAGTGTAAGGCCAGACACTATAAAACTCTTAGAAGAAAACATAGGCAGGACACTCTATAACATAAATCACAGCAAGATCCTTTTTGACACACCACCTAGAGAAATGGAAATAGAAACAAAAATAAACAAATGGGACCTAATGAAACTTAAAAGCTTTTGTACAGCAAAGGAAACCATAAGCAAGACAAAAAGACAACCCTCAGAATGGGAGAAAATATTTGCAAATGAAGCAACTGACAAAGGATTAATCTCCAAAATATACAAGCAGCTCATGCAGCTTAATATCAAAAAAACAAACAACTCAATCCAAAAATGGGCAGAAGACCTAAATAGACATTTCTCCAAAGAAGATATATAGATCACCAACAGACACATGAAAGGTTGCTCAACACCACTAATCATTAGAGAAATGCAGATCAAAACTACAGTGAGGTATCACCTCACACCATTTAGAATGGCCATCATCAAAAAATCTAGAAACAATAAATGCTGGAGAGGGTGTGGAGAAAAGGGAACCCTCTTGCACTGTTGGTGGGAATGTAAATTAATACAGCCACTATGAAGAACAGTATGGAGGTTCCTTAGAAAACTAAAAATAGAACCACCATACTACCCAGGAATCCCACTATTGGGCATATACCCTGAGACAACCAGAATTCAAAAAGAGTCTTGTACCATAATGTTTATTTCAGCTCTGTTTACAATAGCCAGGACATGGAAGCAACCTAAGTGTCCATCAACAGATGAATGGATAAACATGACGTGGCACATATACACAGTGGAATATTACTAGCCATAAAAACAAACGATATTGAGTTATTTTTAGTGAGGCGGATGAACTTAGAGTCTGTCATACAGAGTGAAGTTAAGTCAGAAAAAGAAAAAGAAATACTATATGCTAACCCATATATATGGAGTCTAAGAAGAAAAAAAAAGGCCATGAAGAACCAGGGGCAAGACGGGATTAAAAATGCAGACCTACTAGAGAATGGGCTTGAGTGTAAGGGGAGGGGGAATGGTAAGGTGGGACAAAGTGAGAGAGTGGCATGGGCATATATACACTACCAAACATAAAATAGGTAGCTAGTGGGAAGCAGCTGCATAGCACAGGGAGATCATTTCGGTGCTTTGTGACCACCTAGAGGGGTGGGATAGGGAAGGTGGAGGGAGGGAGACGCAAGAGAGAGGAGAGTTGGGGACATATGTATATGTATAAGTGATTCACTTTGTTATAAAGCAGAAACTACCACACCAGTGTAAAGGAATTATACTCCAATAAGGACATTAAAAAGAAAAAAAATGAATGAAAAGCCTTAAAAAAGAATGAAATATTGCTATTTGGAACAACATGTGTAGACCTGGAGGGTATTAGTGAAATAAGTCAGACAGAGAAAGACAAATACTGTATGTTATCACTTATATGTTGGAGTCTAAAAAAATGAATGGATATAACAAAACAGAAAGAGACTCACAGATATAGAGAAGAAACTAGTGGTTACCAGTGGGGAGATGGAATAAGGGAGAGGCAACATAAAGGTAAGGAGTTAAGAGGTACAAACTACTTTGTATAAAATAAATAAGCTCCAAGGATATATTGTACAGCACAGGGAATATAGGTAATATTTTATAACTTTATCAAAGTATAACCTATAAAAATATTCAATCACTATGTTGTAACACCTGAAACTAATATAATATTGAAAATCAACTATACTTCAATTAAAAAAATAAACCAGAAAAAAACTAATGTAAAAAAATTGGAATGGCTATATTAACATCAGACAAAATGGACTTCAGAGCTAAGAAATTGCCAGGGGTAAAGAACAACATTATATATTGATAAAAGAGTCAATTCACCACAAAGACCTAGTAATTCTATATGTATTTGCTTCTAATAACAGAAGTTCAAAATTCAAGAAGCAAACCTTGACAGAGCAGAGAGAAGTGGAAAAACTCTATAATTATAGTTTTAGTAATTGATGGAAATAAGCAGACAGAATCAGAAAGAATATTGAAGAAATGAACAACAACATCAATCAACTGAATCCAACTGATATATTACTCCACCCAATGACAGCAGGAATACACATTCTCTTAAGTGTACGTGGAACATTCTCCAAGATAGACCATATCCTAGGTCATAAAACAAGCCTTAACCAATTAAAAATAATTGAACTCATACAGAATGTGTTCTCTAGTCACAATGGAATTAAACTAGAAATCAGTAACAGAAAAATAATCGTAAAATTTCCAGACACTTAGAAATTAAATAATATACTTCTAAATAATCTATGTGTCAAAGAAATGTCCGAGGAGTGATTAGAAATATTTTGAACAGAATGGAAATGAAAATATATCAAAATTAGTTGAATACAGCAAAAAGCAGTGGTTTTAGGGCACTCTATAGCATTAAATGCTCATATTAGAAAACAAGAAAGATCTGAAATCAATAACTTAAGCTTCCTCCTTAAAGTAGAAAAAGAATTAAATAAATCAAGCAGAAGGAAAGAAACAGCAACAATCAATGAAATAGGAAACATAAGAAAAAAATAGAGAAAATCAATGAAACCCAAAACGGCTTCTTTGCAAAGATCAGTAAAATTCGTAAATTTCTAGCCAGGCTAAACAAAGAAAAATGAGCAAAGATTCAAATCATCAATATCAGGAATGGAAGAGGGGAAATCACTACAGACTTTATATTCATTAAAAGGCTATTAAGGGAATACTAAGAACAACTCTATGCACATAAATTTGACAACTTAGATGAAATGGACCAATTCCCTGCAAACTACAAACTACCAAATGTCATCCAGATAAAATAGATAATCTGAGTAGTCCTATAACTAATATAGAAATTGAATTCATAGTTGAAAACCTCCCCCCAGAGAAGTCTCCATTATCAAGTGGTTTCACTGGTGAATTCTACCAAACATTTAAAGAAGAATTAACACCAATTCTACACTATCTCTCCAGAAAACAGAAAAGGGAACATTTCAACCCATTTTTCAAAGCTAGCTTTATCCATATAACCAAAACCAGACAAAGACAGTATAAAAAAGAAAATTACAGATCGGTATCACCCGTAAACATAGACTCAAGATCTTTAACAAATCCAATCCAGAAATAGTATGACTGAAACAAATGAAGTTCATCTTGGGAATGCAAACCTGGTTCAATATTTGAAAATAAGTCAATGTAATCAATCATATTAGCAGTTTAAAGAAGAAAAATCATATATCAATTGATATGAAAAAAGCATTTGACAAAATTCAGCATTCATCCATGATAAAAGTTATCAACAAACTAAGGATAGAAACTTTCTCAACCTGATAAAGGTTGTCTCCAAAGATCTACATGTAACATCATGTTTAGTGGTGAAAGACTGAATACTTTCCCCTTGCCTTAGAAACAAGGCAAGGATGTCTAATCTCACCAGTCCTATTCAACATTATACTAGAAGTTTTATCCAGTGCAATGAGACAAGAAAAAGAGGTAAAAAGAATACAGATTTGAAAAGAATAAGTAAAACTGACTTCTTTTGGGCAGCTGACATAACCATATGTGTAGAAAATATCAAGGGATCTACAATAAAAAAGAGAGAGAAAAACTCCTAGAACTAACATGTTTGCTTAACAAAGTAACAGAACACAAAATCAACACATAAAAATCAATCCCATTTCTGTATCCTGACAATGTACATGCAAGGAAATTAAAACTTTAAAATACCATTTATAGTAGGTCCCCAAAATGAGATGCTTAGGTATAAATCTGATAAAACATCTACAAAATCTATGTGGCGGAAACTACAAAATGCTGATAAAAGAAATCATGCAAATTGAGAAACATGGTATTCATGGAATGGAAGTGTCAACTGAGTAAAGATGTCACTTCTGAATTGGTCTGTAGATTGAACTCAATACCAGTCAAAATCCCAGCAGGATTTTTTTTGTACATACAGACAAACTGATTCTCAAATTTCATGGGCAAATGAACTAGAATAGCTAAGACAATTTTGAAAAAGAATAAAGTTGAAAGAATCACACCATCCAATTTGAAAATTTGCTATAAAGCTTACAAAGTAATGAATATGGTGTGGTTATTGGGGAAGAGAGAGACAGAACAATGTAACAGAGTAGAGAGTTCAGAATTAGACCCACACAATTATGGCTGTTTGATTTTTGAGAAAGGTGCAAAAAATTCAGTGATAAAAGCAGTCTTTTTTACTATAATACATGATGTTGGAACTGTTGGATATCCATATGCTAAAGAATGAACCTTCACCTAAACCTCATTCATTATACAAAAATTAACTCAAAGTGAGTCATAGATCTAAAATTAAAACATAAAGCTATAAAACCTTTAGAAATCAATGTAAAAGAAAATCTTTGTGACATAGGGTTAAATGGGGGTTTCTGAGCAGCAGCACCACTGACATTTTGGGCTTGATAATTCTTTGTCATGGAAACTTTGCTGTGCATTGTAGGATATATAGTAGCATCCCCAGCCTTTACCCATGAGAGACCAGTAACACCATGCCCCGTAAGTCATGACAACCAAAAATGTATCCAGACTTTGCCCAATGTTCCTGGGGACAAAGTCCCCCCTGGTTAAGAACCACTGAGTTGGAGAAAGAATTTTTAGATATAATGCAAAAACGCACAGTCCATAGAAGAAAAAAAATGATGAATTGTTATTTTTATAAAAATGTAAAACTAGGGACTTCCCTGGTGGTCCAATGGTTAAGACTCCACACTCCCAGTGCAGGGGGCATGTGTTTGATCCCTGTTTTGGGAACTAAGATCCTGCATGCTGCATGGCGTGGCCTAAAAAATAAATAAATAAAATGGAAAACTTCTCCTCTGAAAGATATTGTTGAGAGAATGAAAAGACAAACTATGGATTGGCAGAAGATATTTCTAAATCATATATCTGACAAAGAATTTGGATCCAGGATATCTAAAGAATTCTGAAAACTCAACAATAAGTAAATGAAAAACACAATTACAAAAGAGAGAAAAGAATTTGCAGCCATTTTACCAAAGAGGATTTAAGTATGACAAATAAGCACATAAAAAGATGTTCAACATCATTAGCTATTAGGGAAAAGCTATGATGAGGTATCACTAAACACCTATTAGAATGGCTAAAATAAAAATTACTGAATTCCAAGAGCTGGTGAAGATGTGGAGCAAGTGGAACTTTCCAAGCATTGCTGGTTTGGATGCAAAATGGTACAGCAACTATGGAAAATAATTTGGAAGTTTCTTATCAAGTTAAACACGATTTTACCATATAATCCAGCAATCACACTCCTGGGTATTTATCCTAGAGAAGTGGATACAATAACCTGGATATGAATGTTCATAACAGCTTTATTCATAATTGCCAAAAACTGGAAACAACTTGAAGGTCCTTCAATGGCTAAATGGATAAACAAACTGGTAGATCAATACAATGGAATGCTATTCAGCAATAAACAGAACAAACTGTTGATCACAAAACAACAGAAGAACCTCAAAGGCATTATGCTGAGTTAAAGAAGCTTGCCTCAAAAGGTTACATATTCTATGACATTCATTCCTTAAACTATAAGGATGGAAAAATAGATCAGTGGTTAGAGGTAGGGTTAAGGTGTAGCTATAAAGGAATGATATAAAGGAGATTAATGGGATAGTGGAAACTTCTGTATCCTGGTAGTGGTGGTGGTTACATGAATATCTACATGTGTTAAAATTCATTGAATTATACACCAAAAGAAAAAAAAGCAATTTTATCATATGATAATTTAAAAAACAGACAAGTTCAATTCTGATGGTACTTTACTAGCTTTATAGGATGTAGTCTAAACTTCTTAGCAGGAATTACAGGGCCCACCCTGGTGGTAGCTCCTCAGAAATAGGGCTGTTTCCCTCATAAAGCATAAGAATGTTGTTTTTATGGAGGTAGACTGTGGTCCTGAAGGTCACAACTGTTTTGTCTCTAAGTAAGAGACAGTTTTTAGTATTGGAAAGTCGAGGATTTAGAATATCTGAGTTCTCACACTGGTGTAGCATTTTGTGGAATCCTGGTCTAGTACAGCCTCAGTTGCCTCCCTATTAAATGTGACAAATAACTGGTTCCCTCAGGGTCACTATTAGTAGGGCAGAAATTGAACCACTTTCAATCCCAGGCCTAGCCAATTTTGCATCTGAACAGAACACTCCTTCCCACTTCAACCTTTATGGAAGGGAGAGGAGTATGTGATGTATGGTTTAGGGGAGCAGATTGTATTGTCGAACGTTTTTCGAGGTACTTTTTGCATGTATGCATCTAGTTAGCAATCTGGGTTGTACTCTACCTCAGTTCTCCTCCCCTGTAACTAATTCATTTCATTGGAATCTGGATCCTGCAGAGAGTTGGCTTCTAAAACAAATACAGTGGCAGGTATTCCCCCATAGGATTGTCCTGAGTTGTTTCAGGTTTTAGAACTTTTTGTAGCAGCCCTTTCAGTGTTATGATCACCCTGATGGAGAGTCTTAGTTTGTGCTGCTGCTGTTCCCCACCCCTCGCCACCTGCCATCCCTACATGCATGTGGCTTGTTTAGAGCTTGGATGACAACCCAAGCCCACTCCCCATTTCCACCACCATTCAACTCCTCCCATGCTGAGGTAAATGATGAGACACTGGTGTTGATTATATTTATCCATTTATTAAAATACTTTAAGAAGCAAAACTTTATTAACTTTGAAGACTGGTGTTCCATTTTGTGGGGAGGAGGAATAGGCACACTTTGTGGACCTTTTCTTTCTGCTTTTTCCTGTTACCCCATAACTACCCCAGTTTCCTCCCCCAGTCAGCCCCTGGCCCTGCTGCTTACTTGCAGGGGTCTCTGAGGAAACAAAACAAACAAAAAAACAGATTAAAGATTAGCAGACAAGTAGACAAATGCAATTCCACAAACCATAAAGCCAATCAAGGTCCTTTACAGGATGGAATGGTGCTAATGGGTTTGGTTGTTTTGGTATTAGTTTCTACTTCTTATGAAATTAAAATTCTTCTACTTGTGTCCTGAGGGAAGATGACATTAACCCCAACTGTTTCTTCTGATCAACTTTAACCTAATTTATTAAATTGAAAATGTCTTCCTTATTCTTCCCTTGCCCCTTTAGACAAAACACAGGCCCTTTTCCGGTGAGGTGAATGATAGCTGCTGACCTCCTGTAGTATTGACACCAAAAGCAGATGATGGCAGTCCAAATCCACTGGCATTCTCCTTCCCCACTGTTCTTCTTGCTAGGAATTGCCCATTCAATCAGTCCCTCAGAAAGTGCTCCAAAGATGCAACCAAACCCCAGAACTTTGGCTCTTGATGTCAACTTTGAACATAATTGAGATGGATATTTGGTGTCTGGTCCCACCACCTGAACAATTATATTACTGCAAGTAGTTAACCATGAAGTCCTGAAAGGAGCTTATGCTTCCAGAGGATGGGCCACCTCCCTTGAGAAAGAGATCACCACTTCTTGCTTTGTTTTCAAGCTAGTATGTGCAAAAACAAGTGCTCAGCAAAGCTGTCTTCCTTGTTTTGGGAAACAACTGGTAACTAAGCAGTTTAGGAGGTAACCAAGGGATTTAGCAAGCCACACCTGCTCTTGGGCCTCATCCCCTATCAATTCTGCTCCATGAGTTGACTCCAGCCTCCAATCTTAGTGGTTTCATTCAATATCATTCTGATTCAGGGTGGGAGGATAGGGTAGGTAAAAGGGAATCCAGATGGTACAACAGAGCAAGAGTAGCATTACAACATACAAAGATGGATAGTAAGTCAGCAAAGTAAACACAAGAGATGGAGTACTATTACAGTTTACTGTCATTGGTGATAAAAATAATTACAAGACACAGCCCTGCTTAGGCACTGCCAAGTAAAAGCTACCCTCTCCCAGGACTTCCTTTTGTTTCCTAAAATTTGCTCATTTGGAAATTTTTCATTTTGAAAAAGGCTCTTCTGAAAAATATGCAACTTGGTTCCCAACTCTGTGAGTGAACGTGTGTGCAGCTGTTAATGTGTGCAGCCACGGAGGAGCCAAGTTGGGCTGCAACGGTGACCTTATTGATTTGATCTAATACCTCCTCCTGGGAAGAAAGAGTAATACGGAGAAAGCCAAAGACACAGCAACAGCACATTCCCCACTTAAGTACATACAGTAAGTTAACATATTCTGATGCTTAAATAAGTTTTAAATGTTTTCTCTCAATGTTTTTCCATTAACTTTCTTCCCTAGTTGTAGAGCTAGGACATTTTTGTTTGTTTGGCACAGCAGTCAGACGTCTGGGGACTATCCCCTTGTTAGTATTTTTCTCCTCACCCCTGCAGAGGTGGAACACAGGTGGCTGGTTTAAGTGGGCTAGGCTGGTGGAGTTCCAGAGTTGAGAACCAGTGCTTAGAGTTGGATTGTGCACCTCGATAAACCAGCGATTGGACTGAGTCAGGTAATTGAGCACGCTAAGTTTTTCTGAGAAGTAGGGAGAGGCCAGTTTCCTGGCTTTCTGTTGATAAATGGGAAGGGACACTTACTCAAAGGTATAAGTTGAGGGTGGGTGGGGATACAAGGCAGACATGAGAGAACCCCTGGAGAAATACTGGAGTTTGATTAGATTTGCCTGACTGGGCGCAGGCATTCAAAAAAATGCTAATTGGGATCTGGAGCAATTTTGGCCTGGTTTGTTTTCATGAGAAATTTGGAAGAAGAACCATGGGAGAAGCAGAAGCTTTTAGCCTCCATTTTCCCAGGGTCATGTTCTTTCTGGTCACTTTGAATGTCCCTCTGTACTCAAGGGAAAGGAGCAAGAAGGGAGATTCAAAAGTGATTTGGGGACTTAACCAACAGCCTGCCCAGAAGATGCAGGCCAAGATGGAGCTTGTGGGGAAGGGCCTAGGCTGTGACTTGATTGTCAGGCAGTCCTTAGCTCAGACATCTGAGTCACAGAGCTCAAGGCCTGGTTGCTCCATATAGTGTTTATTGGGGAAGGGGACAGCACAGGTTGGGCAGTTGCTGATGTAGAGTCCAGGACAGATAGAGCGAAAAAGGCAGCATGCCAGCTTAGCCCCCTTCTCTAGGGCATTGGTGTTTTTGTTCCCCTTTCTGTGGCCTGGCTCAGAATTTTAAGGGGGCATCAGAATCAGCTGGGCCATAGGTAGATCCCAGCCACTTCTAAGACACTGAAAATGCACCAAAAGATTAGAAGCTCCACCAAGAACTAGGGCAGTTGGTAGAGGCATATGTGTGTGTAGGGTAATGGGGGTGGAGGATGGGATCAGGGTGGGGAGGGATTCCTGGGTTAGCACAATAAATTATAGGGTCATTTAGAGGTCGAGTTGTATTTTCAGTTCTTAAAAATATATATATATATATATTTTTATATATATACATCTTTATATGTCTCTATACATAACTATACTGCAGCACAGCAGCAAAACATTTAGTTTAAAAATCCAGCAAGAATGCAGGCAAACACTCCATGGAGGCATGCAGGCTAGGATCAAGGCAGTAGGAAGGGAGCCTGTATGGTTGCCATAGGGGTGAGTTCCAACCAATGGGCCCACCCAGCCACCAGAGCACCACCTGGACATGTGCAAAGACATACATGCGCACATGGAAAAACAGAAAGGGTTTGCAGAGAGAGCAGTCACCACAAGAAAAGATTTCACATGGTCATTGTAAGAGGCAAGTGGACAAGCCCCCAGGACCTAGTTCTCATCTTAATAGGCCAACTAGGAGAGGCCTTCTGAAGTCACAAGTTGCAATTGACAGGGATTGGGGGAGAAACACCACCAAGCCTGGCTGTCCTGACCCCTCTCCTCATCTCCCTGAGAGTATTTCTTTCATTCATTCCCTAGCATCAACAGTTTCTCTGCCAGTCAGAGAAAAACATTCCCCAACTCCCTGAAAAGGTGAACTCCCTTGAATCTTTTGTAGATCCCAGGCCATTCACAAAAAGCTTAGTTCAATTAAATACTGTAGTTGCTCAAGATGCACGAAGAGAAGGAGAACTGAACAAGACAACTCGGAACAAGAATCTTTGGCCAATGAGAAAATGTAAACCTCTAAGGAGACCTGATTGAGTCCAGGAAAAAAATGTATTAGCGTAAAGAATTGGAGGATCTTTCTTGGTGGTGCTCATGTTTGTTCTGAAATAATTTAGTCTAGGCTGTATTGAGGTTTCAAGAGTTTTTAGTAGAATCCTAAATGTTGTGAGTTCTCCTTCCAGCTTTCAAGGGTTATAGTTGAGATCCTGATGGTGTTGGAGGATCATCATCTTTTGCTTCATCTTCATGATGTCTGCGGTGCCACAAATTTCCTTTATAGAAAAAAAGCAAGTATAGAAATAATGAGGTTAGCACATTGCCAGATGCCTAAATTTATGGATGCTAAAGAGAGCAAAGAGTCCTTTAGGAGACAGACTGGTTTGTTCCTATTGTACCAACCATTTTTAAACCACCTTAGAAAACCAGCTGATGTCATGCAAGCCAAACACAAATGGGATGAGTTCTCAGAACCTGATAATCCATGAAACTGCTATTGACCCTTTCAGAGTCTTCAGAAAGACTCTCAAGCACCATGGGTCTCCCAACTGGCAGATTCTTAGGGACTCAAACCAGTTGGACCAAACATAACTTGGTCCAGGAGATTCTCTCTTGGCATCTGTATGAAGTCTCAGTTCCTCAAAAAACAAAACAAACTGCCACCCTCCATCCCTTTCCCCCCATCTCAAGCTTCCAGGTCATCTAGGCTCAGAATTTAGGAGAGACGATTGACATCAGAATTGGCATAGCCGACAATTCTAAGGGAACCTTCTTTTGAGCCCCACTGATATATCAAGAACATTTAAGTCCAATTCTGAAGAAGGGGTGGAACCAAAATTCAAATAATGAAACAAATTTTGCATTTCCAGGGATTTACTATAACAGATAAAGAATAAGAGTGTTTAGATAGGTCGTGGAACCTGTTCCTGACCCTGTAGGTGCCCAGCACTGACACCCCCAACCCATCTCAAATAATAGTGCTTTCTGGAGCAGGACCAAAAGCTTGTAGTTGTATTTGACTGGGAAATAGATCTAAATATGACTGTTTTGCCATACTTTATCCACTGAGGAAAGGAATGGGTCAAGCAGAAAGGTACTGGCTGTTCTCATTTTTCTCTTCAGCTGTTTATATCACAGAGATCACAAAGCAAGGTTGCCTCTCAGGTTCTCTCCCTGTCAGTATCCATATATCACTTTCTTTTTTTTTTTAAGGAGCTTTTTTTTCTTTTTCTTTTTTCTTTTTGGTGTACCGTGTGGCATGCGGGATCTTAGTTCCCCAACCAGTGATCGAACCCGTGACCCTGCAGTGGAACTGTGGAGTCCTAACCACTGGACAGCCAGGGAATTCCCTCCATATCACTTTCTAACTCACACCTTGTCCAAGAGACTGCTTGGCATCCCCTAAGGTTGGCTCCCAGCCGGCCACCTCCTCCATCACCACCATACCCGTGCACATTTCTAATGTGAGCTTCAGGTCTTTGGGAAGTACCCAGGCTGCTGGGGAATCCTTTATGACCTCGATGCCTGTGGGAGAAACTTACCAATAAAGCCCTGGATGCCTTGGCCTGATTTAGGTTTGTCTTCCTTTTCTGGCTTCTTCTTTCCCAATTTGGGGAACTTAACTTTCAATCCGAGGCTTCTACTCTCAGTATCTGAAGACTTTTCCTGGCAAACCACAACAAGAGGAAGGTCAAAATGTTAGTTGCCTAATAGTCAGAAACAATTCCTAGAGGCCTGGCAAGGTGGTGAACGAGGATGCTGCAAGAAGCAGGCAGCTATCTATACCTGCTATCTATCCAGGTATGGGAGATACCCCTACTCACTAGTCTTGTGCCCTAGAAGGCATCTGATCTTTACCAAGATCCTACTCTGTGCCAGGTACTTTGCTAAAAGCTTTAATAAATGATCTCATGTTAATAAATGCTCTTCTGAATTGCCTTTCAGAAGAAACCTAAAGGAAGGGCACAGGACCTTCCCTTGGAACCAAAGCTTTGGAAAGTCCAATAAATAATTGACTCTCATTCTGCTTTTCCCCACCAAAGTGGATCTGCGCCTTCTGTGGCCTTAAGGTGAGCAAGTTTGGTATCAAGTGAAAGAGCAACATCTTCCTGTCTTTCTTTCAATCTATTCTGCCCTTCTTTAGAGCCTCACTTCTTCATCTTTATGGAAATGCTGAAGTCCAGAAAAGAGATTATGCCCAGGCCAGGCAGACTCCCATATTGAGACCTCAGAGCATGGACTGTTTGCTTCATTTCTCTCAATATCCAGTCTGTTTGCCTAGGTCAGGAGCTTGGTGCAAGATAGCTGAACTGAGTAAGAATGGGGTGCTACAAGAGTGTGCTTCCTTTTCTGCATAACAGCATGTTTTTCTTCCCCAGGGGGCTACTGGTCAAGAGCAGCAAAAGCATATGAGAAAGTTATTAAATCCTTTAAGACCTAAATTTGCCTATGGCTTTTTCTCTTAAATGGTAGCCCAATTGCTGCACTAGTCCAAACATGCTTGTATGGCTTGCTCACATGCATATAACTGGTGTATGAAGCCAGAAAACAGGCAAATGAGTAGGAGAACCAAGTATTCCTACAGGTTGAAGTGAGCAGTTCCATGGCGGAGAAATTTAAAGAAAAACCCTGTCAGACCGTAAAAGGTATAATTTACCTGGTGGTAGGTGGACATCTTTGAGTCATTTGATTTATGAAATGGGACTATTTTTCAATCTCAGGAGAGCACTCAGAATTGTCAAAAAATGATGACATCCCCACAGCTATATTATAGCCACAGCTGCCATGCTTGATTTTCTTTTAAGCCACACACCTGCTAGGGGAAAGCATTGAGATAGCCTACTTTCCTCCCAGAGTGGGAGGGACAGAAAGCAGCAAGGAGAGGTGATATTTGGTAGATTTAACCACCAGTATGGCCTGGGCACCAACCATTTAGAACAGATGTTGGCTGTAAACACCTGGTATTGGCCATAATGGTATGTACCAGACAAAATTCAGTCCCAGCAGCAGGTACTGAGCACGGGAGGGGAATTGCAGCCAGGAGAAAGGCACAGAAAAAGACCATTCTTGCTTATTCTCTCCCAATCTTCTGATACAGAGTGCTTCTTCTTTCTGGTTATGTTCTCATGGTCATCTAGTTTTTCAGTGTGCCTTCTGCCTTGTCCTGTATACTTATGGTGAGGAGATGGGAGGAGGAGGCTCCATTGAACTCAAGCTGAAAGCCACTACTGGCCTCCCTATGCTACATCAGTCACTGTGTCCTGGCCCACACCGGAAGGCAAAGCACCAAGGAAGAATCCCTCTTCCCCTTTATTTCCCAATCCACAGGTCACATACCTCTGGAGAAAGGATTGAATTAATCCAGTCAATCTCAGATAGCTTTTCAAACTCCTTATTCATGGCATCCAGGGAAGTTTGCAGTGTGGCCTCATACTCAGCATTTCTCAGCTGGTGAAGACAGGAAAAAGAGTGAGTATCCAATGCTAAGCACCCTACCTTCATAGACTCTTGCCTTCTCCCCAGCTCCCAGTCCCTGCTAGTGGCCATGAGACCACAGTGTGCCAACTTATATCTCCTTTGGCTCATGGTGTCGGTGGAAAGTATAGCCAGCTCTTTACTTTCTCAATAGGGAGATCCAGGAGACAACCAGACAGTGATGCTTTCCTTAGGGCTTGGTGTGCTCACAGTTTGGCAAGCAGAGAGGCCCTTTGACCACTATCAATTAATGCTGAAGTTGTACCCCTACAGCTTAGGGTCCAGGATAAGGGTCCTACCCTTGACCCTCAAGCCCCTGGAGACACCCAAGTGCCCCCCTAATAATAGCTACCAATTTTTGAGCAAATACTATATGCCAGGCACTGTGCATACATAGTTTCATTCCATCTTCCCAATAGCTTGATAATACCTTACAAAGTACTATTGTTCTCATTTTATAGGTGGGAAAACAGACTCAAAGAAGTTTAGTGCTCAAGATCACATGACTAGACAGAAACCCAGATCTATTCAACTCTATAGCCTACCCTCTACACCACACCATTCCAGAAAGGGTATGTGGGGTGGCCAGATGCTGGGGTGGGGGGAATCTTTATTACACAGTTACCATAATTTAAAGGCTACTTTGTGAAGCAAGGGGAGGGCTAGAGAGAGATTGGCTCAAATTTTCCCTTCCTGGCAAAGAGGGTCTGCCTCCCCAGGCTGTGCTTTTAGCCCCTAGCTATTCACTCTTAGTGAATGATGGCTTGTCCCATGGGTTTAGGAAACAAAGCTCAAGCATTCCCTAGTAACCCCCAGCACCCACAGGATGAACTCTGTATGCTCCATGGGAGAGTTAAAATAGATTATTCTGGGACCATCTCCAACTCAGAAGAACCAAGTTCTAAACCAACAACATAAGTGAGATAGTTCATGTTCCATTAAATAGTGAGCTGGGAGAACAGATGCATGCTGATATCATCAGCTCTGACACGCTTTCCAGCCCACCTACTTTGGCTTCATCTCTCCTCTCTGGCATGTGCTCTACTTTCAGTCTGGCACTTATGTAGCTTCTTGCTGTGCATGGGCCAGCCTTAAGTGGAACCCTGCTGTCTGTCACAAATGGGTGACAGGTGAATGAGCGAGGGATGGGATTGGAGGTTATGACCAATCAGGATGGGATATGAGAGGGGAACAAGTCATGTTGTCAAATAATCTCTTGCTTTTGCTTTACAACGAATGATTTAGGACAGTACGGAGTAGCCCGGATGCACAGGACACGTGTGTGTACATGGTGGTGGGACGGGGAACAGTGGTGTCAAGTAGAAATGGCCATCACTTCAAGATAAGGGGGAAAGGGGCAGGGATTCTTAGGGGCATACTTACCAGCAGTGCTCAAAAGGGATTTGATAGTCAAACCCAAAACCACAGAGAAGAAAGAGGAATTGGGGTCTTAGAAAATGATTCCTAATCATAATAGAAGAGGAATAAAATGGCTTCCTAATGACTTCCTATTTGGCACCTAGAGACTCGGGCTCTGAAAAATAGTATATGGTTGGGCCTGAATCTTATGCTCTGTTCTCTTGTCCTTCTGGCTTCAATAGAGACCTTGTTCAGGACTCTTCTCTGAGATAAATGTGCAAACTGACTCAGGGGACTTTGTTACTCACTTCCTGGTTTCTGTTCTAACATCACTAAGCCAGTTTGCCACATAAGGGAAGTGGGAGTTACTGGGTGGGATTTTCTTCATCAAAAGGCTACATCCCGGGCTTCCCTGGTGGTGCAGTGGTTGAGAGTCCGCCTGCCGATGCAGGGGACACGGGTTCGTGCCCCGGTCTGGGAAGATCCCACATGCCGCGGAGCGGCTGGGCCCGTGAGCCATGGCTGCTGAGCCTGCGCGTCCAGAGCCTGTGCTCCACAACGGGAGAGGCCACAACAGTGAGAGGCCCGCGTACCGCAAAAAAAAAAAAAAAAAAAAAAAAAAAAAAGGCTACATCCCTCTCCCAACACTGACTGTTCTCCTCCTTCAAGGGGAGGAATAACAACATTCAAATGAAATAAGCCTGGACTTCCCCGGTGGTGCAGTGGTTAAGAATCTGCCTGCCAATGCAGGGGACATGGGTTTGAGCCTCGGTCCGGGAAGATCCCACAAGCCGCGGAGCAACTAAGCCTGTGTGCCACAACTACTGAGGCTGCATGCTGCAACTACTGAAGCCTGCATGCCTAGAGCCCATGCTCCACAAGAAGAGAAGCCACCGCAATGAGAAGCCTGTGCACCGTAATGAAGAGTAGCCCCCACTCGCCACAACTAGAGAAAGCCTGTATGCAGCAACAAAGACTCAATGCAGCCAAAATAAATAAATAAAATAAGAATAAATTTTTAAAAATGAAATAAGCCTTACATCCATGCCACCTCTATGATATGGCCTTTCTGGAGATACATGGTCATTCTTAGCAGCCGTTTGCACCCAGGTCTCGTTTGGATGTGTGTATGTGTGTGTGTGGGTCCTTACCAGGTTCTATATTAAGTATGATATGTGCTCAATTTGGGTTGTTGGCTGGCACAAACCAATTTTCATGACCCCATGAGCCTCAAGAAATCCTGAGTGGCAATAAGAGGCCAAGCTCCCATATTTCCTGCTGCCCAAATTGGCAAGGCCATTTAGCTCTGCCTATATATAGAAGGTACTTCTGTTGCTGTCGCTGAAGGCTGAAAGACTCTAGCCTGGGGCTCAGATGCTGGGACAGCCTGGCCTGACTGCCTTAACCACTCTTCCACCTGTGCAGTGTGCCAGTTAGATGTGCAAATGGAAAGGGGGAAGTGGCTGCACTTCTTGCAAAAATCAACTCAGAGGCCCCTCTTCAAATAAACCTTAATTAGATGAGAGGCAGAACAGTACCTTCCTAGGGGCCTTAGCAGCAAACCTAAAGTGGAGTAGTCATGATCAGTTGACTCATTAAAGCACACTCACCAGGTGTGCCTATGGGCTTTGCATTATGAGAAACAGCAACTCTTCCTGTAGCTCAAAAACTGAGCCTCAGTCCATTTTCCCTAACACTAATAAAATCTACCATCTGTCAAGCTGCTAGGAAGAGCTAGGCACATAATATACAGTAGTTTGTTTAATCCTCACAACAACCTGGATAGGTAGAGATTTTAATTCCTATTTTGTAGGTAGGGAAACTGAGATCCAGAGAGGTGAAGTTACCTCACGTACCTACTGTTATGGATTCATTTGTGTCCCCTCCAAAAAGATATCTTGAAATCCTAACCCTCAGTACCTCAATTTTTTGGAAATAGGGTCATTGCATATGTAATTATTAAGATGGGATCATTGGTCTGGTCTGGACTCTGGAGTAGGGTGGGCCCTGATCCGGTAAGACTGGTATCCTTTAAGGAGATGGCCATGGGAAGACAGAGAGACACAGGGAGAGCACCATGTGAATATGGAGGATTGGAGTAATGCATCTACAAGCCAAGGAACACAGCAAAGATTGCCAGCAAGTCACCAGAAGCTAGGAAGAGGCAAGGAAGGATTTCCCTACAGGTTTCAGAAGGAACATGGCCCTGCTGACACCTTGATTTCAGGCTTCTAGCCTACAGAACTGTGAGACAATAAAGTTCTGTTGTCCTAAGTCACCCAGGTTTTAGTACTTTGTTACAGCAGCCTTAGGAAACTAATATAGCTAGTAATGGGCAGATTTGGGATTTGAACTCAGAGACCCCCAACTTTCCCCACTATTCCTTACTGTCTTTCCACATGGTGAGAGACGTATGTGGAAACTTGGGAGATGCAGAGCAGCTCAAAAGAGCTCACCCTTTTCTACTGAAACTATATGAGGTATGATGAGAAAACGCTGCTTTTGCTTGGCCTAGTCTGGACCCAAGAGACATTTGCCAAAGGAGATAGACTTTTCTTCAAGGATATGGTAGTCCCTATAGATTCGCATAACTTATAAAGTGACACGATCAATGACAACTCTGGGTGAAGATGACACAGCAGGGACTGCCAGGTAAGCACCTGGCCAAAATGCTCCTACATGTCTTGCAATGCTCTAGAACCAAGCACAGGCTGTGACCAAATTCAGATGGGATACTTTGCCCTCCCTGTTCCAACCCCATCCACTCACCAAGTTTTCATCCAGGAAAGCTTTGGTGTCATCGTAGAGCCCTTTAAGACTAAATGTAACATCTACTGCATCATTTCTGGTTAGAGTCTGAGAGGAGAAGAAAGGAAAAGAAAGGAAGGGAAAGGACAAAGACAGAGGAGTTGTTGGTTAGTAAGCATGCAGCTGGCTTCTCTGTGGGAGGGTAGGAGCAGGCTAGTAGGATGTGGCTATAAGTGAAAAAGTAATATTCACAATATAGCACAACTAGTAGTTCAGCATGGGCACCAACCAGTCAAAACTGATGCCAGCTATCAACTACCAGTACAGCTGTATTGGTGTGTTGTATGCTGTGGCACAGCACAACTTGGCATTTGGCATCACTGATTGAGTGCTATGGGTATAGGGAAACAGGGAATATGCAAACTAGATAGTAAGTTTGAGGCCACTTGTTGCCACTAGGCTGAAGCCACCTTTCCCATGGTACATGAAGTTAGGCCTAACCATCTGTCTTCTTGAAACTCCAGGCCTGGAGCTCCAGGCCTCTTCCAACTAAGATCCGGCCCCAAATAAATAGGTAACCTACATTTTAGGAGGCCCTGACCCTGTATGTGGCCCTTTTGTATTGTTTGCCTAGCACTAAAGTTACTTTTTAAAAGCATCACTTAAAAATCTTCTGCCAGTGGGTAAAGTCACAGGATGGCACATTTAACATCAAGAATCTAATCTAGACCTTCCCCACGAGAGGAAAACCAAGGCAGCCTGGAGCACAAGTTTCAATGACAAGTGTCACCTTAACAGGTTATATAGGGATCCTCCTGGAATGAGGAAGGGCCTAAGCCAAGTTCCTCTCCATTCTCAGGCTATTTCTCCTTGAGGCCAGTGTGGTAGATAGCTATCAGGCTGATGAAATCTGCTATGGGATTCTCCCAGTAACCACTCTGGACCAGTAACCATTCTCCCAGCAACCATTCTCCCAGTAACAAGTCAAACAATATCTGCCTCCCCCTCTACTCTATCCATCAGTTTCCTGCCATGTCATTTGCCCAGTTTCTCTACCCAGCCTCCAGCTCCCCTTCCTTCCCTTTCCTATTTGGTTTGACTCCTTTCCTTCATCTGCCGCTTCCCCCCTTACCTCAATGGGAGTGCAGGAAGCTGCACCTGCCTCATTGCTACTGTCTTGGTTGTAAAATATATCATTCAGGATGTTAGCACTGGCATTCACAGAATCCATGAGGACAGACACATGCTGGTGGACCTTACTCAGGTCAGTAAGTCTGTAATAAAGCAAGGACAGATAAATGAGTCTAGAGTTCTGAAGGATGTCTGGCCTGAGGTGCTGGTGAGGGTTGGGATTAAGGGTAAATTGTATTCTTTACTCTCTCCTGTTATTTCTTCTCATTTCTAGGGAGCCACCTATGCCAGAAAATGTTTCTACTCTTCTCTAGCTATTCACTTTTGTCCATCCTTGTCTCACCAGAATTAGATACTGGGTGCTTTGGGAGAGTGGGAGGCTAGAATAGAGGAAGGAGCTGACTCCAGAAACTCTAAGGCCCTCCTGATATTTAAGGGCAAGGATAAGCATTTTTAGTCCTGTTGGGTCTGGGGCAGCAAGAGGAGATCAAAATTTATCTCTGGGCCTAATGGTAGAGGTCCAAGCTGGCTTACTGCTGACCACAAAGACTATTTCCTACCTAGAATGTCAGAGTCCCTGTCAATCCTCAGAGCTCTGAGCAATACTCCTTTCTGAGGCCAGGCTCTCCAGTAGCCAATAGATACAAGTTGGCTTCTTCTCCCTATCTCTTCTTGGGATTCCCAGCCCTGTATATGGGCCAGTCCACTTACCTGCTGATGAGGTTTTCTGCAAGCTGAGCTAAGTGCTGCATCTGGGCATACTCCTCATCAGAGAGGCTATCTTGAGATTCCTGGGAGTCCAGCTGGGGTTGAGAGGCAGCCTGGATTTCAGAATGCTTGCACTTCCACATTTTCATTGAGTTCTCAAAGTCCTGGCGATAAAGACAGTGGCAGAGCCTAAAGATTGCTGTAGCTAAGACGGCATGTGACAGATCTGTGAGCCTGATATTTGTGGGTACTGTGGGGAAAGGGGAAAGAGGGCCTCATCCATTCCCCCGTACACCTATCTCCACACCCATACATCTGTCCAACATTTTATTCAATGTCTCTTTCATACTAAGCAGTTTTAGTTTTTTGTTGTTGCTGTCGTTGTTGCTGTTACCATGCCAAGTCTTGGGACAACATACTTGAATCAGACAGATGTCTGCCTTCCAGAAGCTCCTATAGGTAGGTATCATGACCAATAAGAAAGTGGAGCCCTTTTCAGCTCCCTTCTTTGCTAAATCTAGGCAATATATTCTGATGGATTTTAGAGCTAGACATATCTCATTTAATTTTGAATTGTGCTTCTGTCATTGACTAGTTGTGTTACTTTTAGCAAAGTATTTAACCTCTCTGGTCCTCATTTTCCTCACCTATAAAATGGAAATAAGTGTATCTACCTCATAGGATTGTTGAGAGGACCTACTTGAGAGAATATATGTAAAGTGCCCAACACAAAGTAGGTAGCTTATAAACTAGACATCGCATCCCTTCTCTATTGCTGTGTCTATGGACTGTCCACAGGCCAGAGTGGAAGAAAGCCTCTAAGCATTGAACATCTGATTAATAATGGCTCCTTTCTAGCTTTAGGTGGTTTAGCTGAGGTGAGTGACATTTGTGAATGCAGTATTTTAAGACGCCTTAGAGGAACCTAAAGACCATATTCAATGAAGACTGTCTTGTTGAAGGGAGCAGATTTCTCCATAACCACCTGAGGCCTTTAACTCTGTGCAGTGGAGGGAGGAGTACAACTTTGTAGAAAACTACAGAAGGGAGCTTCTTGTCTCACTCTCTTGGACAGTGCTTTGCAAGTGTCTATGTATATCAGAATGTCTCAGGGAGCTTGTCTGCAAATGCAAGTTCCCAGGAAATACCCATCTCCATTCTGATGCAGTGGGCCTGTGTGGGGCCCAGGAATGTGCATTTCTAACAAGCACCCAAGGTGACTCTGAGATAAGTATTATGCAGACCTCTCTTTAAGGAATTCTGCCTGACTGGAAGTATTCAGTACTCAAGTGATAGCTATAGATGAGACAACGTAGGAGCCCCAGATGAGCCTTTCCCTTCTTACCCGATCTCTTGTCAGCATCTGGGCAGTGTTCTTGTATCTAATCTTGATAAGGCCTGGCCTCTGAACCCAGGCCTCCCCATCCACCTGCACTGGGATACCTTCTTCACCATCGATGGTTATCATCACCTCACGGCACTGCCAGAGAAGAGGAGGAGGGAGAATGGGGGAGAAAAATGAGGTAACGACTGTAGACCAATCTGATAATCTCACAGTCATGGCCAAATGGGTATCTGAACAGGACTGGCAAAAATGTGAATCAGATTGTCCCAGGGAGGAAACACATGTTTGCTATGGGCTTTTTGCTCCTTTGGTCCCTACCACCTCTGTTTCCAACTTCAGCCAGTACCTTGCTTCCCACCAGATAACCTGCTCCCTCCACCCTGTCATTCTTATACCTGGCTAATTCCTGAGACTACCCCACATCCTGGATTGTAGCCACAGAGCTCAAACCCTTTCTGTTGCCCACCAGGCCCGTGCCTACCTGGGCGATGCGATGATGATGCAGGTTGATGATACGGGACATTGCCATCTGTACAGAACCAAAGATTGCCACTACCTCTAGCTTCCCATCATCTATCGCAGGAGCCTCATATTCCTGAGGAGGAAGAACTGTGTCACACATCTCACCCTTGAGAAACCACACCTTGCCTATCACAAGCAGGTATGCTTTGAAAGCTCCTGGTGAGAATTTTTCTAGCTAATGAAGAGTGGAGAAACTACTATATTATTAAAAGGAGAAGAAGGTGGTCAGGAAGCCAACTTGGGAAAAGGGCACTGAGATAAAAACTCAGTCCCTTTTGAGATCACAACTCTTAACTGGTTCTCTCCCTGTCCAATCTAGCATCATAAATCCCCAAGGCCAGTCCCACTGGTCTCATGGCCTTCTTGGGTGAGCTCAGATGAAAGGATTCATGGCAAATTTCTCAGGAGATTTTATTGACAGACCTCCTTAGAGAAAAGGGCATGGCCTAGGTAACCTTTCAAGGATCTTTCAAACGTGAGGAATGGAAAATTCAAAGTCCAGGCAACACCGAAGAATTTATCTGATCCTGAGGTTTTTGGTTGATTCTTGTGCTCTGGGGTGGTAATTGCCTTAAAAAAAAAAAAAAACCTCATCATACAGCTGCTGCCAATAAAGATCCCCAGCCCACCTCCTCTTCCCCTACACTCCAGTCAGTTCAACTCTCCTTTCTGATAGACTTTAGAGGGGTCAAGCCTTTCTTCCTCCCTGTTCCTTGTTCCATACTCACTGTGGTAGCTGTGCTGCTTCCCCAAAAGTTGACACCTCCAGCATAGCTGGTAATGTTGAGCACTACAATGCCTTGCAGGTTTGGCAAGGAGATGGCTTCTCCATCACACTGAAAGAAAAGAGTAGCCCTTATTGGCTGGCTCTTCAGATACCAATGTGAAGGGCCATTTACAGAGATGGGGGAAGGGCTCTGTCTTCCCTTCATGCTATTATTTTCTTATCCATAAAATGGAAATCTATCTTCATGATTTCCTACCATGAGCAATGAGTGAGGATCAGAGTCAAAGCTTGGGAAGGGGCTTCCCTGGTGGCGCAGTGGTTGAGAGTCCGCCTGCCGATGCAGGGGACGCGGGTTCGTGCCCCGGTCCGGGAAGGATCCCACGTGCCGCGGAGCGCCTGGGCCCGTGAGCTGTGGCCGCTGAGCCTGCGCGTCTGGAGCCTGTGCTCCGCAACGGGAGAGGCCACAGCAGTGAGAGGCCCGCGTACCGCAAAAAAAAAAAAAAAAAAAAAAAAAAAAAAGCTTGGGAAGAACTAAGGATATAGAGGAAAGTTGATTCCCAGGGTCATGATATTTCCTTTCTTCATGCCCAGGAAGGATCACCCTCTTTTCCACTAACCTCCAGGTGCACTCGTTCTTCCAGTTTCCTGTAAGAGCGCTGAAAAAGTTCCTTGCTTCCCAGAAGGCCATACCACATCTTGTTCTTAAGGCGGCTACTACAGGGAGATAAAGGTAGTCAGAGGGTGAATAATATAAAGATAAGTGGATGAAGAAAAGTAAGAGGAGACACCATCTTATTCGTCAAGTGCCTTCTTATAGAGAGGAGTCATGTTTAATGGTAACTGGACACAAGAGGGAATGCTAGGATAGTGTAACTGGTATCCTTATGCAAACACCAGCTGCAATGGGTTCCTGGGTCTCCTTGAGGCATCAGCATCCCATTGATTTGTCATTTTTACTTGCTTCTGATATTGGTTCAGGCTTGGAAGAGACAGGCTATATTTAGAAAGTAAGGCTCATAAAAAGCTGTGAGCATAACTGGCTAGTACACATCAGCTACCCTGGCAAGTGCCACTCTGGGAGCTCAAGATTTCAGCCACTTGGAATCAATTTCATTTGAAACATGTGGCTCTTAGACTGCAGTTTCTTTGAAGCATAACTTTTCTGGCAAAGTGGAGGGATTTCCAAGACCTGTATGTTAAACACTTAATTCAATGCTACAGAATAGAAATAAGCTTACTAGGAAGACTGTAGAGTAGGAGCCAGTGGAGAGAATATGGGACAGGCAAGGATATCAGGAGACTTGTGGTGGAGGTGGGAAGGACAAGGTCCTGTTGACTGTAGAGTCTCTGATAAAAACAGGCAGGGTACTTAACAATCACTATAAAGGCTGGATAGAATTTACTGTGAGCTTTTAAAGTACAGCCACAGAAATGAGCCACCACAGGGCGTGGGTTTTGAAACGTAAGAAGCCTAGCACATAGCACAAAATTATTTGCACTCTGTTTTAAACCATAAGTTCTCTGGGCACTTCAGTTTCCTTATCTATTAAAAATTGGAGTTTGGTTATATGGAAATGCAAAATACCTAGAACAACCAAAACAATTCTGAAAAAAGAACAAAGTTGGAGGACTTTCATCTCCCAATTTCAAAACTTACTATAAAGCTACAGTTATCAAGACAGCGCGGTGCTTGCACAGGATAGACACATAGATCAATGGAACATAGGTGAGAGTCTAGGAAAACAACCCTTACATTTAGGGTCAATTGATTTTCAACAAAGGTGCCAACACAATTCATTGGGGGAAAGGATAGTTTTAAAAGGTGGTGCTGTGGTAAATGGATATCCATGTGCAAAAAGAAGAACTCAGATTCTTACCTAATACCATATATAAAAAGTAACTCGAAACAGATCACAGACTTAAATGTAAGAGCAAACCCAAAAATTTTGGAAGAAAACAGCAAATTTTTAAGATCTTGGGTTAGGCAAAGATTTCTTAAACATGGCATCAAAAGCATGGTCTGTAAAAAAAAATTGATCGATTGGAACTCATCAAAATTCAACACTTTTGTATTTCAAAAGGGACCGTTAAAAATGAAAAGACAAGCAATAATAACAAAAAAGACAAGCAACTGGGAAGCAATATTTGCAAGACACATCTGATAAAGTACTTGTTCCTCAGCCCAGGCCTGCTCTGAGAAAGAAGTTCTGGTGGCAGGTGGGCAGGGGGTGGTGATGATGGGTGGAGGGTGTGCTTCTTTTTACTCGTAATTTAAATTTACCACAAGAACTCTGACGCTGCCTTAGTGTATGTCTGTAGCACAAAAGTACCGGAAGGTGCCAAGCAGACCAAACAAGATGGGGTAAAATCAGTAGGTCCTGGGGAACCAAGTTAGGAGCACTAAGAACCAGTAGGGCGATCTTTGATACTTTGCAGCCTTGCCAAGCAAGAACAGACCTAAAACCACTACTAGGACCTCATCAAGTTCTTGGAGACAGAACAAAGATAGGCAATTGGCTGAACTGAGTCAATGTAATCTGTTTTCAGTAACAGTAACACAGTTAGCTGAACACAGGTCAAGACTATGAAAGCAGCTCCAAGTTCAGGATGCCAGTGCAGCGTCATCACAGATCTGGTCAATATTTGGGGCAAGATATCCCACTAGACTAACCTTGGGACTAATGTGTTTTACTTCCAAAGGACGGACTCTTTCTGTTTCTTGTCTGTAAGGTAGGGGATGTGGGAATACATGTGTATATTGTGATTGTGTGTTTGTATGTAGAGAGGGGAGTTTCTTTTCCTTACTTGTATTGTCCTGGGTGTTCATCTCTTCTGGTGTTGAATTCCAGAGAAATTTTAGCATCTAGTCCAATTCCAAAATAGTTGTTCATGACACACCTTTCTTTGAAGCGTCTGAAATTAGCCAAAGGGAAGAAGAGAATAGACACTGGTGCAGGAAAGAAGTGCTGTTATCATTGGGCTGCAGACTTTATCTGCGTGATCAACAACCACTGAGAGAAGTCCCCCTCTACACTGGGCACAAGGCTTAATGTTCTTGAGAGGCACATGTAGATGTCCTATTGTGTTAACTACTAACTTGTTAGCTGTAAGAGAGGACACTCAGCCAGTTGGGCGGATTCAGTGGAATTGGGATTCATAATAAAGAAGTCATCTTTGGAGGCTGTCAGATATGAGTGGCCATTATCTTCTCCACATAAAATAAAGGGAAATAAGAGTCATTGACTTATTCTCATAAAGAAAGAAGATTTAAGTATCTCAGATAAAAATATATGATGAGAGTAAAGTCTGTATTACTGTTTCCAGAGATGTCTGAACTCCTTTGTAGCACTTTAACATCAAAGGGCAAAGTGACCATACATTTGAAGGAAAAAAAACTGTTAAAAGAGGGTAGATATATATACAACAACACAAAACCAAGCAGTTTGTTTTATTCTTCTGCATCCATCCATTAAAACCAGTGGTGTGTTGGAGCCAGTTCATACCAGTTTATGTAAGCTGATTATGCCTATAATTCCCAACTCTGCATTCAATGACATTATATCAGTAGCTTGAAATAGGCCATGATGGAAAGGTTTACACCAGGAATAAATCAGGGCTTTCCTCCCCACAGAGAGCTGGTTGTTAAACATTTTCCAGCACACCATTGATCAAAACTCATTAGGTAGGTCCATTGAGGCCTCATATATGAGCTTAATCCAATGGTAAAGTGGAAGGGAATGGGAGTTGAATATAGGAATAACTGGGAAGCTGAAGAAAACTTAAATAATTGCTAGCTGTGTCCTTCTTTTGAGTAACTGAAAATAGGTACAATTTAGCTACTTAACCACAGATTTTTTTTATTCATTACTAAACTGACCCTACATCTCTCACATGAGATTTGTCTTCCTTGACCACAGTCCAGAAATTGGGGATTCTCTAACTGATGTAACTGATTTTCTTAATGGAACTCAAAATAAGTGAATGTGATGGAACTTGGCTACTGGGAATATTCTAAAGAGGTAGGGCTATTGAGACAGATGTCTTTAGATTTGCTAGCTAGTCCCCTCAATGCCCACTTACTTCTTAGCAACTCCAATCATACTGTTAAAGGCAACAGTGAAAAACAGGTTCTTTGAAATGAAATGAAGTTGTTTTAATTAAAAAAAATAATAACAACTAACACATATAGCACCTAACTATGGGTGCCAAACACTGCCCAATGCAAGTACTTTGGATATATAAACTCAATAAATACAGCAAACCTATCTGGCAAGTTCTACAATTATCTCCATTTTATACATGAGGAAACTGAGGTTTGGTTGAATTACTTGTGTAAGGTCACACAACTAGTAAGTATAGTCAGCATTTGACTCTGGGTATCCTTAGACTATTCTCTTAACCAGAGAAAGGGAGAAGCCATAGGAAGGTTATAGGCTTAAATACTTACATAGTTTCAGGTGTAAAATATAAGTGCTCCAAATTGAGGTTATCCAGGTCTTCACTTTTGAGAGAAGATATAGAAGACAGAGTACCAAGACGAGAACCTAGACACAAAAGATGTCACCTTGGTGTCAGATACAAACAAGAAAGCCCTTCCCCCCACTTGTATTTCACCCCACTTTCTCTGTTGGAGCAGAATCAAGCTCAATGACTTTCTCCTCGATAATATTCAGGGTTCTCATTCCAAAGAGGGATCATCTTGGATGGACAGGGACTTCCACTGACAGAATAGTAAGGCTGGGCTGCTTGCTTGCTGGCAGTGAAACAGCTTCAAATCTTGGGTTTCATCAGGCCAGCCTTTTCAAAGTATCTAATGGGGTCATTACTTCTGGACATAGGCATGGGGTCTTATAGTGTGAGGTTTCTGGAGAAGAGGGAGGGATATCTACTGCAGAGTAGGATTATGGCTAAAGGAAGATGCATGAAAATACATCTTTATTCTCTGGGAACTAGAAGACAGAGATGAAGCTTAGAGTAAAGGAAGGAGAAGAGAAAGATCATTACGGTGTCTTGGGCTCATCTGGTTAATATCTTCTGAGTCATCTTCCAGGAAGAAAGTTGAACTAAAGTTCTTGACTGATATTGTCTGTCGGCTTTGCTCATCAAGAACTATAGAGAAAAAGTGGAAGGAAGGAGGGAAGGAAGGAAGGAGAGGAAGGAAAGGAAGGAAGAAAAGGAGGAAAGGAGGGAGGGAGGGTTGGTCACATTTCTTGAGCATCTCTTTTGTTCAGTTAATACCAGTCAGTGTGTGGGGAGACAAATGGAGACTCCCATTTGATCATCACATCTCCTCCATGATGCTGTTTGTGGTTTCAGCTTTCTTACAGTATTGCCATGTCTCTTCACATCCATGCCTGAGCTTTCTCTGTTTTACTTGTTACTCTTTTCCTATCGTCCAGTAAATGTGGCTGTGAGTAGAAGCTTGGGGCCAGGGGTAGGGGGAGCAGGGTGGGAAACTTTCTGTTCTTCTACCTCCATTCTCGCCTCTTTGTTAATTCATTTACTCACATGACCTTTGTTCTCAACTTAAGCCTCTAGGACCAGGCCGTTCTTTCAAGCAAATGTCTCACCAATACCCAGAATATTTGAGAAATCTCCTTTCTTTTACCAGCCTATATATTGTATAGCTCAGGTGCTCAGCCTATGCCAAAGCTCATAGGTTCAATCCCTGTGCTGCCAGGGGAGCCTTTCTCTGTCCCAGGGCCACAGGTTGCACTTCTAAATCTGATTTATGTATTGATGGAGCAGGCTGAGGATTAGTTGTGACAGGGTTATGGCTACATCAGATTGATCTGATCCCTGCTACTTGGAAACTACCTACAGAAATAGAGGCAAACTGGCTGTTTAATGATTTCACAGTGCAGAAGGGTTATTTCCTTTCTTTCTTAGAAACTTGGCTGAGGTTGTACCTAAAAGTATCAAGGCAGGAGAAGGTATTGTAGCTAAAGGTCAAAGGCCAGCCAAAAGGACTTCCCTGCTACATGGACTTCTGTTCAATTCCAATAGCTCAGGTAGAACACACTTGGTGTTATATTTTCTGATCTGTTTTTCAAAGAAGCATTGTGGAGAAGAAGTGGGAACCAAAATGTTAAAGTAAGAAGTTGGAGGAGTTGAAAGAGTTTTCTTACTGAGTTGGAAGCTTGCAGATTGTCATGAGTTATAGGAAATGGCAATCAATGCTAGAGCTGCCAGGACCACTCTCAGAGCCCTTGTGCCTGATTAATACTGTGCAAGACATGCAGAGATGAACACTATTTTCTTTCTAAAATCATCATAGGCTCAGTGGTTGGAAGGAGACAGAAGCAGGTGGAAAAAGATTCCATGGCTGGAGGTTGAAGCTGACAGACCTTTGAGCAAAGCCACTTAGCAGCTGTAATTGTTTAGGATGATTGTTAGTTCCAAAAATAAATAAGTAGCAAGAGTTGAGTGCCTGGGAGGTAGGAGGAGCCAAAGGGGCAGCTTATCAGGACTGAGGCTTTTCAAATCAGTGGAGACTGAGGATGGACTTTGGATGCTTTATGAATGCAGAATCTAGTCAAGTTTTGGTAGTGTTGTCAAATAGTAGACCCAGAGCGAGGGAGACCATTAAACTACCCACAGGAACCTTCTCTTTCCCCTGCCTCAATCACCACAACCCTGGGGCCTTTACCTTGTTCAACTTGGAATATGATGAGTTTCAAGGACTTTTGGAGATTCTGGGCCTTTGTGGCCAGCTCCAACTTGCACTTGGCTATGTGGTCTATTTGAGGGATGAAGGGCTTTCCATCTGCCTTGGCACTGTCTGCATGTGCTGTCGTACTCTTCTCAACTGCTGCATCCTCAGCAAGGATATCAATCAGGACACTGAGCTTGTCGTACATTAAGTCGCTCTATATGGGGAAGGAGACAAGGCATTGTTATGAGGGATTTGTGCCTGAAAGGACAGAATGAGGAGTCAGATGGTATGGGAGAGGTAGGGAGGGGTACTAGTTGGCTGGAAACACTGAGCATAGAAAGCTACATGTGGGGAGATGAAAGTTTAGGGAAAGAACTGCTTGGGTAGATGTGATAAGATAGCCAAAGGGTGTTAGGAGGTCGAAGAGACACTATTTGTTACAGAACAGCTGCAGGCATCAATATATGTTGCCTAGTCTTTCTCATGTCAGAGTGGCCTGTAAAATGATGTGTAATATGGCAAAACTAAGGAAAGATAAACATTTCTGGATTGGTGTTTTCATGGGCATGCTCCTATGAATGTGGATGTGGCTCTGCATGGGTGCCTGGTGTCTGCCTTTGTCTGTGTGTATGTTTGGGGGTGTACTACATGATTATGGCTTGATTCCCAGCTCCATCACTTAATAGTTTGTAAACTTAGGCAAGTCACTTAATCTATTTGTGCTTTTATATTCTAGGGTAGTTGTGAAGATTAAATAAGTTAATACATTATAAGTGCTTAGAACAGTTCCTGGCACAGAGTAAGTGCTATATAATTGTTAGCTGTTATTGTTACTGTGGTTGTTATAGAGGTGACTGTGGGTGTATTTCTAGCATGTATTTGTATGTATTTTCAAGAATGTTCTGGTATACAACCATGTGCATACATGTTGGTGTACGCTTGTGTCTCGGTGTGGACAGATGCTTGGCATATGCTTAGGTACATGGTACATGGATAAGCATGTATGGTGCCACTCTTCATTTGGTGAAAGGTGGAAGTTTGATGAGGATTTCCCCCATCAGGGAGGCTTACCAGCTGCTCCTCCTTGCTCTTTTACAATTCCCAGTGAGAGGCATATTTGCTTTTATTAAAAGTGGGGCCCTGGCACCACAAAGAGTACAAGAAAAAAGGATGGAAACTTACTTTCAAAATCACAGACTCTATTGCTGTATTGTTCTGTTTTATCCGGCTCCAGGCCTTTACAATATCAACTACAAAATCTTCCACTGCTGAGCACAGGAATCTGGAAATATAAGATAGATGACACAATGTGACATGGACCATGAGGTCCAGAGACCTTCTCTCCTATAATGTCATTAGTTTCCATCTTCCTCCTCTTCCTTCTCCCTCTCTCTTTCCTGATCTCTCCTCCCTCCCTCTCTTTGTCCCTCTCCCCCCACTCCCTCTCACCTCTTTGTTTATTCTGATTCTTCATGTGCATATGGTGAAATATGCCAGTACCTAAGAGAATTTAACTAGCATTTCTTAGCCCAAATTCCAAATTTCCAGGAAACAGAATTCAGTCAGTCCAACATGGGTCAGGATTTCACCCTGGGTCAAATCAGCTATGGTTCAAGGGCCTGGCTAATTTAGTACAAACATAATGACTTTGGGACAATGTTCCCTGTAGGGACTGTTTCTCAAAAGAGAATGTGGTAGATTTGGAAGGAACCCACCAGAGTCCCAGGAGGAATGAATGACCCATGTATTTAGAAGGGGAGAATGTATTGCTCAGCTATGAGAAAGCAGCTGTAGCAGGTACCACAGAGAATTTTCCAGGTATTAAATGGAAGACAAGGTCTCCCTACTGTAGGGAGCTATGCTATGCTCTTGAATGGTATGGAATGTCGTGTTTCCCTTCTGTAACGCTTCTTCCAAATCTGTGGCTTACAATTTTGTCTTTTTGGAGTAGCAAGAGCCCTCACCCCAATCTCATCTTTTTTTTTTTTTCCCCTCGTAAACTTTCTATTCAGGAGGTTCGAGTTGGAAGAAATTTGATTTGGGAAGGTAAACATATGCTTTCCTTGGCCTCAACCCCCCAAGCTATTAAAATGAGCCCCATCTCTGACTGAGGAACAGCCCACGAGGGGCAAAAACATCCCAAAGGTAGAGAGCCAAAGGAAGACTGACCTGGTTGCAATGATCATCTCTGTCGGGTACTTGGCCTTCAGGATTTTGTTCAACTCAGTGGTTGCAGATTCTAAGTGTTGGATGGCAGCAGCCTAGGGGGAAAAGGAGTGTTGAGCCCTGGAATCTTAGCACTGTGACATAGTGTGCTACCCATCCTCACCCCCCTCATTACTTCCTACTGATGCTTTACCAGCAACCCAACTGTCTCTCTGAAAATAATCACAATTAAAGAATTCTTGTGGAAGATCTCCACAGATAATCTTAGATCTGTGGTCATTCTAAAAATAAGACGTATATTGTTTCCTCTCATTTAAATTAATACTCAAAAACTCATATGAAGGAGTTACTATTTGTTCCATGTTTCAAATGAAAAACCAATCTCATATTACATAGCTAGTAAATAATAGATCTGGGATTTGAACCCACATCTTTCCAACCAGAGGGTCACCTCTTATATATAATGTTAAATATAATAATGGTATCCACTTATATAGAATTTACTATGTGCTAGGTTCTGTTCTAAGATACATATATATTTTTTCAGGTAACCCTTATAACAATCTTATGAAATAAGGATTATTATCCCCATTTCACAGAACAGAAAACTGAGGCATAGGGAAGGGACAGCTGATAGATGTCACAGCCAGGATTTGATTTCAGGTAGTCTGGCTCTTGAGTCTGTACTCCTAACTACAACTTATACTCATCCCTCTCCATCACCCCCCACATTCAAACATCTACCAAGTCCTGATGATTCTATCTCTTCAATATGTTTTAACTATGTCCACTTCTTCTTATTCCTATTACCACTTCACCAGTCCAAATCACCATCATCTTTTGCCTAGACAATTACATCACTGCCTATCTTTTTTCCTTGCCTCTAGTCTTTATTCCTTCAATTTTTTCTCCACATAACATGTAAATATTCTGTTTTAAACCTTTCTATTAGATAGAAGAATAGATAGATGGATAGATATGTGATAAAGTATAGTGAAATATTAATGGTAGAAGCTACCATTTAAAATTTCCTATATATTTGAAAATTTCATAATAAGAAAAATCCTTATATAATTCTTATTTCTTTTAGATAGAAGTTCAAACTTCCTGGGGGAAGATATCAAGATGGCAGATTAGGAGGTCATGGAACTCAATTCCCCCCATGAACACATCAAAAATGCATCTAAATGTGGAGAAGTTATCACTGAAAACTAACTGGAGACTGGCAGAAAGACTCCTGTACAACCAATGCTGTAATAAAGATCCACACAAAATTGGATAAGAAGGGAAGAGAAGTGATCAGGTTGGGACCTGTGCCCCTGGGAGGGGACACAAAAGAAGGAGAGGATTACAAAGACAGAGAGCCTCCCTGGGGAGTGAGCAGCTCCAGCCACATATTGGGCACCACAGCCCTGGAATCTGACATCAGGAACACAAGTCCCCTTAGCTTGTTAGAAAACCAGTGGGACTAACAGGAGGGCTGTAAGAAACTTAGACTTGGAGGGACTCAAGATGGAGGAGTAGGAGGAAGTGGAACTCACCTTCCCCCATGAATACATCAAAAATACATCTACATGCGGAACAATTCTCACTGAAAACTAACAGGAGACTGGCAGAAAGACTCCTATATGCCCAAGGCTGTAAGAAAGATCCACATAGAATCAGATAGTAAGGGAAGAGAATCGATCAGGTTGGGACCTGTGCCCCTAGGAGGGGACTCAGAAGAGAAAGGGGATAACACAGGTAGAGATCCTCCCTGGGGAGGGGTGGGTTGAGCCACAGATTGGGTGCCACAGACCTTGGGTCCAACAAAGGGAAGATGAGCCCCCTTGGCTGGTTGAAGGACCAGTGGGACTAATAGGACAGCTGTGGGATGCCTGGACTCTGCTTGGGAGGAGGCCGTGAAAACTTGCTAGCTCCCAAAGCAGGGCAGAAAGGGTGGATTGAAACCACCCAGCTGGCTGACTGGTTTCCTGTGACCACTCTGGCATGCATCCTAGCCTGAGCCAAGCAAATGCTCCAGCACAGTTTGCCTCATATGGCAGCGCCACATGGGACTAAGGGCTGCCACAACAAGGAAAAAGCTTGGCTGTAAGATGCTATGGTGTACCAACTTATACTGGAAAAGAATCTGAAAAAGAACGTGTGTGTGTGTGTGTGTGTGTGTGTGTGTGTGTGTGTGTGTGTGTGTGTGTATATATATATATATTACACCTGAAACATTGTAAATCAACTATACGTCAATAAAAAAAAGATGTTATGGTGACTCAAACCCTAAGTGGCATCTGAGCACAGGGGGCAGCTGTTACTGGCAGTTGCACAAGTGGAGCATCAGGGGCAGATCAGATCTCTGATGGCAATCAGACTACCGCAGCTCATGCCCCCACCACTGTTGAATATCCACACCAGCCCCTCTTTCTCCAGCATTGCTCCACTCGGGTGAGGGTGCCAGTGCTGGGAGGGAAAAGAGCACACACTTAAAAGGAACTGAGCCAGCTCAGACCCAACCCTCAGGGCTTTTGCTCCAGCGCCTTGGGACCTGACCCTGCTCCCAATAGGGTGGTGATGACCACTGAACAGAGGGGAAGCCCTGACTCACACATTGCTCTGGCCCTAGCATCTCCATCTCCAGCCCCACCTCCTATCAAGGTGACAGCTACCAGCACACTCTGAGGAAAGGTGTGACTTGTGCTCACATCAAATCCAGCTCTGCCACCAAAGCCACTGGGGCCTTGTAGACTGTATAGGGATACTCCCACATAAGGACATCCCTCTGAAACCACCATAGGTAATTGTTTCACCTAATTTCATAGAGACAGAGAAAGATAAGCAAAATGAGAAGACAGAGGAATTTGTCTCAATTGAAAGAGAAAGAGAAAAGCCCTGAAAAAACAGCTAATGGAACATAAATAACTTACTAGATAAAAAATTCAAAGCATTCATAATAAGAAAGCTAACTGAATTAGGGAAAAGAATAGATGAACACAGAGAGAATTTTAACAAGGAATTAGAAAATATAAGAAAAGAACTAGTCAGAACTGAAGAATACAATAACTGAAATGAAAAACACACTGGAAGGTATTAACAGCAGACTAGGTGATACAGAAAAACACATTAGTGATCTGGAAGATAGAAAATGGAAATCACAATCAGAACAGCAAAAAGTATATATACGTGTGTGTGTGTGTGTGTGCATGTGTGTGTGGAATTTTTCACATTATAGGGGTCCCAAAATGAGAGGAGAGAGAGAAGATGGAAAATTATGGCTGAAAACTTCCCAAGCCTGAAGAAAGAAACAGATATCCAGGTACAAGAAGCACAGAGCGTCTCAAATAAGATGAACCCAAACAGACCCACACCACACCAAGACACATAATTAAAATGTCAAAACTGAAAGAAGATTCTAAAGGCAGCAAGAGAAAAATAGTCAGTTACCAGGGCACCCCCATAAGGCTATCAGCTGATTTCTCCACAGAAACATTGCTGGCCAGAAGGTAATGACAAGATATATTCAAAGTCCTGAAAGGGAAAAAGCTGCAACCTATAGGACACTCTACTCAGCAAGGTTATCATTTAGACTAGAAGGAGAGATAAAGAACTTCTCACACAAGCAAAAACTAAAAGAAATGAGCAATACTAAGCCTACTTTAAAAGAGATGTTGAAGGGTCTTCTCTAAATAGAAAAGAAGTAAGAATCTATAGGAAACGGAAATTCCCAAATAAGAAAGGCAAATATATAGTAAGGATTTAAGATCAATTAAATAAGCAAGCACGTAGATTAAAAGAAGAAAAAATGTAAAATCAAGTATAAAGACAATTAACAGTAAAGGGATAAGCATGAAGATATAAAATATGATTAAAAAAACACAAAATGTTGGGGAGGGGAGTAAAAAATGTAGATCTTTTAGAATGTGTTTAAACTTAAATGACTATCAGTTTAAGTCACATAGATATAATTATGGGTCAGTATACTTGAACCCCATGGTAACCACAAATCATGGTAGCCATGGTAAAGACACACAAAAACCAAAAAGAAAGGAACCCAAGCATAGTACTAAGGAAAATGATTAAATCACAATGGGAGAAACAAAAAGAAGAAGTGACCAGAGAAGAACTATAAAAACAAGTGGAAAACAAGTAATAAAATGGCAATAAGTACATACCTATCAATAATTACTTTCAATGTCAAGAGACTAAGTGTTCCAATCAAAAGACATAGGGTGGCTGACTGGATTAAAAGACAAGACTGTTCAATATGCTGCTATAAGGGAATCTCTTCAGGCCAAATACACACAGAACAAAAGAGAGGGGATAGAAAATGATATTTCATGAAATCATTAACGACAAGAAAGTGGTGATATCAATATTCATAAAGGACAAAAAAGACTTTAAAATGAAGACTATAACAAAAGACAAGGGCATTGTATAATGATAAAGGGATCAATACAAGAAGATATTACAATTGTTAACATATATGCACCTACATAGGAGCACCTAAATATATAAAGCAAATACTAGCAGACATAAAGGGAGAATTTGACAAAGATACAATAATAGTACAGGACTTTAACATTCCACTGACATCAATGGACATATCATCCAGACAGATAATAAGACAACAGTGGATTTAAATGACAATATAGACTAGTTGGACTTAATAGATATCTACAGGACATTCCATCCAAAACCAGCAGATTACATATTCTTTTCAAGTGCACATGGAATGTTCTCCAGGACAGATCACATGCTAGGCCACAAATAAAGTCTCATTAAATTTAAGATAGAAATTATATCAAGTATTTCTTATGACCAAAACAATATGAAACTAGAAATCAACTACAGAAAGAAAAATGGGAAAAGAACAAACACATGGAGACTACACAACATGCTATTAAAAAACCAGTTCCACTAAGACCAGGAGCAAGACAAGGTTGCCCACTCTCACCACTCTTATTCAACAGAGTTTTGGAAGTTTTAGCCACAGCCATCAGAGAAGAAAAAGAAATAAAAGGAATCCAAATTGGAAAAGAAGAAGTACAGCTGTCACTGTTTGCACATGACATGATACTATACATAGAGAATCCTAAAGATGCTACCAGAAAACTACTAGAGCTAATCAATGAATTTGGTAAAGTAGCAGGATACAAAATTAATGCACAGAAATCTCTGGCATTCTTATACACTAATGATGAAAAATCTGAAAGTGAAATTAAGAAAACACTCCCATTTACAATTGCAACAAAAAGAATAAAATATCTAGGAATAAACCTACCTAAGGAGACAAAAGACCTGTATGCAGAAAATTATAAGACACTGATGAAAGAAATTAAAGATGACACAAATAGATGGAGAGATATACCATGTTCTTGGATTGCAAGAATCAACATTCTGAAAATGCCTCTACTACCCAAAGCAATCTACAGATTCAGTGCAATCCCTATCAAACTACCACTGGCATTTTTCACAGAACTAGAACAAAAAATTTCACAATTTGTATGGAAAAACAAAAGACCCCGAATAGCCAAAACAATCTTGAGAGCGAAAAATGGAGCTGGAGGAATCAGGCTCCCAGACTTCAGACTATACTGTAGCTTCAGACTACAAAGCTACAGTAATCAAGACAGTATGGTACTGGCACAAAACAGAAATATAGATCAATGGAACAGGATAGAAAGCCCAGATATAAACCCACGCACATATGGTCACCTTATCTTTGATTAAGAAGGCAAGAATATACAGTGGAGAAAAGACAGCCTCTTCAATAAGTGGTGCTAGGAAAACTGGACAGGTAGATGTAAAAGTATGAAATTAGAACACTCCCTAACACCATACACAAAAATAAACTCAAAATGGATTAAAGACCTAAATGTAAGGCCAGAAACTATCAAACTCTTAGAGGAAAACATAGGCAGAATACTATATGACATAAATCACAGCAAGATCCTTTTAGACCCACCTCCTAGAGAAATAGAAATAAAAACAAAAATAAACAAATGGGACCTAATGAAACTTAAAAGCTTTTGCACAGCAAAGGAAACCATAAACAAGACAAAAAGACAACCCTCAGAATGGGAGAAAATATTTGCAAATGAAGCAACTGACAAAGGATTAATCTCCAAAATTTACAAGCAGTTCATGCAGCTCAATAACAAAACAACAAGCAACCCAATCCAAAACCAGGCAGAAGACCTAAATAGACATTTCTCCAAAGAAGATATACAGATTGACAACAAAACACATGAAAGAATGCTCAACATCATTAATCATTAGAGAAATGCAAATCAAAACTACAATGAGATATCATCTCACACCAGTCAGAATGGCCATCATCAAAAAATGTACAAAGAATAAATGCTGGAGAGGGTGTGGAGAAAAGGGAACCCTCTTGCACTGTTGGTGGGAATGTAAATTTATACAGCCACTATGGGGAACAGTATGGAGGTTCCTTAAAAAACTAAAATTAGAACTATCATACAACCCAGCAATCTCACTACTGGGCATATACCCTGAGAAAACCATAATTCAAAAAGAGTCATGTGCCACAATGTTCATTGCAGCTCTATTTACAATAGTCAGGAGATGGAAGCAACCTAAGTGTCCATCATCAGATGAATGGATAAAGAAGATGTGGCACATATATCCAATGGAATATTAGCCATAAAAAGAAACGAAATTGAGTTTTTTGTAGTGAGGTGGATGGACCTAGAGTCTGTCATACAGAGTGAAGTAAGTCAGAAAGAGAAAAACAAATACTGTATGCTAACACGTATATATGGAATCTAAGAAAACAAAAAGGTTATGAATGAGAATGGACTTGAGGATATGGGGAGGGGGAAGGATAAGCTTTGACAAAGTGAGAGAGTGGCATGGACATATACACTACCAAACGTAAAATAGATAGCTAGTGGGAAGCAGCCGCATAGCACAGGGAGATCAGCTAGGTGGTTTGTGATCACCTAGAGGGGTGGGATAAGGAGGGTGGGAGGGAGGGAGATGCAAGAGATATGGGAACATTTGTATATGTATAACTGATTCACTTTGTTATAAAGCAGAAACTAACACACCATTGTAAAGCAATTATACTGCAATAAAGGTGTTAAAAAAAACCACAATGGGACATGATGAAACCAAAGAGGAAATCAGAAAATACCTCAAGACAAATGAAAACGGAAACACAACTTCCTAAGATCTATGAGATGCAGCAAAAGCAGTTCTAAGGGGGAAGTTAGAACCAATACAGGCCTTCCTCAAGAAACAAGAAAAATCTTGAGTAAACATCTTACCACCTAAAAGCATTAGAAAAAGAAGAAGAAACAAAGCCCAAAGTCAGGAGAAGGAAGGAAATAATAATAATATAATAATAATAATATATAATAATAAACATAATAATCATAGGGGAAATAAATAAAATAGAGATCCAAAAAACAATAGAAAAGACCAATAAAACTAAGAGCTGGTTCTTTAAAAAGATAAATAAAATTCATAAACCTTTAACCAGGGTCACCAAGAAGAAAAGAGAGGGGATCCAAATAAACAAAATAAGAAATGAAAGAGGAGACATAACAACCAATAACACAGAAATGTAAAAAATCATGAGAGAATACTATGAGCAGTTATATGCCAAGAAATTGGACAACCTAGAAGAAATGAGCACATTTCTAGAAAGATACAGCCTGCTGAGACTGCTTCCAGAAGAAACAGACAATTTGAACAGACTAATCACTACAAGTAAAATTGAATCTGTAATAAAAGAAAAAACTTCCAGCAAACAGCAATCCAGGACCAGATGGCTTCAGAGGGGAATTCTAACAAACATATAAAGAAGAGCTAATACTTATCCCTCTCAAACTATTCCAAAAACTTGAAGAGGAAGGAACACTCACAGATTTATTCTACAAGGCCACCATTACTCTGATACCAAAACCAGACAAGGAAACTACACACACAAAAAAAGAAATTATAGGTCAATATCTTTGATGAATATAGATGCAAAAATCTTCAATGAAATATTAGCAAACTGAATACAACAGTATATAAAAGGGATCAAGTTGGATTTATTCCAGGGTCAAGAGGGTGAATCAACATTCACAAATCAATCAATGTGATGCACATTAACAAAAGGAAGGATAAAAATCAAATGATCATCTCAGTAGATGCAGGAAAAGCATTTGAAAAATTTCAATATCCATTCATGATAAAAATTCTTATCCAAGTGGGTATAGAGGGAACATATCTCAGCATAATTAAGGCCATTATGATAAACCCATAGCCAACATCATACTCAATGGTGAAAAGCTGAAAGACTTCCCACTAAGTTCTGGAACAAGACAAGGATGCCCACTCTTACACTTCTGTTTGACATAGTAATGGAAGTTCTAGCCACAGCAATCAGAGAAGTAAAAGAAGGAAAAGACATCCAAATTGGAAGGGAAGAAGTAAAACTGTCACTATTTGCAGATGACATGATACTTTATATTGGGAACTCTAAAGTCTCCACCCCCAAATATTAGGACTAATAAATGAATTCAGCAAGGTTGAAGGATACAAGATTACCATACAGAAATCTGTTGCATTTATATACACTAATAATGAAATTTCAGAAACAGAAAGTAAAATATCATCCTGTTTAAAATCATACCAAAAAGAAGAAAATACCAAGAATAAACTTAACCAAGGAGGTGAAACACCTATAATCTGAAAACTATAAAACATTGATGAAAGGAATTGAAGATAATTCAAAGAAATGGAAAGATATCATCCTGTGCCCTTGGATTGGAAAAATTAATATTGTTAAAATGGCCATAATACATAAAGGAATCTACAGATTTAATGAAATCCCTATAAAAATATCCATGACATTTTTCACAGAATGAGAACAAATAAAAATCCATAGGGAACCATAAAAAACTCCAAATTGCCAAAGTCATCTTGAGAGAAAAGAACAAAGCTGGAGGTATAACCCTCCCAGACTTCAGAATATACTACAAAGCTACAGAAATCAAAACAGCATGGTACTGGCACAGAAACAGACACATAGATCAAAGGAGCAGAATAGAGAACCAGAAGTGAACCTACACACCTATTGTCAATTACTTTATGACAAAGGAGGTAAGAATATACAATGGAGAAAAGACAGTCTCTTCAGCAAGTGGTACTGGGAAAACTGAACAGCCACATGTAAAACAATGAGATTAGAACATTCCCTCAGACCATGTATATAAGTAAGCTCAAAGTGGTTCAAAGACCTAAATGTAATACATGACACCATGAAACTCCTAGAAGAGAACATAGGCAGAACACTGACAAAAATCGTAAGAATATGTTTTTGGGTCCGTCTCCTAAGCCAAAGGAAATAAAGCAAAAATAAAGTAATAGGGCCTAATTAAGCTTAAAAAGCTTTTGCACAGCAAAGGAAACTATCAATAAGATGAAAATACAACCTATGAAAAGGGAGAAAATATTTGCAAATGGTGTGGCTGACAAGGGGTTAATATCCAAAATACACAAACAGCTCATACAACTCAATATCAAAAAAATAAAAAACCCAGGCAACAAATGGGCAGAAGACCTGAATAGAAAGTTTTCCAAAGAAGACATACATATGGCTAACAGGCACATGAAAAGATGCTCAACATTGCTAATTATTAGAGAAATGCAAAACAAAAATGAAATATCACCTCACCTGTCAGAATGGCCATCATCAAAATGTCTACAAATAACAAATGTTGGGGTTTGTTATTATACTATTGGTGGGGTTGTACATTGTTTCCAGCCACTATAGAAAACAGTACGGAGTTTCTTTAAAAAACTAAAAATAGAACTATGATATGATCCAGGAATTTCAGTGCTGGGTATGTATTTGTAGAAAATGAAAACACTAATTTGAAAAGATGCGTGTACCTCAATGTTCATAGCAGCACTATCTACAATAGTCAAGATATGGAAGCAACCTAAGTGCCCATCAACAGATGAATGGATACAGATGTGGTTTATATATACAATGGAATACTACTCAGCACCCCACAAAAGAATGGAATTCTGTCATTTGCAACAATGTGATGGACCTTGAGGGTATTATGCTTAGTGAAATACGTCAGTGAGAAAAAATCAAATACTCTATTTTATCACTTACATGTGGAATGTGAAAAACAAAACAAATGTATATTTAAAAAACAGAAACAGACTTATAGATGTAGAGAACAAACTAGTGGTTACCAGTGTAGAGGGAATAGGGAGGGATGAGATAGGGGTATCAGATTAAGAGATACAAAGCACTATGTATAAAATAAATAAGCAACTTTGATATATTGTACAGCAAACAAACAAACAAAAGAAACCTACACTCTGCTAGTGAAGAGCACACACACACTTGCTTATTCCTGAAACAAGGCAGAAAAAAACAGGTTGAAACTGAATGGGACTCTGGCCAGTTTCCTGCAACCACTCTGGCACACAGCCAGCCTGAACCAAGCACCTGTTCTACCCCACTTGCTTCACCTAGCTCTACACTAGGGTGAGGGTGGCTGAGGGGAGTGCTCAGATTTGAGGGACTATGCCAGCCCAGACCCCAAATGGCATCTGAATGGGGCAGGGGCAGCAACCTGGCGTTTATGGAGGCACCACATCAGAAATATTCCAGGATTCCAAGCAGAACTGGGGACATCACAGCCTGAACCCATGCCCACACCCATGCCAAATGCCTGCTCCAGCCCCTCTTGCTCCAGCACTGTTCCCCTCTGGGGCTAGTGTGATGGTGCTGGGATGGGGGAAAGAACACACTTAGAGGGAATGGAGCCATCTTGGACTTGACCCTCAGTGCTTCTGCTCCAGCAATTTGGGACCTGCCCCCAGCCCCAAGAGGGTGGTATTGGCCACTGAAAAAGGGAGAAGCCCTGGCTCACACATGACTCTAGCTCTCGCTGCTCCATCTGCAGCACCACCTCCTACCAAGGTGATAGCTGCCAGCACACTCTAGGGAAAGACATGACTTGTGCCCAAGTCAGATCTAGCTCTCTCACCAAAGTCACTGGGCACATGCAGACTGTATGGGGATGCTCATACACAAGGACACACCTTCAAGACTGGAAAAGGTAACTGTTTCATCTAATTTCATAGACTAGAGACAGCAAAAGTTAAGAACAATGAGAAGACAGAGGGATTTGTTTCATTGAAAGAACAGGAGAAAACCCCTGAAAAAAAACAACTAATAAAACAGAAATAAACAATTTACTAGATAAAGAATTCAAATCATTAGTAATAGATAGGCTAACTGAATTAGGGAAAAGAATAGATGAACACAGAATTTTAACAAGGAAATTAAAAAATTTAAAAGGTGAAATGAAAAACACACTAGAAGGAATTAACAGCAGACTAGGTAATACAGAAGAATGAATAAGTGATCTGGAAGATAGAATAATGGAAATCATGCAATCAGAATAGTAAAAAGTAAATTAAAAAAAATGAGAACAGTTTAAGGGACATTTGGGACAACACAAAGCATACCAACATAAGCATTATAGAGGTCCCAGAAGAAGAGAGAGGGAGAGGGGGCTTAAAAATGTATTTGATGAAGCTATGGCTGAAAATTTATTGAAACTGAAGAAGGAAACCAATATCCAGGTACAAGAAGCATAGAGTGTCCCAAAGAAGATGAACCCAAACAGATGCATACCAAGACATAATAATTAAAATGGCAAAAGTTTAAGATAAAGAATTCTAAAGGTAGCAAGAGAAAATCAAAGAGTCATATATAAGGGAATCCCCATAAGGCTATCAGCTGATATTTTGCAGAAAACTTGCAGGCCAGAAGGAAGGACATGATATACATATAAAGTTCTAAAAGGGAAAAACCTGCAAGCTAGGATGCTCTCCCAGCAAGATTATCATTTAGAATTGAAGGAGAGATAAAGAACTTCTCAGACAAGCAAAAACTAAAAGAATTGAGCAATACTAAACCTACCCTAAAAGAAATGTTAAAGGGTTTTCTCTAATTGAAAAGGCTATAACAAAAAGTAAATTTCTATGGGAAAGGAACAAATTCCACTAGTAAAGGCAAATATATAATAAAGGCTGAGGATCAACCAAGTAAGTAAGCTAGTACAAAGATTTAAAGAAAAAAAATTAAAATCAAGTATAACTACAATAAACTGTGAAGGGATAAACATGGAGATGTAAAATATGACATTAAAAACACAAAATGTGGGGGAAGGGAGTAAAAAAAGTAAATATTTTAGAATGTGTTTGAAGTTAAATGAGTAACAGTTTTTAAAAAGTAGATACAGTTGTAGGTCAACATATAGGAACCCCTTGGTAACCACAAATTAAAAACCTACAATAGATATATAAAACTAGAGAGAAAGGAACAGAAGCAAACCAATAAAGAAAACCATCAAACTACAAAGGAAGAAACTAAAAGAAGAAGAAAAGAACAGAGAAGTACAAACACAACCAGAATACAACTAACAAAATGGCAATAAGTACATACCTATCAATAATCACTTTAAAGGTCATTGGACTAAATACTCCAATTGAAAGACATAGGGTGGCTGATTGGATGAAAAAAGAAGACCCATCTATATGCTGCTTACAAGAGACTCACTTCGAGTTAGACACACACACAGACTGAAAGTCAGAGGATGGAAAAAGATATTTCATGTAAATGGAAACAACAAGAAAACAGGGGTAGTAATATTCATATAGGACAAAATAATCTTTAAAACAAAGTCTATAACAAAAGATTAAGGGTATTATATAATGATAAAATGATCAATACAATAAGAGGATATAACACTCTTTATCATATACACACCTAATACAGGAATACCTAAATATATAAAGCAAATATTAACAAACATGAAGGGAGAAATTGACAATAATACAAAAATGGTAGGGGACTTTAACACTTCACTTTTTTTTTTTTTTGCAGTACGCGGGCCTCTCACTGTTGTGGCCTCTCCCGTTGTGGAGCACAGGCTCCGGACACGCAGGTTCAGCGGCCATGGCTCACGGGCCTAGCCGCTCTGCGGCATGTGGGATCTTCCCAGGCCAGGGCACGAACCTGTGTCCCCTGCATCGGCAGGCGGACTCTCAACAACTGCGCCACCAGGGAAGCCCAACACTTCACTTATTTTAATGGACAGATCATCCAGAGAGAAAATCAATAAGGAAATGGTGTCTTAAATGACACAATAGAACAGTTAGACTTATCTACAGGACATTCCATCCAAAAGCAGCAGAATACACATTCTTTTCAATTGCACATGGAATGTTCTCCAGGATAGATCACATGCTAGGCCATAAAACAAGTCTCAACAAATTTAAGAAGATAGAAATTATATCAAGCATTTTTTCTGACCACAACAGTATGAAACTAGAAATCAATTACAGGAAGTAAAATGGAAAAACACAAACAGGATACTAAACAACATGCTACTAAATAAATCAATGGGACATAATTCAAAAAGAGTCATGTACCACAATGTTCATTGCAGCTCTATTTACAATAGCCAGGACATGGAAGCAACCTAAGTGTCCTTCATCGGATGAATGGATAAAGAAGATATGGCACATATATACAATGGAATATTACTCAGCCATAAAAAGAAACGAAATTGAGTTATTTTTAGTGGGGTGGATGGACCTAGAGTCTGTCATACAGAGTGAAGTAAGTCAGAAAGAGAAAAACAAATACCATATGCTAACACATATATATGAAATCTGAAAAAATTTTTTTAAAAGGTTCTGAAGAACCTAGAGGCAGGACAGGAATAAAGACACAGACATAGAGAATGGACTTAAGCACACGGGGAGTGGGAAGGGAGGTGGGAGAGTGGCATGGACATATATACATTACCAAGTGTAAAATAGATAGCTAGTGGGAATCAGCCACATAGCACAGGGAGATCAGCTCAGTGCTTTGTGATCACCTAGAGGGGTGGGATAGGGAGTGTGGGAGGGATACACAAGAGGGAGGAGATATAGGGATATATGTATATGTATAGCTGATTCACTTTGTTATAAAGCAGAAACTAACACACCATTGTAAACAATTATACTCCAATAAAGATGTTAAAAAAAAAGATGAGACGATGATGAAATCAAAGAGGAAATCAGAAAATACCTCGATACAAATGAAAGTGGAGACACAACATTCCAAAATCTGTGGGATGCAGCAAAGCAGTTCTAAGAGGGAAGTTTACAGTGACACAGGCCTACCTCAAGAAATAAGAAAAATCTCAAACAACTTATATTACCAACTAAAAGAATTAGAAAAAGAGCAAACAAAGCTCAAAGTCATCAGAAGGCAGGAAATAATAAAGATCAGAGAGGAAATAAATAAAACAGAGACCAAAAAAACAATAGAAAAGATCAATGAAACCAAAATCTGGTCCTTTGAAAAGATAAAATTGATAAACCTTTAGTGAGGCTCACCAAGAAGAAAAGAGAGAGGACCCAAATAAAATAAGAAATTAAAGAGGAGACATAACAACCAATACCACAGAGATTCAAAAAATCATAAAAGAATACTATGAACAGTTATATGCCAACAAACTGAACAACCTAGAAGAAACAGACACATTTCTAGAAGCATACAATCTTTAAAGACTGAATCAGGAAGAAATAAACAATCTGAACAGACTGATCACTAATAGTGAAACTGAATTTATAATTTAAAAAACTCCCAGCTAACCAAAGTCCATGACTGGATGGCTTCACAGGGGAGTTCTACCAAACATACAAAGAAGAGTTAATACATATTCTTCTCAATCTATTCCAAAAATTGAAGAGGAAGGAACACACTGTAGTTAATCCATACTTTCCATAAATATTTTGAGTGACTGCATAAGTAGATGGCTGACTGAATTATATCCCCAACACCTAACACAGTTTTTGGTAAATAACTGCTAATTGAAATGTCCCCAATCCTGAATGATCTCATCCTTATCAAGCCCATGGACTATACAAAAGCTTCTCTCTGGGTTTAGCCTATTATTTCAATGTGTAATAAAGATGTTGGCCTGAATTATAGCTAGGCAGTTGTTACCTCAAATCGAGGTACATCCATTTCAACTTGTCCTCTTAGCAATGGGGTTTGTCTGGGAGTCTCACGGATCATCACACTCCATCTGAAATGAAGTTTAGACAGATATTTAGGGCTCTGTTTCATCACAGGTTGGCACCAATGCTTCACATGTCACGAAAGGGGTCAAAATATTTATGTGATGGGTAGGGATGAGTTGTAGGGGTTGCCCAAGTTATCTCAGGTCACCTGATCTCAAGGTATATCCCAAGAGAGACCTCTGCTTCATGACTTCTCAAGGCCAGTGTGATGGAAGGAATTCCACCACAGAGTTCTCAGAGAGCAGTGCTTCTCAAGCAGTGGTAACTACCAAGATCACCTGAGGTGCTTTTGTAAAATACACATACCAGGGCTCTACCCAAGACCTACTGAATAAGAATATTTGTGGTAGGGCCCAGCTTGGTACCTTGAAAAAGCTCCCCAGGTTATCCTTATGAGCAGCCATAAATCAAATACTATGCCCCCACATAGAAAGTCTTTCTTCTCAGAAGATTGGAGGAGAATACTGTCTCTTCTCTAGGGCACAGATAATCCAGGCCAGTTGTTTATGAGCCCTCTTTTTTTGAGTTTCTTTGAGTACCTGATGAAGCTATAGAATAGTTTCTATACTATCCTAGAATAGAACAGAAAGATGGAAACTTTCCCAAGGAAAAAATATGCTTACATGGATAAATAGCTATGCAATTTGAAGTAGGTTTATAGAACCCTTGAAATTTACCAATGGGTGCTCCTGCTCTAGGATCTTTTAAGTTTGAAGAGGGGCTTCAGTGATCTTTAAAGGATACACAGTAGACCCTGGCTTCTTAATAGGCAAAGTCCCCCAAATTTCCTTGCACCGAAGCCAGAAAGGCAATGAAGCTCTGTGAGGGAGTTTAGAACACTCCTGACTGAGATGATGTCACTGGGAGTAACTGGCAAGGGAATGGAAAAGCCACAATGACCTCATCTTTCAGCTACTCACCTGTCTAGAATCCTCACACTAGCTTGCTCCACTCTGTTGAGGATGTTCAGAGGTGATTTGTTTTTGTTCCAGAACGCACCCCAGCCGAGGACACGGGCCAGATCATTACCGGTTCCAAGAGGGATGACTGCCAGCTGACACTGCAAGAACAAAACCGGGCACCCTTTTCAGACAATCCTACCAAGATCCACCCATAAAAGAACCCAGAGGGTGCTTTTTGGGGAAAAAATATGGTCTCAAAACTAGTGGCAATAAGGGACCTATGATTTTAGGAAGTGTAATAGGAAGATGTTTGAAGTTGAGTGAAATTTTCCCTAAGGAGTTGGGTCCCACTCTTGGCAATACAGAACCTACTCAGTAAGGGGACACGTTGCTGGAATATGACAATATTTGTAGCCATGCTTTTAAAAGAGATATATAGCCACAAATTTCTATCTAGGCTGGGCCAAAGAGGTAAGGTGCCTTAAGGAGACAAAGCCACTGCAGTCAGAAGAGCAGGGGGCTGCTTAGGGAGAGGGGGGAGAGGTAGAGGAACATTTCTGCTACTCTAGAGACTTAGGGAAGAAACTCAGTGTCCTCAGGAGGGGTAGGGAATTGGGAGTTGAATGCTGCCTGATGCCACTTCTGTTTTTCTTGCTTTCCTCCCCTTCAAATCTTCATTTTGGGGCTTGGGAAATAGAGCACTGCTCATTTTTTTCTGCTAACTTCCTCTTTCTTCCTTCCTACTATTAGATAACCAGAAAATGGTATAGGTGAGCAGGCTTAGATTGGGAATCTACCAGTCAGGTTGACTGTGAAACCAGTAGGAAATGTTCTCCAGGATAGATCAAGTATTTAACAGACAAGGAGAGTAAAGACCAGGGACTTCTTGGGATAAGCAGCGCCACACTGCCAGTCTCTTTAGCAATGGCTAAATTAAGTCAGCTAGGGACTCACCCGTTCCTGTAATCCAAAGGCATCAATCAGAGATAAGACCCAGCTCACGCTGCCATCTCCACCACAAACCACAATGCGAAAGCGAACAAAGTTCTTGAACATGCAGAGCCTGGAAGGAAGAGGGGAAAGGGGAGTTATTTCATGAGCTGATGAGTTTTACAACTCTTTCCTACAATGTGCCAGGAGCTAAGGACTGCTGCTTCTGCACCCTGCTATCAGGCTACATGTTTCCTTTCTCTTAACCCCTATCTCTCTGTGTACCTAAGATCATAGAGAATGCTCCCACAGGCAATCCTGGAGATCAGGCCTTGCCTCAACCTACACTCTTCTTTGCCCAACCTTGTTCTGGAAGTTACTAGCTGCCTAGCCTAATCTACTTGCTGAGGCCCAGGAAGAATATCTTGCACAGTTGCCAGTGGGTTCACAGAAACCAGGGCTGAACAGCCAGATGGTCTCTAAATAAAACAGGCCTGTTATAGAGATGTATCTACTTGCCCCCAAGAAAAAGAGTGAGTGACAGGAATGGTGGAAAATAATATCCATTTGCCTCCTCCTCTGAAGTCAGGAGACATAGTTACCTTTTCCAACTGGAAAAGGTGAAGCAAATCTGAGAGCAGGACATAGGCTTGAAAGGATTTCTGGGAGAGGGCTAAAAGTCCTCCAGCCAGCCAACTCAAGATGCTGTGGAGTTGTGTTTGTGTCCTGACTTGAGAAAATAGACCTTTCCTGCCCAGGTACTGGAACTAATTCCAGGAAGCCTATCCTACTCTAGAATGTGTAGAGGGGGGAGTCCCTTCTGTACCCACAACTACATCCCTTACCCCATGCTTACCCGGCTTCAGGTCCACCCTTCGAAAGGTCAAACACTTGAGACGGGTTAAGGTATTGCTTGAATTTCCGGAGGAAGACGATCCCTTGGTGATCGCCACTTTTGGAGTTGATGAAGATGAGAAGGGGGCATGAACAGGCTGAAGACCAATCAAGATTCCAGAAATCTGGAGATACTACTAATTGGCCTAATAATGCATACAACAGAAAGAAAAGGGAAAAAAAGAAAAGGGCCATTTAGATGGAAGCAAGGCATGACTTAACATCAAATTTTGCAAAGACTTTTTAAAAAACAACTTTATTGAGGTATAATTGATATACAAAGAACTGCATACATTTAATGTGTACAATTTAATGAGTTCAGACATATGCAAACACCCATGATACCATCACCACAATCAAGATAATAGACATCCAACACCTCCCACAGCTTCCCTGTGCCTCTGAGACTGAGGGACAGAGGGGAAGTTAGATGCAAACCAAAGGGGCTTTTATTTAAGAAAACAACAATAGCTGGTCTTTGCCCAGCTGTTGCCAGGTAACCAACATTTGCTGAGCAACTACTATATGCCAATCATCATGCTACATACTGCTAGGGGTCTAGCTCTTGCCCTCAAGCTGGGGAGACAGATTCATACACAGCAGTGTATTGGAACACAAGGAATAAAAAAAATTGGTGCCACAACCAAAGATCAATAAAATGTCAAGGGAAAACTGAAGAAGGAGAAGGTTGAGAGCCCAGGAGGAGGATCAGCACACCCAACTTGTCCTCTCTCTGCCTGGGATAGCTCAGTTCTTACACTGAGAAGATACAAGGTCAGGAAAGATGGGGAGAAAAGGCTGCCTTTCAGCCAGGAGCTACTGACAGAACATATCAATGTGGAGTGAAGCAGGGAGCTTTAATCGCTCCTCTAAAGTTCTGGCAGAGCAATCTAAGTTATCATACCAATTATCAGGGGAAACAAGACTATAGGGAAATTGTCTGGACAAGAGAGAGGCTTTTAATAATCCCCAACACTGAAGTTCCCCATAGAGAAGTGGAGTTATAGCAGTCTAAATTGCCATAGCCTGCCAGCTCATACTGGGTCATAGAGCCTGTTGGCAGGGAGACAGGCAGTGAGCAATGGCCTCATAGGAGATGCGAGACAAATTGTGAGCCTCCAAACCTCTGAGCTCGTGGCTTGCCAGGGATGCCCCAGCAAAAATAAATGCAAAGGGAAAAAAGCATGTGGCTTGCTCCTGAATGGTGTGTGCCACAGGGAGAGAGGCAAGTTGAAGTGTCCCATTTGTTGTAACCTGGGTAAAAGGGAGCCTGAAGAGGAAGACTGCTGACTTGAGCAGATTTCATGGCTGTTTTGCCTGGAAAAATCTAAAGCAAGTTTCCTCTATGGGCCAATTTCTACTCACTGGCCAGTGGAGCTTGAAGACCTCCTAAGCCAGCTAGCCTGTCATGCACCAAAACTTCAGGGCTTGCCAGGGCTCATAGCTGCAAGGGGAGTCTGCTATGTCCCTTCAGTAGCATAGCTTGGAAGTAGTTACCCTCCCTGAACATGTTATCCCTTTTCAATATTTTATTTTACAAAATATATGTTAACACAATGGTAGTTAAGACATTCATTCATTCATTCAACATATATGTATTGAGGGCATTCTTTGTGCCTGTCCTTGTTATGTTCCGATATACAGTGATAGACAAGATATAAATGATCTTTGCTCTTGTGGAATTTATATTCTAATGGAACGATGCAGACCATAAATAAATACACAAATAAATATAGAAAATAATGCGATATGAAGAAAAATAAAGCAGGAAAAGGGGAATGGAGACTGATGGGGGTGTTGTTTTAGACAGGTGGCCAGGGATGGCTTCTCTGGTGAGATGACATTTGAATGAAATGAGGTAGTGAGCAATGCAGGTATCTGGGGGAAGAGTTTTTTGGGGGTCAAGAGGAAGAATAAGAACCCGCCCAGAGAAGGGAGACTGCCTGGGATGTTTGTGGACAGTGAAGAGAATAGCATGGCTGCTGTGGAGTAAGTGAGGGAGAGAGGTTACAGGGCCCACATAAAATGACAACAAAATGTTAGACGAATCCTGTGAACAAGGTGACAAAAATGGTATTCTGGGCTGGAATATAGTGATATTAGGCAGATTCATAACCAGGTAAATGATCATGTCCACAAGGTTGCTTTTGAATAGGCTGATGTTAATTGTAAGGGAACGTCCAGTACTATTCAACAATGTTAACCAATTTAAATAAAAACATGGAAGGCTAGCTTGTCAACTTTGAAGTACCTAAAGCAGGAGGGAGAGCCACTGGATGACAGAATCAAGATTGAAAATGACCTTAACAGGCAGTAGGGTCAAAGTAAACAAGCTGAAAAGGGGATAAATGTGAAGCTTGGCCTTTAGGCATAAGGACATAAGTTGCAGCAGAACAAGACAATAGGAACTTGGCTTGGCAGCATCAAGCGTGAAAAGGGCTTAGGGGATTTACTTGACTTTAAGCTCCAGATGAGTCAACAGTCTGAAAGAGCTTAAAAAAAAAAAAAAAGGATCGTGCTTCTTTGAGCTAAGTTAATATAATCACAGTGCCCAAAACCAAGGAGCCAAGAGTCCCTCTCAAATTTGTTCAGTTCATACCACAGAAAGATGCTAAATTAGCATAAGGTTGGCTTCCTGTTCCCCTTCCTGTATTTTAAGATCCTCTTTTAAGATACTAACTCATTTAACACGCATAACGCACTTGAGTATAACTTTTATTCCCTATTGGCAGAAAACAAATGATACATGAGGCACAGAGAGGTTAAGTAACTTGCCCAAGGTCACACAGTTAGTAAATGATGGAGTATGCTCCCGGGAGTAGTAGTATCAGCATCATTTCTTGTAAGAAATGGAAATTCTTGTGCCCTACCCAGATCTACTGAATCAAAAGCTCTGGGGCAGGGGCATAGGGCCTAGAAATCTGTGTTTTAAAAAGCCTTCTGGATGATTCTGAGGCATTCTTGTATTTGACAAATACTGCATTATACTGTTTTGCCCCCATATAAATCAGGGATCCTGTCTTAGTCATATCTTATTCTCTACATTGTTATCACTGAGCCTTACATATACGCAGTATTCAGTAAATGTATTAATGAATTCATGTAACAAATCTTGACTGTGAATATACCATGTATCGGGTTTGAGTTAAGTGCTAGTGATAAAAGAGCTCACAGTCTGGAGTGGGAGACATACATGTGACGAACTATAATATAGTGTGTTAAGTGCTCTGAGATATGTGTTCTGGGTTTACAGCAAAGGAAGTAATTTATTTGTCTGGAGAAATGGGGAGGGGCAATTACAGAAGTCTTTAAACAGGAGACAATGTTTGACGTTGCTCTCACCCTCTAGGATGAGAGAAGAAATTTACCAAGCAGATAGGGTAGGAAAAAGGGAAATTAGAAGACATCAGAAATTAGAGTTTGTTGACTGAATAAATAATGAATGAATGCTAATCAGCAATGGCATGTGCTTCCTCAGAAAGTCATCAAATGGATACCGCCACCTTGGATGCTGGAGAAGGGATTCCCTAGCCTGGCCAGAGGGTTGGACCAGATCATCTTTAATGACCTCATCATCTCTAAGATGGGTGGGACTTCCCAACAGGGAATATTAAAGAGTGTATTTGCCTAGGCCAAGAAGCCAGAAGGAGTCAAGAAGATATGGAGGTTTCAAAAGATACTCCTAAGAAACCACAGGCCAAGTAACACATGATAGAAAGAAGGGCTCTCAAGAGTGACATTCAATTGGATCAAGATTGCAGGTGACTAGGATGAAAGGCTAAAAGCTAACTCATGGGGCATTGTATGAGACATTACACAAAAAGAATGGCTTAGCACAGGTGCTTCTAAGCAATAATATGTCATCGGTGGAAAGCAAAAGAAAGTAGTAATGCTATCAGTTGACCATCTATAACAAGAATAAGAAATGATATAAGATGGGAAAAAACAAACTAAAAAACCCAACTTCCACAAGAACACAGAACATGTTGGGCCAATTACAAAGGAGAGGTGGCAGCCCCTTAACACCTATTTGGGGGTGATTTATAAGATGCTGAGGCGGCCATCCTTCAGTCTGCCCAAAGACATCTTCCCCAGGTCCCTGTGGGGTTGAGCAAAGTCTCAGATTCAAGACTTCATTGACTTTCATTAGCAGCCTGAGTAGACTTGGCTGACTAGTTTGATACTTTTCCATCTTGCCCCTAGGCCCTTCTTTCTCCTAGCCAGTCAAGTGTCTCTTATATACCAAGTCATCAATCTCATCATCTCTCTAGTCAGCTATCTGGTAAGTGACTCTATGTGGATAAATATTTGAGTAGTTCTGAGAATAATATATGCATGCATCCCTGAGTGAGGGATGTGTGTCTGTTCATGTCATTACGGGGACATATGAGTATGCTTGCCTGCAGAAAACTGTGTGAGTGGCTCATTCCATGTATCAATGTCTGTCTGTATCTGTGTTGGGGTTGGGAAATGAACTGGAAGAGACTAGAGTGGCTCAGAGTGTATGTACACGTATGTGCACACACGTACACATGTGCTGTGTCTAGTTCTAAAACTGTTGTAATCGTTACAGGAATCCTTGCCCCCTAGCTAATGCTGGCTTTTCCTTGGCAATGAAGTAGGCAGCAAGCAAAAAAAATTATTTCATGGATTATCTACTGTCTCAAAATCATGTAAAAGCTGAAATCAATTCTGATCATTTGGAAACAATTTTGACAGAGGCTACAAAGAACATGCCCACATACATATACACCATAAGCAATATTCACCATCCCAAAAGTCTAAAGGAAAACATGAGCTGTCTATACACATATGCACACTCGTACTCCTAGAAATGTTTGATTGGTTGACCAGATTAATTTAATTGCAGTCTTTTTCTCTAGGCTTTACATCTTCCCTCCCTCCCCAATGTATTCCCCAATGTATTAAAGTTTAGCTACTCACCATCACCCTTGGGGTCGCTGAGGGCAGTGGGAGGAATGACTGATGATCGATGACTTCCAAACCAGCATTCCTTGGAAAACCGTCTCCTGCAGTCATCATGCACCTGGAACAACAGGAGAAGAAAGAAAAAACTTGAGTGGGGTGAGAAAAGGATAAGATAGATCAGCATTTTGTCCCAATTCCAAAATTTAAGTGCTCAGTATTCAAAACTCCCTTTCTGAGATTTGGTGCCATACACATACCCCTGACTCAATCTCTCTTTCCACTCTGAGCCTGCACCATCCCTGAGTGTGACCTCTGAACTCTGTTCCTTTCAAAGGTGGTTTTCAGAAGATACATATCACAGGCACTGCACAGATGCCAGTCCTAGGGCACAATTTTAGTGGCCTACACAATGGGTAGTTTACTTGCAGTATAAGAGTGCAAATCCTGATAACATGTTGTTATGCTTCATTCCTTACAACAACTGTGTGCTGTAGGGAAGACATATTAAGTTTGTTTTAGAAATGAAGAAACCAAAGCTCAGAGAGGTAAAGGATCTTGCTCAAGGTCAAACAACTGGGAAGTGAAAAGGTGGAGACTCTGCTGCCTTCCCCACTAATGGCATATTTCCCAGATTTCTGATATCTTCAAGCATCACTTCCTGGAAAGCTACACAGTTCCTAGAAGACATGAATCTGGCCTAATTATGCAAAACAATTAAAAGAGATCCAGAGGACAATCAGAGTCATCTTCTTTTTTATTACAATATAACTGAGATAAGCATTACACTAATTTCAGGTGTACGGCATAATGATTTGATATTTGTATAAACTGTGAAATGGTCACCATAATAAGTCTAGTTAACATCCATCACTCTACATAGTTACATTTTTTTTCCTTGTGATGAGAACTTTTAAGATTTACTCTCTTTTTAAAAAAATTTTAAATTTTATATTAGAGTATAATTGATTAACAATGTTGTGTTAATTTCAGGTATACAGCAAAGTGATTCAGTTATACATATACATGTATCTATTCTTTTTCACATTCTTTTCCCATTTGGGTTATTACAGAATATTTAGCAGAGTTCCCTGTGCTATACTGTAGGTCCTTGTTGGTTATAAGATTTACTTTCTTAAGGAACCCTAACATCATACTAAAGGAATCCATCAAAACACAAGGAAAGAAACCGGGAGGAGTAGACAAGAACAGAGAAGAACTACAAAAACAACCAGCAAACAATGAACAAAATAGCTATAAGTAAATACCTATCAATAATCACTTTAAATTTAAATGAACTAATGCTCCAATCAGAAGATGTAGAGTGGCTGAATGGATACAAAAACAAGGCCGATATATATGCTGCCTGTAAGAAACTCACTTCAGATCTAAAGACACACACAGACTGAAAGTTATAGGATAGAAAAGGGTATTCAATGCAAATGGAAATTAAAAGAAAGCCATGGTAGCAGTACTTATATCAGACAAAATAGACTTTAAAGCAAAGACTAACAAAACAAGGAGGGACATTAAGTTATGATAAAGGGGTCAATCTAACAAGACGATATAACATTTGTAAACATTTATGCACTCAACAGAAGAGCACCTAAATATATAAAGCAAATATTAACAGAAATAACTGAAGAAATAGACAGAAATACAATAATAGTAGGGAACTATAATACCCCAGTTACACCAATGGATATATCATCTGACAGAAAATCAATGAAGAAACACTGGCCTTAACACATTAGATGAGATTACCTTAATATATACACCTATAGAACATTCCATCAAAAAGCAGCAGAACACACATTCTTTTCAAGTACACATGGAACATTCTCCAGATACATCACATGTTAGGCCACAAAACAAGTCACATTAAATATAAAAAGATTAAAATCATATTAATTATCTTTTCAGAAAACAACACTATGAAACTAGAAATCAACTACAATAAGAGAACTGGAAAAAACACAAACACATGGAGACTAAACAGCATGATGCTAAACAACCAATGGTCAGTGAAGAAATCAAAGAAGAAATAAAAATATACCTTGAGACAAATGAAAATGGAAACATAACTGTCCAAAATCTATGGGACATAAGGTTAACAGCTGATCTTTCAGCAGAAACTCTGCAAGCCAGAAGGGACTGGCAGGACATATTTAAAGTGATGAAGGAGAAAAACCTACAACCAAGATTACTCTACCCAGCAAGGATCTCATTCAGATTTGATGGAGAAATTAAAACCTGTAGAGACAAGCAAAAGCTGCGACAGTTCAGCACCACCAAACCAGCTTTACAACAAATGCTAAAGGAACTTCTCTAGGCAAGAAACACAAGAGAAGGAAAAGACCTACAATAACAAACCCAAAACAATTAAGAATATGGGAAAAGGAACATACATATTGATAATTACCTTAAATGTAAATGGATAAAATGCTCCCACCAAAAGACACAAACTCACTGAATGGATACAAAAACAAGACCTGTATATATGCTGTCTACAAGAGACCCACTTCAGACCTAGAGACACATACAGACTGAAAGTAAGGGGATGGAAAAAGATATTCCATGCAAATGGAAACCAAAAGAAAGCTGGAGTAGCAATTCTCATATCAGACAAAATAGACTTTAAAATAAAGACTATTAGAAGAGACAAAGAAGGACACTACATAATGATCAAGGGATCGATCCAAGAAGAAGATATAACAATTGTAAATATTTATGCACCCAACGTAGGAGCAACTCAATACATAAGGCAAATACTAACAGCCATAAAAGGGGAAATCGACAGTAACACAATCATAGTAGGGGACTTTAACATCTCACTTTCACCAATGGACAGATCATCCAAAATGAAAATAAATAAGGAAACACAAGCTTTAAATGATACATTAAACAAGATGGACTTAATTGATATTTATAGGACATTCCATCCAGAAACAACAGAATACACATTCTTCTCAAGTGCTCATGGAACATTCTCCAGGATAGATCATATCTTGGGTCACAAATCAAGTCTTGGTAAATTTAAGAAAATTGAAATCATATCAAGTATCTTTTTGGACCACAATGCTACGAGACTATATATCAATTACAGGAAAAGATCTGTAAGAAATACAAACACATGGAGGCTAAACAATACACTACTTAATAACCAAGTGATCACTGAAGAAATCAAAGAGGAAATCAAAAAATACCTAGAAACAAATGACAATGGAGGCACGACAACCCAAAACCTATGGGATGCAGCAAAAGCAGTTCTAAGAGGGAAATTTATAGCAATACAATCCTAGCTTAAGAAACAGGAAACATCTCAAATAAACAACCTAACCTTGCAACTAAAGCAACGAGAGAAAGAAGAATAAAAACCCCACAAATTTAGCAGAAGCAAAATCTATGGGACAAAGCAAAAGTAGTCCTAAGAGGGAAGCTCATACTGATACAGCCCTACCTCAAGAAACAAAAATCTCAAATAAAGAATCTAAATATACATTTAAAGGAACTACAAAAAGAAGAATAAGCAAAGACCAAAGTTAGAAGAAGGAAAAAAATAATAGATCATAGAGGAAATAAATGAAATAGAGACAAAAATACAAGAGATCAATAAACGTAACAGTTGGCCTTTTGAAAAGATGAACAAAATCAAGGAACTTATTTAGCCAGCCTCATCAAGAAAAAAAGAGATTACCTAAATAAGTAGAATCAGAAATTAAAGAGGAAAAATTACAACTTGACACCACAGAAATATGAAGGATCATAAGAGACTACTATGAACAATTATATGTCAACAAATTAAACAACCTAGAAGAAATGGAAAAATTTCTAGATCATATAATCTTCCAACACTGAATCATGAAGAAATAGAAAATCTGAATAGACAGATTATTAGTAATGAAATTGAATCAGTAAGCAAAAAACTCCCCCAAAACAAAAGTCAAGGTCCAGATGGCTTCACAGGTGAATTCTACCAAATATTTAAAAATACTTAATATCTATCACTTTCAAATTATTGCAAAAAATGAAGACAAAGGAATACTTCCAAACTCATTCTACAAGGCCACCATTAACGTGATACCAAAACCAGACAAAAACACTGCAAGAAAGAAAATTACAGGCCAATATCTTTGCTAAATATAGATACAAAAATCCTCAACAAAATATTAGCAAATCAAACTTAACAATACATTAAAAGACTTATACACCATGATCAAGTGGGATTCATTCCAGAGATGTGAGGATGGCTTAACACCCATAAATCAATAAATGTGATATGCCAAACTAAAAAAAGGAAGGATAAAAATCACATGATCATCTCAAAAGATTCAGAAAAGCATTTGATAAAATTCAATATCAGTTTATGATAAAAAATTCTTAACAAAGTGGGTATAGAGGGAACATACTTCAACATAATAAAAGGCCATATATGACAAACTCACAGTTAACATTATATTCAATGTGAAAAGCGGAAAGCTTTTTTTTTTAAGATTAGGAATGAGACAAGGATGCTCACTCTTGCCACTTTCATTCAACATAGTATTGGAAGTTCTAGCCACAGAAATGAGGCAAGAAAAAGAAATAAAATGCATCAAAACCAGAAAGTCAGAAGTAAAACAATCAGTATTTTCAGATGACAGAATACTATATACAGAAAACACCAAACACTCCACCAAAAATCTATTAAAGCTAATGAATGAATTCAGAAACTTGCAGATACAAAATTAATATACAGGACTTCCCTGGTGGCTCAGTGGTTAAGAATCCACCTGCCAATGTGGGGGACATGGGTTCGAGCTCTGGTCCAAGAAGATCCCACATGCCATGGAGAAACTAAGCCTGTGCACCACAACTACTGAGCCTGAACTCTAGAGCCCATGAGCCACAACTACTGAGCCCTCGTGCCACAACTACTGAAGCCTGCATACCTAGAGCCCATACTCCACAACAATAGAAGCCACTGCAATGAGAAGCCTGCGCACCTCAATGAAGAATAGCCCCCACTCACTGCAACTAGAGAAAGCCTGGGTGCAGCAATGAAGACCCAATGCAGCCCCAAATAAATGAATAAATAAATTTATTAAAAAAATTAATATACAGAAACCTGTTGCATTTCTATACAATAATGATGAACCAACAGAAAGAGAAATGAAGGAAACAATCCCATTTATAATTGCATCCAAAATAATAAAATACTTAGGAATAAATTTAACCAAGGAGTTAAAAGACCTGTAGCCTCAAAACAATAAGACAATGATTAAAGAAATTGAAGTTAACACACCAAAAATTGGAAAATATGCCACACTCATGGATTGGATGATTCAATATCATTAAAATGTCCATACTACCAAAAGAAATCAACAGATTCAATGCAATCCCTATCAAAATACCAGTGGCACTTTTCACAAAACTAGAAAAAATAAATATAAATTTTAATGAAAACACAAAAGGCTCCAAATAGCCAAAGCAATCTTGAGAGAGAAGAACAAAACTACAGGTGTCACACTCCCATACTTGAGAGTATACCACATAGCTATAGAATTCAAAAGAGTATGGTACTGGCACAAAAACAAGATGCATAGATTAATGGAACAGAACAGAGAGTCCAGAAATAAGTCCATACTCATACAATCAATTAATCTATAATAAAGAAAGACTATACAATGGAGGAAGGACAGTCTCTTCAGTAAATGGTGCTGGGAAAACTGGACAGCTACATGTAAAAAAGTGAAATTACAACATTCCTTAACACCATACACAAAAATAAACTCAAAAGACCTAAAGACCTAAATGTAAGACTGGACACTATAAAAGTTTTAGAGGATCAATGGTGAAAAACAGAAACCATTTCCACTTAGATCAGGAACAAGATAAGGTTGTGCACTCTCACCATTATTGTTCAACATAGTTTTGGAAGTTTTAGCCACAGCAATCAGAAAAGAAAAAGAAATAAAAGGAATCCAAATCGGAAAAGAAGAAGTAAAACTGTCACTGTGTGCAGATGACATGATACTATACATAGAGAATCCTAAAGATGCTACCAGAAAACTACTAGAGCTAATCAATGAATTTGGTAAAGTAGCAGGATACAAAATTAATGCACAGAAATCTCTTGCATTCCTATACACTAACGATGAAAAATCTGAAAGAGAATTTGTGGAAACACTCTTATTTACCATTGCAATGAAAAGAATAAAATACCTACGAATAAACCTGCCTAAGGAGACAAAATACCTTATAGAAAACTATAAGACACTGATGAAAGAAATTAAAGATGAAAAAACCAGATGGAGAGATATACCATGTTCTTGGATTGGAAGAATCAACATTGTGAAAATGGCTATATTCCCCAAAGCAATCTACAGATTAAATGCAATACCTATCAAACTACCAATGGCATTTTTTCACAGAATTAGAACAAAAAATTTCACAATTTGTATGGAAACACAAAAGACTCTGAATACCCAAAGCAATCTTGAGAAAGAAAAATGGAGTTGGAGGAATCAGGCTCCCTGACTTCAGATTATACTACAAAGCTACAGTAATCAAGACAGTACGATACTGGCACAAAAACAGAAATATAGATCAATGGAACAGGATAGAAAGCCTAGAGATAAACCCATACACATATGGTCACCTTATCTTTGATAAAGGAGGCAGGAATGTACAGTGGAGAAAGGACAGACTCTTCAATAAGTGGTGCTGGGAAAACTGGACAGCTACATGTAAAACAATGAAATTAGAACACTCCTTAACACCAAACACAAAAATAAACTCAAAATGGATTAAAGACCTAAATGTAAGGCCAGAAACTATAAAACTCTTAGAGGAAAACATTGGCAGAACACTCTATGACATACATCATAGCAAGATCCTTTTTGACCCACCTCCTAGAGAAATGGAAATAAAAATAAACAAATGGGACGTAATGAAACTTCAAAGCTTTTGCACAGCAAAAGCAACCATAAACAAGATGAAAAGACAACCCTCAGAATGGGAGAAAATATTTGCAATCGAAGAAACTGACAAAGGGTTAATTTCCAAAATTTACAAGCATCTCATGCAGCTTAATATCAAAAAAACAAACAACCCAATCCAAAAATGGGCAGAAGACCTAAATAGACATTTCTCCAAAGAAGATATACAGATTGCCAACAAACACATGAAAGAATGCTCAACATCAGTAATCATTAGAGAAATGCAAATCAAAACTATAATGAGGTATCACCTCACACCAGTCAGAATTGTCATCATCAAAATATCTACAAACAATAAATGCTAGAGAGGGTGTGGAGAAAAGGGAACCCTCTTGCACTGTTGGTGGGAATGTAAATTGATACAGCTACTCTGGAGAACAGTATGGAGGTTCCTTAGAAAACTACAAATAGAACTACCATACGACCCAGCAATCCCACTACTGGGCATATACCCTGAGAAAACCATAATTCAAAAAGAGTCATGTACCACAATGTTCATTGCAGCACCATTTACAACAGCCAGGACATGGAAGCAAGCTAAGTGTCCACTGACAGATCAATGGATAAAGAATATGTGGCACATATATACAATGGAATATTATTCAGCCATAAAAAGAAACAAAATTGAGTTATTTTTAGTGAGGTGGATGGACCTAGAATCTATCATACAGAGTGAAGTAAATCAGAAACAGAAAAACAAAGACTGTATGTTAACACCTATATATGGAATCAGGAAAAAAAAAAAGGTTCTGAAGAACCTAGGGGCAGGACAGGAATAAAGATGCAGACATAGAGAATGGACTTGATTACAAGGGGATGGGGGAGGGTAAGCTGGGATGAAGTGAGGGAGTGGTATTGACATATATACACTACCAAACGTAAAACAGATAGCTAGTGGGAAGCAGCCACATAGCACAGCGAGATCAGCTCGGTGCTTTGCAACCACCTAGAGGGGTGGGATAGGGAGGGTGGGAGCGAGACTCAAGAGGGAGGGGTTATGAGGATGTATGTATACATATAGCTGATTCACTTTGTTATACAGCAGAAACTAATACAACATTGTAAAGCAATTATACTCCAATAAAGATGTTAAAAAAATAAAAATACAACTAAAAAACAACCAAAACTCTTAGAGGAAATCATAGGCAGAACACTCTTTGACATAAATTGCAGCAATATCTTTTTCTAGCTGTCTCCCAAATTAATGGAAATAAAATCAAAAATAAAGGAATGGGACCTAATTAAACTCTAAAGTTTTTGCACAGCAAAAGAAACCATAGACAAAATGAAATGAAAACCCACAGAATGGGAGAAAATACTTGCAAACAATGCAACTGACAAGGGATTACGCTCCAAAATTTACAAACAGCTCATGAGGCTCAATATCAAAAAAACAGGGCTTCCCTAGTGGCACAGTGGTTGAGAATCTGCCTGCCAATGCAGGGGACATAGGTTCATGCCCCAGTCCGTGAAGATCCCACATGCCACGGAGCAGCTGGGCCCGTGCACCATGGCCGCTGGGCCTGCACGTCCGGAGCCTGTGCTCCGCAAGGGGAGAGGCCACAACAGTGAGAGGCCCGCATACAGCAAAACAAAACAAAACAAACAAACAAACAAAAGAAACAAACAACCCAATTGAAAAATGGGCAGAAAACCTAAATAGACATTTCCCCAAAGAAGACATACAGGTGGCCAGGAGGCACATGAAAAGATGCTCAACATTGATAATTATTAGGGAAATATAAATCAAAACTACAATGAGATATCACTTCACACCAGTCAGATTGGGCATCATTAAAATATCTATAAACAATAAATGCTGGAGAGGGTGTGGAGAAACAGGAACCCTCTTATACTTTTTGTCAGAATGTAAATTGGTACAGCCACTACAGAGAACAGTATGGAGGTTTCTTAGAAAACTAAAAATAAAGCTGCCCTATGACCCAGCAATTGCACTCCTGGGCATATACCCAGAGAAAACCATAATTCAAAAAGATACATGCACCCCAATGTTCATTGCAGCACTGTTTACAATAGCCAAGACATGGAAGCGACCTAAATGTATATTGATTTTGAATCCTACAACTTTACAGAATTTTTTTTAATGCTAACAGTTTTTTGGTGGAGTCTTTATGGTTTTCTCTATATAATATTGTGTCATCAACAGTCGGGATTGGTCAAGATGGCAGAGAAGGAACACCCTGAGCTTGCCTCCTTGAACAGGCACACTAGAAATTAGAACTACTTACAGAGCAATTATTGATGAGAAAGACCAGAAGATTAGCATGAAAGTGTTACAATTAAAGAGATAAAGAAGGAACCACAATGAAATTGTTAGGGGAGTGGAGACGCAGTACAGTCGAGAGCCATATCCTTGTGTGGGTGACCCAGAAGTGGGAGGATAATTATAATTGTAGAGGTTCTCCCCATAGAGCAAAGGGCCTCAGCCCCTCATTGGGCTCCCAAACCCAGGGTTCCTGCAGCAGGAAGACAAGCCCCCAGACAGTTTGGCTTTGAAGGCCAGCAGCAGAGCCAGAGGAATGTGGGGAAAGAGATTCCACTCTTAAAGGGTGCACATAAAATCTCACATGCTCTGGGAACGAAGTCAGAAGTGGTAGTTTGAAAGCATCCTGGGTCAGACCCACCTGCTGATCTTAGAGAGCCTCCCAGAGAGGATCAACTGGAACTCACGCTGGGGACATAGACACTGGCAGCACCCATTATTGGGAGTGCGTTACACCACATGGACACTGGTGCTGGCAAAGGCCATTTTGGCATCTTCATTCCAGCTTATTTGCACAGAGACGTAGCCCCAACTGTCAGCCTCTTGGCACCAGTACTGAGATGCTTCAGAAGAAGTAGCTAGTCAGGCATGGACACTGCCCCACCCAAAAGCAGGGGGGCTGCATTAAGACCTCCTGAGCCCACAGCCACCCTGTGATCCAACCCTTACATCAGAGGGCCCAGGACCCGGCCCCACACACCAGTGCACTGGACCTAGCCACTGGACTCCATAGGGGCCCTCACAGCTAGCCATAGGGACCCAGTCTCACCACCAATGGACCAGCACCAACTCCAGGAAAATCAGGGCCCTGCATCCAGAGACCCCAGAACTGGTCCTTCAAATCAGTGGTCCAGCACTAGCACTGGGAGCAGCCTCACCAACGAGTGGGCACACACCAGCCCCAGGGCACCCTGGGCCCCAACTCTGCCCAACAAGGAGGTCAACACACCAACTCCAGGACCCCCAAGGCCCTGCAGCCAGAGACCCTGGGACATGGATATACCAAACAGTGAACTGGCACTAGCCCCAGAACCCCTTGAGTCTCAGCCCTGCCCACCAGCAGACCAACACCAGCTCTGAGACACCTTGGACCCCTCAGACAATTACCCTGGGATACAGCCACACTCAGCACACTGACACCAGCTTTGGAACACCCCAGATGCTGCAGTCAGCTGTGTCAGGAAGCAGCCCTGCCTACTAGCAAGCCAACACTAGACCAAGGACCACTGGTCCTGCAACCTACCACCACAGAAACCAGCTTTGCTGACCAGTAAGCCAGCACTAGCCCTGCCCCCCCCCAAAACGGTTTGATAGCCAGCTGCTTCATGACCTGGTCCCACCCACCTGCAACTGGCAGTCTGCACACAAGGTGAGGCCTGGCAACCAACCAGACCGGGTGCCAACCAGCCTACCAGACCACCCACAGCAGTCAGCACACCACAACAGAAAGACCCATGAAGCCCACATAGGGGACAACCCTAGAGCATATAGTTCTGGTGACCAGAGCAGAGTGCACTGCTGGGACACATAAGATGTCTCCTACAAAAGGCCAGTTCTCCAAGGTCGGGAAATATAACCAACCTACGAATACATAGAAATAAAAACAGCAAATTAGGCAAAATAAGGTGACAGAGGAACATATTCAAAATGAAGGAACAAGATAAAATCCAGGAAAAAGAACTAAATGAAGTGGAAGTAAGCAACATACACAATAAAGAGTTCAAGGTAATGACATAAAGATGTTCAATGAACTCAGGAAAAGATTGGATGAACAGAGTGAAAAGTTAGAAGTATTCAACAAAGAGTTACACAACAAAGAGAAGAACCAAACAGAGATGAAGAAGAAAACAATAACTGAAATAAAAAATACACTAGAAGGAATCAGCAGTAGCTTAAGTGAGATACAGAGGAACATATCAGCAATTTGGAAGACAGAGGAGTGGAAATCACTGAAGCTGAACAGAATAAAGAAAAATGAATAAAAAGAAATGAGGACAGTTTAAGAAACCTCTGAAACAACATCAAGTGTAGTAACATTCACATTATAGGGGTCTCAGAAGGAAAAAGAGAGAAAGAGGCAAAGAACTTATCTGAAGACATAATAGCTGAAAACTTCCCTAACCTGGGAAAGGAAACAAATATCCAAGTTGAGGATTCACAGAGTGTCCCAAACAAGCTTGACCTCAAGAGGACCACACCAAGACACATTGTAATTAAAATGGAAAAATTAAAGATAAGAGGGAATATTAAAAGCAGCAAGGGAAAAGCAACAAGTTATGTACAAGGGAACTCCCATAAGGCTATCAGCTGACTTTTCAGCAGAAACTGCAGGCCAGAAGGGAGGGGCACAATATGTTTAAAGTGATGAAAGGAGGAAACCTACAACCAAGAATTTTCTACCTGGCCAGGATTTTATTTGGATTTGATGGAGAGATCAAAAGGGTTACCGATAAGCAAAAGCTAAGAGTTCAGCATCACAAAAGCACCTTTACAAGAAACGTTGATGGGACTTCTGTAAGCAGACAAGGCCACAACTAGAGATATGAAAATCACAAAAGGAAAAATCTCATTGGTAAAGGAAAATATATAGTAAAGGTAGTATTAATGATGTATAAGGGTAGTAGGAAGAAAAAGTAGGAAAACCATATATATCCACAATAAGCAGTTAAGGGATAAACAAAACAAAAAATGTAAAATCTGATGTCAAAAAGAGCAAACTTGAAGGGGGGAATGCAGGGTTGTTAAAATGCATATGTGCTTAAGAGATCAAAACCAAAATAATTATATTTATATATATATATATATATATATAATACACACACACACACACACACACACACACACAGCTATATCTAAACCTCATGGTACCCTCAAACCAAAAATCTATAATAGATACATACAAAAAAGAGAAAGGAATCCAAACATAACACTAAAGGTAGTCTTCAAATCACAAGGGAAGGGAGCAAAAGAAGAAGAAAGGAACAAAATGAACTACAAAAAACAACCCTAAAACAATTAACAAAATAGCAATAAGTACATACCTATCAATAATCACTTTAAATTTAAATGGACTAACTGCTCCAAACAGAATACAGAGTGGCTGAAGGGATAAAAAACAAGGCACATATATATGCACCTACAAGAAACTCACTTCAGATCTAAAGACACACACAGACTGAAAGTGAGAGGATGGAAAACACTATCCAATGCAAATGAAAATTAAAAGAAAGCCAGGGTATCAATACTTATATCAGACAAAATAGAGTTTACAACAAAGACTGTAACATGAGACAAAGAAGGACATTATGTAATGATATAGGGATCAATCCAAGAAGAAGATATAATAATTGAAAATATATATACACTCAACATAAGAGCAAATAAATACATGAAGCAAATATTAGCAGGCATGAAGGGAGAAATTTACAATAATAGGAGGGGTTTTTAACAACCCACTTACATCAATGAAGAGATCATCCAGATAGAAAATAGAAAACCAATAAGGAAATGCTGTCCTTAACACATCAGACAAAATGGATATATATATACATATATAAATTCCATTCAAAAGCAGCAGAAAATAAATTATTTTCAACTGCACATGGAAAATTCTCCAGAATAGATCACATATTAGACTGAAAAAGAAATCTCAGTATATTTAAGAAAATTAAAATTATATCAAACATCTTTTCCGACCACAATACTATGAGACTAGAAATCAACTATGAGAAAAAGCTGCAAAATACTTAAACATGTGGAAACTAAATATTATACTATTAAACGACCAATGGATCACTGAAAAAATCAAAGAGGAAATTAAAAAATACCTGGAGACAAGTGAAAATGAAAACACAATGATCCAAAATCAATGGGATGCAGCACAAGCAGTTCTAAGGGTGAAGTTTATAGTGATACAAGGCTGCCCCAGGAAAGAGGAAAAATCTCATATAAACAATCTAACTTTACACCTAAAGGAGCTAGAAAAAGAAAAACAAACATAACCCAAAGTTAGTAGAAGGATATAAATGAGAAAGATCAGAGAAGAAATACATGAAATAGAAACTAAAAAATGGAAAAGATCAATGAAACTAAAAGCTGGTTATTTTAAAAGATAAAATTGATAAAACTTTAGCCAGACTAATAGAGTGTCCAAGCAGATAAAATCAGAAATGAAAAAGGAGAATTTACAACTGACAGCACAGAAACACAAAGGATCATAAGAGACTCCTATGAAAAATTATATGACAATGTAGAAGAAATGGACAAATTCCTAGAAACGTACAATTTCCCAAGACCGAACCAGGAAGAAATAGAAAATATGAATAGACCACTTACTAGTAATGAAATTGAATCAGTAATAAAACATTACTCTCAAAAAAAAAAGTTCAGGACCAGATAGCTTCACAAGTGAATTCTACCAAACATTTAGAGAAGAGTTAACATCTATATTCTCAAACTATTCCAAAATATTGAAGAAGAGGGAACACTCCCAAATTCAGTCTATAAGGCCACCATTACCCTGATACCAAAACCAGACAAAACACTACAAAAAAGAAAATCATGGGCCAATATCTTTGATGAATGTAGGTGCAAAAAGCCTCAACCAAATATTAGAAAACCAAATCTTACAATACATAAAAAGGATCATACATGATGATAAATTTGTATTCATTCCAGGGTCACAAGAGTGGTTCAACATACGCAAATCAATCAATGTGTTGAGATGGAGTTCTCTGGGTCTTGGTGTTGAGATGGAGCTCTCAATAGAACAGGATAGAAAGCCTAGAGATAAACCCACACACATATGGTCACCTTATCTTCGATAAAGGAGGCAAGAATATAAAGTGGAGAAAAGACAGCCTCTTCAATAAGTGGTGCTGGGAAAACTGGACAGCTACATGGAAAAGTATGAGATTAGAACACTCACTAACATCATACACAAAAATAAGCTCAAAATGGATTAAAGACCTAAATGTAAGGCCAGAAACTATCAAACTCTTAGAGGAAAACATAGGCAGAACACTCTATGACATAAATCACAGCAAGATCCTTTTTGACCCACTTCCTAGAGAAATGGAAATAAAAACAAAAATAAACAAATGGGACCTAATGAAACTTCAAAGCTTTTGCACAGCAAAGGAAACCATAAACAAGACCAAAAGACAACCCTCAGAATGCGAGAAAATATTTGCAAATGAAGCAATTGACAAAGGATTAATCTCTAAAATTTACAGGCCGCTCAATAACAAATGCAAACAACCCAGGGCTTCCCTGGTGGTGCAGTGGTTGAGAGTCTGCCTGCCGATGCAGGGGACATGGGTTCGTACCCCGGATGGGGAAGATCCCACATGCTGTGGAGCGGCTGGGCCCGTGAGCCATGGCCGCTGAGCCTGCATGTCCAGAGCCTGTGCTCTGCAACAAGAGAGGCCACAACAGTGAGAGACCCATGTACCACAAAAACAAACAAACAAACAAAACAAAACAAAAAACAACCCAATCCAAAACTGGGCAGAAGACCTAATTAAACATTTCTGCAAAGAAGATATACAGATTGCCAACAAACACATGAAAGAATGCTCAACATCATTAATCATGAGAGAAATGCAAATCAAAACTACAATGAGATATCACCTCACACCGGTCAGAATGGCCATCATCAAAAAATCTAGAAACAATAAATGCTGGAGAGGGTGTGGAGAAAGGGGAACCCTCTTGCACTGCTGGTGAGAATGTAAACTGATACAGCCACTATGGAGAACAGTATGGAGGTTCCTTAAAAAACTAAAAATAGAACTACCATACGACCCAGCAATCTCACTACTGGGCATATACCCTGAGAAAACCAGAATTCAAAAAGAGTCATGTACCAAAATGTTCATTGCAGCTCTATTTGCAATAGCCAGGTGATGGAAGCAACCTAAGTGTCCATCATCGGGTGAATGGATAAAGATGTGGCACATATATACAATGGAATATTACTCAGCCAGAAAAAGAAATGAAATTGAGTTATTTTTAGTGAGGTGGATGGACCTAGAGTCTGTCATACAGAGTGAAGTAAGTCAGAAAGAGAAAGACAAATACCATATGCTAACACATATATATGGAATCTAAGAAAAAAAAAGGTCATGAAGAACCTAGGGGTAAGACGGGAATAAAGACACAGACCTACTAGAGCATGGACTTGAGGATATGGGGAGGGGGAAGGGTAAGCTGTGCCAAAGTAAGAGAGTGGCATGGACATATATACACTACCAAACATAAAATAGATAGCTAGTGGAAAGCAGCCACATAGCACACGGAGATCAGCTCGGTGCTTTGTGACCACTTAGAGGGGTGGGATAGGGAGGGTGGGAGGGAGGGAGATGCAAAAGGGAAGAGATATGGGAACATATGTATATGTATAACTGATTCACTTTGTTATAAAGCAGAACCTAACACACCATTGTAAAGCAATTATACTCCAATAAAGATGTTTAAAAAATCAGTGTGATACAGCACATTAACAAAAAGAAACACAAATACCACATGATCATCTCAATAGATGCATAAAAAGCATTTGACAAAATTCAACATAACAATTCTCATCAAAGTGGGTATAGAGGGAACATATCTCAATATAATAAAAGCTGTTTACAGCCAACTCACAGCAAACTTAATACTCAATGGAGAAAAGCTGAAAGCCTTCCTGCCAAATTCAGGAATAAGACAAGTATGGCCACTCTCATCACTTCTATTTAAGATAGTATTAGAAGTTCTGGCCACAGCATTGAGACAAGAGAAAGAAATAAAAGGTATCCAGATTGGAAGGGAAGGGGTAAAACTGTCATTATTTGCAGATGACATTATACTCTATATATAGAACACTAAAGTCTCCACACAAAAACTATTAAACTAATAAATCATGTCAGCAAAGTACTAGGATATGAGATTAATACACAGAAATCTGTTGCATTTCTAAACACTAATAATGAAATAGTAGAAAGAGAAAGCAAAAAAAATCTTGTTTAAAATAGTATCAAAAAATACCTAGGAGAGGGGGAAGATGGCGGAAGAGTAAGACGCGGAGATCACCTTCCTCCCCACAGATACGTCAGAAATACATCTACACGTGGAACAACTCCTAGAGAAAACCCACTGAACGCTGGCAGAAGACCTCAGACCTCCCAAAAGGTAAGAAACTCCCCACCTACCTGGGTAGGGCAGAATAAAAAAGAATAAACAGAGACAAAAGAATAGGGGCGGGACCTGCACCAGTGGGAGGGAGCTGTGAAGGAGGAAAGGTTTCCACACACTAGGAAGCCCCTTCACGGGCGGAGACTGTGGGTGACGGAGGGGGAAAGCTTCAGAGCCGCGGAGGAGAGCACAGCAACAGGGGTGCGGAGGGCAAAGCGGAGAGGTTCCCGCCCAGAGGATTGGTTCCGACTGGCACTCACCAGCCCGAGAGGCTTGTCTGCTCACGTGCCAGTGTGGGCGGGGCTGGGAGCTGAGGTTTGGGCTTCGGACAGAGCGCAGGGAGAGGACTGGCAGCGTGAACACAGCCTGCAGGGGGTTAGTGCACCACGGCTAGCTGGGAGGGAGACCAGGAAAAAGTCTGGACCTGCCGAAGAGGCAAAAGACTTTTTCTTCCCCCTTTGTTTCCTGGTGCGTGAGGAGAGGGGATTAAGAGCGCTGCGTAAAGAAGCTCCAGAGACGGGCGTGAGCTGCGGCTAACAGCGCGGACTTCAGAGACAGGCATGAGACCCTAAGGCTGCTGCTGCTGCCACCAAGAAGCCTGTGTGCGAGCACAGGTCACTATCCACACCTCCGTTCCGGGGAGCCTGTGCAGCCCGCCACTGCCAGAGTCCCAGGATCCAGGGACAACTTCGCCAGGAGAATGCACAGCATGCCTCAGGCTGGTGCAATGGTCCCGTCAGCCTCTGTAGCTGCAGGCTCGCCCTACATCCGTACCCCTCCCTCCCCCCAGTCTGAGTGAGCCAGAGCCCCTGAATAAGCTGCTCCTTTAACCCCGTCCTGTCTGAGCGAAGAACAGATGCCCTCCGGCGACCTACATGCAGAGGCATGGACATATCCAAAGCTGAGCCCCGGCAACAGTGCGAAAAAAGAGAAAGGGAAATTTCTCCCAGCAGCCTCAGGAGCAGCAGATTAAATCTCCACAATCAACTTGATGTACCCTGCATTGGTGGAATAACTGAACAGACAATGAATCATCCCAAATTGAGGAGGTGGACTTTGAGAGGAAGATTTATTATTTTTTCCCCTTTTCCTCTTTTTATGAGTGTGTATGTGTATTCTTCTGTGTGAGATTTTGTCTGTATAGCTTTGCTTTCATCATTTGTCCTAGGGTTCTGTCCGTCTGTATTTTTTCTTACATTAAAAAAATTTTTTTCCTTAATAATTATTTTTTTATTTTAATAACTTTATTTTATTTTATCTTACTTTATTTAATTTCATTTTATCCTCATTCTTTCTTTCTTTCTTTCTTTCTACTTTTTCTTGCTTTTATTCTGAGCCGTGTGGATGAAAAGCTCTTGATGCTGCAGCCAGGAGTCACTGCTGTGCCTATGAGGTGGGAGAGCCAACTTCAGGATACTGGTCCACAAGAGACCTCCCAGTTCCATGTAATATCAAATGGTGGAAATCTCCCAGAGATCTCCATTTCAACACAAACACCCAGCTTCACTCAGCAACCAGCAAGCTACAGTGCTGGACACACAATGACAAACAACTAGCAAGGCAGGAACACAACCCCACCCATTAGCAGAGAGGCTGCCTAAAATCATAATAAGGCCACAGACACCCCAAAATACACCACCAGATGTGGACCTGCCCACCAGAAAGAGAAGATCCAAACTCATCCACCAGAACACAGGCACTAGTCCCCTCCACCAGGAAGCCTACACAACCCACTGAACCAACTTTAACCACTGGGGACAGACACCAAAAACAACGGGAACTACGAACCTGCAGCCTGCAAAAAGGAGACCCCAAATACAGTAAGATAAGCAAAATGAGAAGACAGAGAAACACACAGCAGATGAAGGAGCAAGATGAAAACCCACCAGACCTAACAAATGAAGAGGAAATAGGCAGTCTACCTGAAAAAGAATTCAGAATAATGATAGTAAAGATGATCCAAAATCTTGGAAATAGAACATAGAAAATTCAAGAAACATTTAACAAGGACCTAGAAGAACTAAAGATGAAATGAGCAATGATGAACAACACAATAAATGAAGTGAAAAATACTCTAGAGGGGATCAATAGCAGAATAACTGAGGCAGAAGAACGGACAAATGACCTGGAAGATAAAATAGTGGAAATAACTACTGCAGAGCAGAATAAAGAAAAAAGAATGAAAAGAATTGAGGACAGTCTCAGAGACCTCTGGGACAACATTAAACACACCAACATTCAAATTATAAGGGTCCCAGAAGAAGAAGAGAAAAAGAAAGGGACTGAGAAAATATTTGAAGAGATTATAGTTGAAAACTTCCCTAATATGGGAAAGGAAATAGTTAATCAAGTCCAGGAAGCACAGAGAGTCCCATACAGGAAAAATCCAAGGAGAAACATGCCAAGACACAGTAATCAAACTGTCAAAAATTAAATACAAAGAAAACATATTAAAAGCAGCAAGGGAAAAACAACAAATAACACACAAGAGAATCCCCATAAGGTTAACAGCTGATCTTTCAGCAGAAACTCTGCAAGCCAGAAGGGACTGGCAGGACATATTTAAAGTGATGAAGGAGAACAACCTACAACCAAGATTACTCTATCCAGCTAGGATCTCATTCAGATTTGATGGAGAAATTAAAAACTCTACAGACAAGCAAAACCTGAGAGAGTTCAGCGCCACCAAACCAGCTTTACAACAAATGCTAAAGGAACTTCTCTAGGCAAGAAACACAAGAGAAGGAAAAGACCTACAATAACAAACCCAAAACAATTAATAAAATGGTAACAGGAACATACATACTGATAATTACCTTAAATGTAAATGGATTAAATGGTCCCACCAAAAGACACAGATTGGCTGAATGGATACAAAAACAAGAACCATATATATGCTGTCTACAAGAGACCCACTTCAGACCTAGAGACACATACAGACTGAAAGTGAGGAGATGTTAAAAGATATACCATGCAAATGGAAACCAAAAGAAAGCTGGAGTAGCACTTCTCATATCAGACAAAACAGACATTAAAATAAAGACTATTACAAGAGACAAAGAAGGACACTACATAATGATCAAGGGATTGATCCAAGAAGAAGATATAACAATTGTAAATATTTATGCACCCAACATAGGAGCACCCCAATACATAAGGCAAATGCTAACAGCCATAAAAGGGGAAATCGACAGTAACACATTCATAGTAGGGGACTTTAACACCCTACTTTCACCAATGGACTGATCATCCAAAATGAAAATAAATAAGGAAACACAAGCTCTAAATCATACATTAAAGAGGATGGACTTAATTAATATTTATAGGACATTCCATCCAAAAACAGCAGAATAAACATTTTTCTCAAGTGCTCATGGAACATTCTCCAGGATAGATCATATCTTGGGTCACAAATCAAGCCTTGGTACTTTAAGAAAATTGAAATTGTATCAACTATCTTTTCCGACCACAGCGCTATGAGACTAGATATCAATTACGGGAAAAGATCTGTAAAAAACACAAACACATGGAGGCTAAACAATACACTAATGGATAAAGAAGATGTGGCACATATATACAATGGAATATTACTCAGCCATAAAAAGAAACGAAATTGGGTTATTTGTACTGAGGCGGTTGGATTTAGAGTCTGTCATACAGAGTGAAGTGAGTCAGAAAGAGAAAAACAAATACCGTATGCTAACAGATACATATGGAATCTAAGAAAAAAAATGTCATGAAGAACCTAGGGGTAAGACGGGAATAAAGACACAGACCTACTAGAGCATGGACTTGAGGATATGGGGAGGGGGAAGGGTAAGCTGTGCCAAACTGAGAGAGTGGCATGGACATATATACACTACCAAACATAAAATAGATAGCTAGTGGGAAGTAGCCACATAGCACACGGAGATCAGCTCAGTGCTTTGTGACCACCTAGAGGGGTGGGATAGGGAGGGTGGGAGGGAGGGAGACGCAAGAGGGAAGAGATATGGGAACATATGTATATGTATACCTGATTCACTTGTTATAAATCAGAAACTAACACACAATTTTAAAGCAATTATACTCCAATAAAGATGTAAAAGAATAATAAACAATACACTACTTATAACGAAGTGATCACTGAAGACATCAAAGAGGGAATCAAAAAATACCTAGAAACAAATCACAATGGAGACACGACGACCCAAAATCTATGGGATGCAGCAAAAGCAGTTCTAAGAGGGAAGTTTATAGCAATACAATCCTACCTTAAGAAACAGAAAACATCTCGAATAAACAACCTAACCTTACACGTAAAGCAATTAGAGAAAGAAGAACAAAAAAACTCCAAAGTTAGCAGAAGGAAAGAAATCATAAAGATTAGATCAGAAATAAATGAAAAAGAAATGAACAAAATGATAGCAAAGATCAATAAAACTAAAAGCTGGTTCTTTCAGAAGATAAACACATTTGATAAACCATTAGCCAGACTCACCAAGAAAAAAAGGGAGAAAACTCAAATCAATAGAATTAGAAATGAAAAAGGAGAAGTAACAACTGACACTGCAGAAATACAAAAGATCATGAGAGATTACTACAAGCAACTCTATGCCAATACAATGGACCACCTGGAAGAAATGGACAAATTCTTAGAAATGCATAACCTGCCAAGACCGAATCAGGAAGAAATAGAAAATATGAACAGATCAATCACAAGCAGTGAAATCGAAACTGTGATTAAAAATCTTCCAACAAGCAAAAGCTCAGGACTAGATGCCTTCACAGGAGAATTCTACCAAACATTTAGAGACGAGCTAACACCTATCCTTTGCAAACTCTTCCAAAATATAGCAGAGGGAGGAACACTCCCAAACTCATTCTACGAGGCCACCATCACTCTGATACCAAAACCAGATAAGGATGTCACAAAGAAAGAAAACTACATGCCAATACCACTGATGAACATAGATGCAAAAATCCTCAACAAAATACTAGAAAACAGAATCCAACAGCACATTAAAAGGATAATACACCATGATCAAGTGGGGTTTATTCCAGGAAAGCAAGGATTCTTCAATATATGCAAATCAATCTACGTGATACACCATATTAACAAATTGAAGGAGAAAAACCATATGATCATCTCAATAGATGCAGACAAAGCTTTCAACAAAATTCAACACCCATTTATGATAAAAACTCTAAAGAAAGTAGACATAGAGGGAACTTACCTCAACATAATAAAGGCCATATATGAGAAATCCATAGCCAACATCATTCTCAGTGGTGAAAAACTGAAACCATTTCCACTAAGGTCAGGAACAAGACAATGTCGCCCACTGTCATCACTATTATTCAACATAGTTTTGGACATTTTAGCCACGGCAATCAGAGAAGAAAAAAAATAAAAGGAATCCAAATCGGAAAAGAAGAAGTAAAACAGTCACTCTTTGCAGATCACATGATACTACACATAGAAAATCCTAAAGATGTTACCGGAAAACTAGTAGAGCTAATCAATGAATTTGGTAGAGTAGCAGGATACAAAATTAGTGCACAGAAGTCTCTGGCATTCTTATACACTAATGGTGAAAAATCTGAAAGAGAAATTAAGGAAACCCTCTCACTTACCATTGCAATAAAAAGAATAAAACACGTAGGAATAAAACTACCTAAGGAGAACAAAGGCCTGTATGCAGAAAACTATAAAACACTGATGAAAGAAATTAAAGATGAACAAACAGGTGGAGAGATATATCATGTTCTTGGATAGGAAGAATCAACATGTGAAAATGACTATACTTCCCAAAGCAATCTACAGATTCAATGCAATCTCTATCAAACTACCAGTGGCACTTTTCACAGAAGTAGAACAAAAAATTTTACAATTGATATGGAAACACATAAGGCCCCCAATAGCCAAAGCAATCTTGAGAAAGAAAAATGGATCTGGAGGAATCAGGCTGCCTGACTTCAGATTATACTACAAAGCTACAGTAATTAAGACAGTATGTTACTGGCACAGAAACAGAAATATAGAACAATGGAACAGGATAGAAAGCCCAGATATAAACCCATGCACATATGGTCACCTTATCTTTGCCAAAGGAGGCAAGAATATACAATGGAGAAAAGACAGTCTCTTCAATAAGTGGTTCTGGGAAAACTGGACAGCTATTTATAAAAGAATGAAATTAGAACACTCCCTAACACCATACACAAAAATAAACTCAAAATGGATTAAAGACTTAAATGTAAGACCAGACACTATAAAACTCTTAGAGGAAAACATAGAAAGAACACTCTTTGACATAAATCACAGCATGATCTTTTTTGACCCACATCCTAGAGTAAGGGAAATAAAGGCAAAAATAAACAAATGGGATGTGATGAAACTTAAAAGCTTTTGCACAGCAATGGAAATCATAAACAAGATGAAAGGACAACCCTCAGAATGGGAGAAAATATTTGCAAAAGAAGCAACTGACAAAGGATTAATTTCCAAAATTTACAAGCATCACATTCAGCTCAATATCAAAAAAACAAACAACTCAATCCAAAAATTGGTAGAAAACTTAAATAGACATTTTTCCAAAGAAGATATACAGATTGCCAACAAGTACATGAAAGGATGCTCAACATCACTAATCATTAGAGAAATGCAAATCAAAACTCCAATGAGGTATCACCTCACACCAGTCAGAATGGCCATCATCAAAAAATCTACAAACAATAAACACTGGAGAGGGTGTGGAGAAAAGGGAGCCCTCTTGCACTGTTGGTGGGAATGTAAATTGATAGAGCCACTATGGAGAACATTATGGATGTGCCTTAAAAAACTAAAAATAGAGGAATCCTATGATCCTGCAATCCTGCTCCTGGGCATATATCTGTAGAAAAACATTGTTTAAAAGGATACATGTACCCCAATGTTCATTGCAGTGCTGTTTACAATAGCCAAGACATGGAAGCAACCTAAATGTCCATCGACAGATGAATGGATAAGGAAGATGTGGTACATATATACAGTGGAATATTACTCAGCCATTAAAAAGAATGAAATAATGCCTTTTGAGGCAACATGGATGGACCTGGAGATTATCATACTAAGTGAAGTAAGTCAGACAGTGGAAGACAAATATCATATGATATCTCTTATATGCGGAATCTAAAAAAAGTGATACAAATGAATTTGTTTACAAAATAGAAACAGATTCACAGACTTAGAGAACGAACTTATGGTTACCAGTGGGGAAGGGTCGGGGGGAGAGATAGACTGGGAGTTTGGGATTGACATGTACACACTGCTGTATTTGAAATAGATAACCAAAAAGGACCTACTGAATAGCATAGGGAATGCTGCTCAATATTCTGTAATAACCTAAATGGGAAAAGAATTTGAAAAAGAATAGATACATCTATATGAATAACTGAACCACTTTGCTGTATCCCTGAAACTAACACAACACTGTTAATCAATTAAGCTCCAATATAAAATGAAAAAAAATTTTTATAGTGGGCAGAAGAACTAAATAGACTTTTTTTCCCAAAGGAGACATACAGAATGCCAACAGGAACATGAAAAGATGCTCAACATTGCTAATCATCAGGGAAATGCACATGAAAACTGCAACGAGGCATCACCTCACACAAGTCAGAATGGCCATCACCAAAATATCTACAAATAATAAATGCTGGAGAGGATGTAGAGAAAAGTGAACCCTCCTACACTGTTTTTGGGAATGTTATTTAGTGCAGCCACTATGAAGAACAGTATGGACGTTCCTCAGAAAACTAAAAATAGAGCTACCACATGATCCAGCAATTCTGCTTCTGGGTATACATCTGAAGAAAAAGAAAACACTAATTCAAAAAGATACATGCACCCCAATGTTCACAGCAGCATTCTTTGTAATAGTGAAGATATGGAAGCAATCTTAGTGTCTATCAACAGATGAATGGATAAAGAACAAGTGTCATACACACACACACACGCACACACACACACACAATGGAATACTCCTCAGCCATAAATAAGAGTGAAAATTTGCCATCTGCAACAACATGGATGGACCTGGAAGGTATTATCCTAAGAGAAATAAGTCAGACAGAGAGAGACAAATACTGTATGTTATCACTTATATATGAAATCTAAAAAATAAAGAAAACTAGTTAATTTAACAAAAAATATATACTCACAGGTATAGAGAACAAACTAGTGTTTACTAGTTTGGGGGAGGTATAAGATAGGGGTAGGGGATTAAGAGGTACAAATTATTATGCATAAAATAAATAAGCTACAAGGATATACAGTACAGCACAGGGAATATAGCCAATATTTTATAATATATATAAATAGAGTATAATCTTTAAAAATTGTGAATCACTATGTTGTACACCTAAAACTTACATAATATTGTAAATCAACTATACCTTGATAAATAAAAATATTCCATCAGAATATCATTAGATAAAAAAATATCTCCAGACATTGTCAAATGTGTCCTGCGGGTGGGGGAATATACCCCCAGTTGAGAACCACTGGTTTAAAGGCATGGTAATGTTGTAGTTAAGAGCACAGTTTTTACACAATTATGTATGAATCAAGACTCTTTTTCTTACTGGCTTCATGACCTTGAGCAAATCCCTTCACTTTTCTGAACCTCATTTTCCTCTCTTCTGTAAATGGGAACAACGAGGCCTGGTTTAGGGTTGTTGTAAGGATTTAATGAGATCATGTATATAAAACACTCAGTACATAGTGGCAATAATAATGTGCTAATATTATTAACCATTATTAATTAACAAAGATTGCAATTTCCTAGGAAATGGTGAATGAGGAAAGGAGGTGGTTTCTTAAAGGTATACTCAGAACTAACTTTTTAATTGCCCCTACTGTCATAAGAGAATTCAGCTCTTCCCATTTGCTAGTAGTCCTCACCTTCAAAGATAAGAGGGAGTATTAAATCTTTCTCTCAAAGATTCCATAGCTAATTCTGGAAAGGCAGGATACTGAGCTCTATACTATGGAATCTGTATAATCTATTTTGGGGTAAGGGTCTCTGAGATTTCTATCTATGTGTAGGTGCAATCAAACTCCAACCCACCCCTTCTCTAGAAGTCAGCTCTCTAAATATCAAAGAGATGAGAAGCGTCTTACCGTAGAATTACACCAGAGACACTGGAAATCTTGAAGTCTCTGATAACTGCCACAGTTCTCGTGACATACTGCGCACTGAGAACTGACAGATAAGTTTCCTTCTACCCACTGATGGGGCATAGTTTTCTGAAGGATAAAAAGAGACAAGAGGTAGAAGTTAGAGATATAAGGAGAGGAAGGGCCAGCTGGAATAACTATACTACCCCATGGAGGACACTAGACAACCCCAAGGAAGTTTTCCATCATCCTTCCCTCCCCACTCCCATGCTAGTGACAAATGACAGGTGGGAGTTGTGGGGGAGGCTTTCATTCTTCTAGATTTGTTGGATCATAAGCCTGGGAATGAAGCCTACTTGGGTTGTCTGGAAACAGGAAGAAGTCTTCCTTCCCCTGTGTGTCATGACTGAAGGGGAGATGGAAAAAGGTGATTATGAGAAAGCATGGCTGGTACTCACTACTTCATCTGCAGGCATGAGGAGGTCATCAGTAATGGATAATGTATTCCATTTGCAATCTTTGCTTGCTCTTAAAGCACATAATCTGTGAGACTTTACTTTGCACACTGTGAAAGAGGAAGAAAAAAAGATGGATGTGAATCAGGTGACAATGAAGATTCTAACTTCCTTCCCTAAGCTGCTCTAAAAGTTAGTACCTAGATGCATCTAAGTAGTTGTGACTTAACTCCAAAGGCTTATTTTCCATATATTTCAGTTTCTTTGTATTCTTCCCAGCCAAATTTTCTATTACCTGACTTGAATTGAAATTGATGGTAAGAATGAGGTGATTTCTATTTTTCCAAACCTGTGACTGTACTGTCCAATCCTCCCAGACCCAACCCTCCCTTTTGATTAATGAGAATTCCCCCTCATGCCAGTTTCCTCCCGTCTCCTTTCCCCTGTCTGTTAAGTGTCAGGGTTAACCTTACACTAGAATCAGTGACCTAGTGTGAGTCAATGATACTAAAGTCTCATGAGCTCCTTCACACCCATCTCCACTCATTGAGCTCCACTTCCTAAAGGAATCAGAAATGTACCTTCACAGATGATAACATTTCGAGATAAGGCAGGAATGGTCCCTCGACAAACATTGCAGTGCTGGGTCCGGGGACTGTGGCTTGAGTACCAATAGTGCATTCCAACAAGAAAAGGGTTGTTTTCTGCTGCAGGTATCTAAAATAAATCAAAGAGAAGAAAGAATAGAGAGTTAATCACAGAGACGGATTAGGGAAGGCCAGAAGATCTGAATGCTAAGGCTGAAATGGCCAGCTACATAAGGTGTCAAAGCATGTGAAGAGGAAGAATCAAAGTTGAGCCAATGCTTAACAAATCTCCCATCTCTGTTTTTTCCCAGTGGTTTTAAAAAGGGAAAAGGAATGAGGGGGTGCTAGATCCTGGAACAGGGACTGAAGGCAGGAGTGATGATCTTTATACTCCTTGGCTAAACCATTTCATTGGTTTAGCCTAAGCAAAATTAGTTCTGTTAATCTTGGCCTTGGCCCTCTTTGAGTAGTCAGCAAAAGGAGGTTGTGAGTAGGAAATTCAGTGATATCCAAGCCCTCTTGCCAGGCAAGAAAGGGAGGAGGCAGGGCTCTGACTCTAGGCTAAGGAATGCTTGTCAGGCTTTAGCTACCTCTTGGAGATATACATTACCCTTCCTGGACCTGCTGCTGCCAAGTGAGGAGAGCATTGCATTGCTGGGACAACAGTTTCATTTCAGAGGCTTCTGGTCCCAGTATTCTTTTCTGAATAACATGCTCTGACTGCCTATAGCAATTTCCTGGTTAATCAATTTAATTTATTCAAAATTCATTAAATTTTTACTGAGTAACTGCTATGTGCTTGGCACTTTTCAAGGCACTGATGAACAAGATAAAGTCTCTGCCCTCATGGAATGGCATTCTGTTTGGTGTCCTCTTTCATGGTATTCAATTTGACATTTACTATTAACCTCCCTATAAATGCTACATTTGTTTATCACAGCCTGACTCTCATGACTGTGGGCTGGCACAGGGCATACCAGAAACTAGTTTTGGGGTTAAAAGGGGAAGGGGAGGAGTGGGCACCAAAAACTTCCAAATTTGTTCTGGGCGTGCATTCCACAGGACACTTCCACCTTTTCTATAATTCCTGTGAATGTCTGATCTCTTCCTTCTCCGCCTTCCTCTGGAATGTAGACATAAGCATATGCATTCAGCTTTTTATTCTGGATGTTATAATCGGTTGGGTGTGTAAAGGCATAAGACTTTAAAATGAACTATATATTCTTCCTGACGCTAGCTGATACTGGTCCACTAGAGAGAGAGACAGAGAGAGACAGAGAGGGAAAGAGAGAAAGTGCTATTGAGGGATCTGCCATATTTAGTGTTCAACCTTGATCAATTTATCGGAATTCATCATCTAAAACATAGCCTGTACATGGTATTCCCTGATCCCTCCTTCCCCCTCTGGCATGCCGTTTATGTGCTAAGCTGCTGTTGGAATGACCAGGAAGCTTCTGGAAGGAAAAGCTACTTTGATGCACTAAAGGCTCACCAAGTATGGAGTCACTTTGTGATTGTATTATTTTTTGCATACTGAAACCCTGGCAAAGTTCCAAGAAGATCAAAGTAGAGAGTGGAGAGTCCTGAGGAAGTGACATAGTCTTGGCTTTGACATGCTGAGCAACTAGCACCTTTCTACTTCCCACTAGATTATAACTTTACAAGTACCTTCCTTCCTTCCAACCTCCTTCTTTCCTCCAATAATTACTAAGAGCGACTTTGTGTCATCTATAAAGCTAGGCACTGGAGATTCAGAGATGAATGATCCATAGTTCTTGCCCTCACGGAGCTCATAGTCTACTGTAGGAGACAACTTCCTAAACAGATGACTCCAGTGTAGAGTGAAAAGTGAGCTCTCCTATAATGTTCAAGATTCTACAGGACAAATGGAAGAAATGATGAACTCTGCCTGGGTGGAATATTGAATGTCATGCTCCAATTATTTACAGAATATAAAAATATATAAAATGGACATTGCTTTGGTTCAGCAGTGGAGGAGGTGGGATTTTTATTCCTTAAGTGCATCCTATTGTATAAGAAAACTGTGGTGCATACCACCCTGGATGAGTACATGTTGTATGCTGAATTGTGTCCCCTGCCAAAATATGTTCAAGTACCTGGTACTGTGAATGTGACCTTATTTGAAAATAGAATCTTTATAGATATAAACAATTTAAGATGTTGTCATAATGGATTAGTGACTGGTGTCCTTTCCCTCTTTTTTTAAAATTAAAAAATTTTTTTAACATCTTTATTGGAGTATAATTGCTTTACAATGGTGTGGTAGTTTCTGCTTTATAACAAAGTGAATCAGTTATACATATACATATGTTCCCATATCTCTTGCCTCTTGCATCTCCCTCCCTCCCACCCTCCTTATCCCACCCCTCTAAGTGGTCACAAAGCACCAAACTGATCTCCCTGTGCTATGTGGCTGCTTCCCACTAGCTATCTATTTTACGTTTGGTTGTGTATATATGTCCATGCCACTCCCTCACTTTGTCCCAGTTTACCCTTCCCCCTCCCTGTATCCTCAAGTCCATTCTCTAGTAGGTCTGCGTCTTTATTCCCGTCTTGCCCCTAGGTTCTTCATGACCATTTTTTTGTTTGTTTTTTAGATTCCATATATATGTGTTCGCATACGGTATTTGTTTTTCTCTTTCTGACTTACTTCACTCTGTATGACAGATTCTAGGTCCATCCACCTCACTAAAAATAACTCAATTTCGTTTCTTTTTATGGCTGAGTAATATTCCATTGTATATATGTGCCACATCTTCTTTATCCATTCATCTGTCGAAGGACATTTAGGTTGATTCCATGTCCTGGCTATTGTAAATAGAGCTGCAATGAATATTTTGGTACACAACTCTTTGAATTATGTTTTTCTCAGGGTATATGCCCAGTAGTGGGATCACTGGGTCATATGGTAGTTCTATTTTTAGTTTTTTAAGGAACCTCCATACTGTTCTCCATAGCGGCTGTATCAATTTACATTCCCACCAACAGTGCAAGAGGGTTCCCTTTTCTCCACACCCTCTCCAGAATTTATTGTTTGTAGATGTTTTGATGATGGCCATTATGACCGGTGTGAGATGGTATCTCATTGTAGAAGAGGGAAATTTGGACAGACACAGGAGAGACATCATGTGATGATATAGGCAGAGATTGGAATGATGCATCTACAAGCCAAGGTATGCCTGCAATCACCAGAAGCTAAGAAGAGGCAAAGAAGGATTCTCTTCTAGAGCCTTCAGAAAGAGCACAGTCCTGCCAACACTTTGATTTTGTACTTCTAGACTCCAGAACTGTGAGAGAAGTATCTTAATTCACCCAGTTTGTGGATTTGATATGGCAGTCCTGGGAAACTAACACAGTATGTCATTACAGGCCTTTCTATTAAGTGACACAGATTAAAAATTGACTTTGAAGACAGATGAAGAACTGTGGCATGTATACAAACCACTGATCTCTGAATGTTAAGGCTTTTAATGTGTGGTTGTTGGGTTTTATGTTTGATTTTTATGCTCTCTAAAATACATAGGTTAATACATTCATGCAGAGATCATCACTCCAATCTGATTCTTCACTGTTTTAGAGCAGCTAAGGCTATTTTCTCCATCTCCTGAATCCCTTTCAGTATAATCCAGAACCCAGATAGGTTCATTAATTATTTGTCTATTCATTAAAGGAGATCTTGTCAGTCCAGGTGTTTGGTAAACTCTAAAACACTGTTAAAGCGTGAGGACTTAATAATATTAAGTATTTTCAAAGTGCATAAAAGTCTCAGGAAACATCCCATAAAGCACAAAATCTTCTAAAGATGTGTTTCCTTAAAAGAATCTTGTTTGGGATGATTTATTTGATGAAAGGCTGTGTTTAGATAAAACAAAACTAGTGGTTTGTACTGTAACTTGAAGCCAACTTCTTTGTTATATCAAGGTTTTGGAAACTACAGAATGTTAGGGCCTCCCAGGTTGGCCATTGGTAGGGTGACCATATCATCCAAATCAGGACACTTTGAACAGTGAAAGGGGGAGGTATAGTATGTAATTATGCTGGAACAATAAGTGTAAATTGTGTTCATCCTGAGAAAACCACTAGCCATGGAGATGCTACACATGAGCTAGAGAGTCATTTATCCAATTTGAATCTATTTGTTGATCTATACAGCCTAGTTGTCTGGCTTAGTACCACTTAGTTGCCTATCGGGCTACCACATACTCACAAGGGGTGGGGACTAGAGGAGAGAAAAGATAATTAGGTAAAATTTAAGATGTCTTTCCAAGAGCATGGATTTAGAGTTAGGAGAGCTAAGATCTCAATTCTGCCACAATAAATTACGTGATTTCAGGCAAGGCAACTGAACACCTCTGAGGTTTCTTTCTCACCTACTTAATGAAATCTTAGAATCATAAGCTTTTCAAGTTGAAAGGAATGCTTGAATTCATCTAGTCTACCCACCAGAAAAACTAATTTTCTTTTTTAAATTGAATTTTAAAATTGAGGTACATTTGACAATTAAAATTGTACATATTGAATTTAATGATTTGATATACATATGTAGTGAAATAGTCACCACAATCAAGCTAATTAACTTACCACCTAGGATAGTTACCACTTTCTTTCCTTCTTTTTTTTTTTGTATGTGTGTTTAGAGCACTTAAGATCTTCTCTCTTAGCAAATTTTAGTATAAAATAAATGATTGTTACTTACGGTCACATTGTTGTACATTAGACCTCCAGAACTTATTCTCCTGCATAACTGAAACTTTGTACCGCTTAACCAACATCTCCCCATTTCCCCCTCTCCTCAGCACTTGGTAACCACCATTCTTCTCTCTGCTTCTAGAGTTCCAACGATTTTAGATTCCACATATAAATGAGAACATACAGTATTGTCTTTCTCTGTTTGGCTTATTTAATGTAGCATACTTTCCTCAGGTTCATCTGTGTTGTTACAACTGGCAAGATTTCCTTCTTTTTATCAGGCTGAACAATATTCGATTGTATTTGTGTACGTATATATCTATATCACATTTTAAAAATCCATTTTATCCATTGAGGGACAGTTAGGTTGTGTCTGTATCTTGGCTGTTGTGAATAATGCTGAAAGAAACATGGGAGTTCTGATATCTCTTCAAGATGCTGATTTCATTTCCTTTGGATATATACCCAGAAGTGAGATTGCTGGGTCATAAGGTAGTTATATTTTTAATACTTTGAGAAACCTCAGTACTACTTTCCATAATGGCTGTACCAATTTATAGTCCCATCAAAAGTGCACAAGTTTTCTGTTTTCTCCACATTCTTGCCAGCACTTGTTGTCTCTTGTCTTTTTTTTTTTTGCCATATCACACGGCATGAGGGATCTTAGTTCCCCAACCAGGGATTGAACCTGCACCCTCTACAGCGTAAGCTCAGAGTCTTAACCATTGAACTACCAGGGAAGTTCCTCTTTTTTGCTTTTCTTTTGTTTTTCTTCTTTTTTAATTTGAAGTATAGTTGATTTACATATTGTGTTAGTTTCAGGTGTACAGCAAAGTGATTTAGTTATACATATATATATATTTCAGATCTTTTAAAAATAATTAAATATTTTTTATTTTAGCAAAGATTCAGAATATATCTCTATAAGAAAAAAGAGTTACATCATACAATCTTTTGAAAATATACATTCATATATTGGTTTTGTCCTATGATTAATTTGATTACTAAAAGTTGTAAAGTGCAGCTAAATTTGAGAGCCAAGTTATTAGTAGTTAAAGACTGATTTGCTTTTTGTAAATTGAGGTATAGTTGATTTACAATATTGTGTTAGTTTCGGGTGTACAGCAAAGTGATTCAGTTGTATATTATATATATGTTACATATAATATATATATATTCATTCTTTTTCAGATTCTTTTCCCATATAGGTTATTACAGAATATTGAGTATAGTTCCCTGTGCTATACAGTAGGTCTTTGTTGGTTATCTATTTTATATATAGTAGTGTATATATGTTAATCCCATATTTCTAATTTATCCCTCCCCACTCCCTTTCCCCTTTGATAACCATAAGTTTGTTTTCTATGTCTGTGAGTCTGTTTCTGTTGTGTACACAGATTCGTTAGTATTGATTTTTAGATTTCACATATAAGTGATACAATATTTGTCTTTGTCTGACTTACTCCACTAAGTGTAATATCTTTAGGGCCATTCATGTTGCTGCAAATGACAATCTTTCATTCTTTTTTTATGGCTGAGTAATATACCAATGTATATATATCTCACATCTTCTTAAGCCAATAGTTTGTTGACGGACACTTGGGTTGTTTCCATGTCTTGGCTATTGTAAATAGTGCTGCTATGAACATTGGAGTGCATGTATCTTTTCAAATTAGAGTTTTCATCTACCCAGGAATGGGACTGCTGTGTCATATGGTAGTTCTATTTTTAGTTTTTAAAGGAACCTCTGTACTGTTTTCCATAGTGGTTGCACCAATTTGCATTCCTTTCAACAGTGTAGGAAGGTTTCTTATTCTCCAACCCTCTCCAGCATTTATTATGTGTAGACTTTTTGATGATAGCTATTCTGATGATAAGAGCCATTTTAACAAGGGTGAGATGATATCTCATCGTGGTTTTGATTTGCATTTCCCTAATGATTAATGGTGTTGAGTACTTAACTTTTTATCCATTTTTATGTCTTCTTTGGAAAAATATCTATACAGGTCCCTCACCAATTTTAAAAACAGATTATATGTGGGTTTTTTAAACTATTGAGTTGTAGGTGTTCCTTATGTATTTTAGATATTAACCTCATATCAGATATATAGCTTGTAAATATTTTCTCCCATTTCTAGGTTGCCTGTTCACTCAGTTGATTTAGCTTGATGTAATCTCACTTGTTTATTTTAGTTTTTGTTCCTTGTGCTTTTGGTGTCATATCCAAGAACTCATTGTCCCAGTCAATGTCAAGAAGGTTTTTCTCTGTTTTATTCTGGTAGTTTTATAGTTTTAGGTCTTACATGTAAGTCTTTATTCAGCCTGAGTTGATTTTTTGTACATGGTGTGAGGTAATGGTCTAATTTCATTCTCCTGCATGTTGATATCTAATTTTCCCAACACCATTTATTGAAGACTACCCTTCCCCAATTTTGTGTTCTTGGCCCCCTTCTGAAAATCAGTTGACTGTAAAAGCATGGATTTATTTCTGTGCTCTCTATTTTGTTCCATTGGTCTGTATGTCTGTTTTTATGCCAGTACAATATTGTTTTGATTACTATAGCTTTATAATGTATGTTGATATCAGGAAGTGTGATGCCTCCAGCTTTGCACTTCTTGCTCAAAACTGCTTTGGCTATTTGGGGTTGTTTTTGGCTCCATATGAATTTTAGGATTGCTCTTTCGATTTATGTAGGGAATACCATTGGATTTTGATTGGGATTGTATTAAATCTGTAGATTGCTTTGTGTAGTATGGGCATTTTAACAATATTAATTCTTATGATCCATGAACATGGGATGTCTATCCATTTATCTATGTATTCTTTACTTTCCTTCATCAATGTTTTATAATTTTCAGTGTATGTTTTTCACCTCTTTAAGTTTATTACTAAATATTTTATTCTTTTTGTTGCTATTGTGAATGGTCTTATTTTCTTAACTTTCCTTTCAAATAGTTCATTGTTTGTGTATAGAAAACTGAGTGATTTTTTGTATGTTGATTTTGTACCCTATGACGTTACTGAATTTTTTTGTACCCTATGACTTTACTGAACAATTATTTTGTTCAGTCTTTAGGTTTTTCTACATATATGATCATGTTGTCTGCAAACAGAGACAATTTTACTTCTTCCTTTCCAGTTTGGGTGCCTTTTAATTCTTTTTCTTGCCCAATTGCTCTGGCTTGGATTTCTAGTACTATGTTGAAAAGAAGTGGTGAGAGTATGCAGACTTGCCTTGTACCAGATCTTAGAGGGCAAGCTTTCAGTTTTTTTCCCATTAATTATAATGTTGTCTATGGGCTTTTCATATATGGTCTTTATTGTGTTGAGGTAAGATCTTTCTATACTTACTTTGTTGAAAGGTTTAATGATGAATTGGTGTTGAACTTTGTCAAATGCTTTGCTTGCATCTATTGAGATGATCATGTGGTTTTTTTCTTTCATTTTGTTAATGTATTGTAAGACATTGTTTGACTATGTATATTGAAATATTGTTGCATCCTTGGGATAAATCCCTCTTGGTTACAGTGTATAATCCTTTAAATGTGCTATTGAATTCGGTTTCCTAGTATTTCATTAAGAATTTTTGCATCTGTGCCTCTGAGGTGGGAGAGCCGACTTCAGGACACTTGCCCACGAGAGACCTCCTAGGTCCACATAATATCAAATGGCGAAAGATATCCCACAGATCTCCATATCAATGCTAAGACCCAGCTCCACTCAACAACCAGCAAGCTACAGTGTTGGACACCCTATGCCAAAGAACTAGCAAGATAGGAACACAACCCCACCCATTAGCAGAGAGGCTGCATAAAACCATAATAAGGTCACAGACACCCCAAAACACACCACCAGATGCGCTGCTGACTACCAGAAAGACAAGATCCAGACTCATCCACCAGAACACAGGCACTAGTCCCCTCCACTAGGGAGCCTACACAACACACTGAACTAATTTTAGCCACTGGGGGCAGACAGCAAAAACAATGGGAACTATGAACATGCAGCCTGTGAAAAGGAGACCCCAAACACAGTAAGTTAAGCAAAATGAGAAGACAGAAAAACACACAGTAGATGAAAGAGCAAGGTAAAAACCCACGAGACCAAACAAATGAAGAGGAAATAGGAAGTCTACCAGAAAAAGAACTCAGAGTAATGATAGTAAAGATGATCCAAAATCTTGGAAATAGAATGGAGAAAATACAAGAAACATTTAACAAGGACTTAGAAGAATTAAAGAGCAAACAAACAATGATGAACAACACAATAAATGAAGTTAAAAATTCTCTAGAAGGAAGCAAAAGCAGAATAACTGAGGCAGAAGAACGGATAAGTGGCCTGGAAGATAAAATAGTGGAAATAACTACTGCAGAGCAGAAAAAAGAATGAAAAGAATTGAGGACAGTCTCAGAGATCTCTGGGACAACATTAAATGCACCAACATTCGAATTATAGGGATCCCAGAAGAAGAAGAGAAAAGGAAATGGACTGAGAAAATATTTTAAGAGAGTATAGTTGAGGGACAGAGGGGAAGATGGCAGAAGAGTAAGACGTGGAGATCACCTTCCTCCCCACAGATACACCAGAAATACATCTACACGTGGAACAACTCCTACAGAACACCTACTGAATGCTCGCAGAAGACCTCAGACCTCCCAAAAGGCAAGAAACTCCCCACGTACCTGGGTAGGGCAAAAGAAAAAAAGAAAAAACAGAGACAAAAGAATAGGGACGGGACCTGCACCAGTGGGAGGGAGCTGTGAAGGAGGAAAGGTTTCCACACACTAGGAAGCCCCTTCGCAGGCGGAGACTGCGGGAGGCGGAGGGGGGAGCTTCAGAGCCCCAGAGGAGAGCAAGCAACAGGCGTGCGGAGGGCAAAGCAGGGAGATTCCCGCACAGAGAATCGGTGGCGACCGGCACCCACCAGCCCAAGAGGCTTGTCTGCTCACCCGCTGGGGCGGGCGGGGCTGCGAGCTGAGGTTCGGGCTTTGGTCGGAGTGCAGGGAGGGGACTGGGGTTGGCTGCGTGAACACAGTCTGAAGGGGTTAGTGCACCACGGCTAGCCGGGAGGGAGTCCGGGAAAATGTCTGGAGCTGCCGAAGAGGCAAGAAATTTTTCTTCCCTCTTTGTTTCCTGGTGCGCGAGGAGAGGGGTTTAAGAGCGCTGCTGAAAGGAGCTCCAGAGATGGACGTGAGCCGCGGCTAAAATCACGGACCCCAGAGACGGGCAGGAGACGCTAAGGCTGCTGCTGCCACCACCAAGGGGCCTGTGTACGAGCACAGGTCACTATCCACACTCCTCTTCCGGGGAGTCTGTGCAGCCTGCCACTGCCAGGTTCCCGGGATCCAGGGACAACTTCCCCGGGAGAACGCACAGCGGGCCTCAGGCTGGTGCAACATCATGCTGGCCTCTGCCGCCGCAGGCTCGCCCCACACTCCGCGCCCCTCCCTCTCCCCGGCCTGAGTGAGCCAGAGTCCCTGAATCAGCAGCTCCTTTAACCCTGTCCTGTCTGACCAAAAATCAGACGCCCTCCAGTGACCTACACGTAGACGCAGGGCCAAATCCAAAGCTGAGCCCCTGGGAGCTGTGAGAACAAAGAAGAGAAAGGGAAATCTCTCCCAGCAGCCTCAGAAGCAGCGGATTAAAGCTCCACAATCAACTTGATGTACCCTGCATCTCTGGAATACACGAATAGACAACGAATCATCCCAAATTGAGGAGGTGGACTTTAGAGCAAGATTTATGATTTTTCCCCTTTTCCTCTTTTTGTGAGGGTGTATGTGTATGCTTCTGTGTGAGATTTTGTCTGTATATCTTTGCTTCCACCATTTGTCCTAGGGTTCTATCCGTCTGTTTATTTTTAAAATTTTTTAAATAATTAATTTTAATAACTTTATTTTACTTTACCTTCTTTCTTTCTTCCTTCCTTCCTTCCCCTTCCTTCCTTCCTTCCTTCCTTCCTTCCTTCCTTCCTTCCTTCCTTCCTTCCTTCCTTCCTTCCTTCCTTCCTTCCTTCCTTCCTTCCTTCCTTCCTTCCTTCCTTCCTTCCTTTCCTTCCTTCCCTCCTTTAGACAACGAATCATCCCAAATTGAGGAGGTGGACTTTCAGAGCAAGATTTATGGATTTTTCCCCTTTTCCTCTTTTTGTGAGGGTGTATGTGTATGCTTCTGTGTGAGATTTTGTCTGTATAGCTTTGCTTCCACCAGTTGTCCTAAGGTTCTATCCATCCCTTTTTTTCTAAATAATTATTTTGTAATAATTGAATAATTTTATTATATTTTACTTTATTTTATTTTACTGTATCTTCTTTCTTTCTTTCTTTTTTCCTTCCTTCCCTCCTTCCTTCCTTCCTTCCTTCCTCTCTCCCTCCCTCCTTTCTTTCCTTTTTCCTTCTTTTCTTCTTTCTTTCTTTCTTCCTTCCTTCCTTCCCTCCTTTCTTTCTTTCTTTCTTTGCTTCTTTCTTTCTTTCTTCCGACTTCTACTAATTCTTTCTCTCTACTTTTTCTCCCTTTTATTCTGAGACGTATGGATGAAAGGCTCTTGTGCTGCAGCCAGGAGTCAGTGCTGTGCCTCTGAGGTGGGAGAGCCAACTTCAGGACACTGGTCCACAAGAGACCTCCCAGCTCCACATAATATCAAGCAGCGAAAATCTCCTAGAGACCTCCATCTTAACACCAACACCCAGCTTCACTCAACAACCAGCAAGCTACAGTGCTGGACACCATATGCCAAACAACTAGCAAAACAGGAACACAACCCAACCCATTACCAGAGAGGCTGCCTAAAATCATAATAAGTACACACACACCCCAAAACACACCACCAGACGTGGACCTGCCCTCTAAAGAGAAAAGATCCAGCCTCATCCACCAGAACACAGGCACTAGTCCCCTCCACTAGGAAGCCTACACAACCCACTGAACCAACCATAGCCACTGGGGACAGACATCAGAAACAACGGGAACTACGAATCCGCAGCCTGCAAAAAGGAGACCCTAAATGCAGTAAGATAAGCAAAATGAGAAGACAGAAAAACACAGCAGATGAAGGAGCAAGATAAAAACCCACCAGACCTAACAAATGAAGAGGAAATAGGCAGTCTACATCAAAATGAGTTCAGAATAATGATAGTAAAGATGATCCAAAATCTTGGAAATAGAATAGAGAAAATGCAAGAAACATTTAACAAGGACCTAGAAGAACTAAAGATGAAACAGACAATGATGAACAACACAATAAATGAAATGAAAAATACTCTAGATGGGATCAATAGCAGAATAACTGAGGCAGAACGGATAAGTGATCTGGAAGATAAGATAGTGGAAATAACTACTGCAGAGAATAATAAAGAAAAAAGAATGAAAACAACTGAGGACAGTCTCAAAGACCTCTGGGACAACATTAAACGCACCAACATTCGAATTATCGGGGTTCCAGAAGAAGAAGAGAAAAAGAAAGGGACTGAGAAAGTATTTGAAGAGATTATAGTTGAAAACTTCCCTAATATGGGAAAGGAAATAGTTAATCAAGTCCAGGAAGCACAGAAAGTCCCATACAGGATAAATCCAAGGAGAAATACACCAAGACACATATTAATCAAACTGTCAAAAATTAAATACAAAGAAAGCATATTAAAAGCAGCTAGGAAAAACAACAAATAACACACAAGGGAATCCCCATAAGGTTAACAGCTGATCTCTCAGCAGAAACCCTGCAAGCCAGAAGGGAGTGGCAGAACATACTGAAAGTGATGAAGGAGAAAAACCTGCAACCAAGATTACTCTACCCAGCAAGTATCTCATTCAGACTTGATAGAGAAATTAAAACCTTTACAGACAAGCAAAAGCTGAGAGAGTTCCACACCACCAAACAAGCTTTACAACAAATTCTAAAGGAATTTCTCTAGGCAAGAAACACAAGAGAAGGAAAAGACCTATAATGATGAACCCAAAACAATTAAGAAAATGGGAATAGGAACATACATATCGATAATTACCTTAAATGTAAATGGACTAAATGCTTCCACCAAAAGACACAGATTGGCTGAATGGATACAAAAACAAGACCCATATATATGCTGTCTACAAGAGACCCACTTCAGACCTAGACACACATACCGACTGAAAGTAAGGGGATGGAAAAAGATATTCCATGCAAATGGAAACAAACGAAAGCTGGAGTAGCAATTCTCATATCAGACAAAATAGACTTTAAAATATGACTATTACAAGAGACAAAGAAGGACGCTACATAATGATCGAGAGATAGATCCAAGAAGAAGATATAAAAATTGTAAATAATTATGCACCCAACATAGTAGCATGTCAATACATAAGGCAAATATTAACAGCCATAAAAGGGGAAATCGACAGTAACACATTCATAGTAGGGGACTTTAACACCCCACTTTCACAAATGGACAGATCATCCAAAATGAAACTAAATAAGGAAACACAAGCTTTAAATGATACGTTAAACAAGATGGACTTAATTGATATTTATAGGACACTCCATCCAAAAACAACAGAATACACATTTTTCTCAAGTGCTCAAGGAACATTCTCCAGGACAGATCATATATCTTGGGTCACAAATCAAGCCTTGGTAAATTTAAGAAAATTGAAATTATATCAAGTATCTTTTCGGACCACAATGCTATGAGACTAGAAATCAATTACAGGAAAATATCTGTAAATAATACAAACACATGGAGGCTAAACAATACACTACTTAATAACCAAGTGATCACTGAAGAAATCAAAGAGGAAATAAAAAAATACCTAGAAACAAATGACAATGGAGACACGATGACACAAAACCTATGGGATGCAGCAAAAGCAGTTCTAAGAGGGAAGTTTATAGCAATACAAGCCCACCTTAAGGAACAGGAAACATCTCGAATAAACAATCTAACCTTGCACCTAAAGCAATAGAGAAAGAGGAACAAAAAACCCCCAAATTTAGCAGAAGGAAAGAAATCATAAAAATCAGATCAGAAATAAATGAAAAAGAAATGAAGGAAACAATAGCAAAGATCAATAAAACTAAAATCTGGTTCTTTGAGAACATAAACAAAATGGATAAACCATTAGCCAGATTCATCAAGAAAAACAGGGAGAAGACTCAAATCAATAGAATTAGAAATGAAAAAGGAGAAGTAACAACAGACACTGCAGAAATATAAAAGATCATGAGAGATTACTACAAGCAACTCTATGCTAATAAAATGGACAACCTGGAAGAAATGGACAAATTCTTAGAAATGCACAACCTGCCAAGACTGAATCAGGAAGAAATAGAAAATATGAACAGACCAATCACAAGCACTGAAATTGAAACTGTGATTAAAAACCTTCCAACAAACAAAAGCCCAGGACCAGATGGCTTCACAGGCGAAATCTATCAAACATTTAGAGAAGAGCTAAAACCTATCCTTCTCAAACTCTTCGAAAATATAGAAGAGAGAAGAACACTCTCAAACTCATTCTACGAGGTCACCATCACCTTGATACCAAAACCAGACAAGGATGTCACAAAGAAAGAAAACTACAGGCCAATATCACTGATGAACATAGATGCAAAAATTCTCAACAAAATACTAGCAAACAGAATCCAATAGCATATTATAAGGATCATACACCATGATCAAGTGGGGGTTATTCCAGGAATGCAAGGATTCTTCAATATACCCAAATCTATCAATGTGATAAAACGTATTAACAAATTGAAGGAGAAAATCCATATGATCATCTTAATAGATGCAGAGAAAGCTTCCAACAAATACCAACACCCATTTATGATAAAAATCCTGCTGAAAGTAGTCATAGAGGGAACTTTCCTCAACATAATAAAGGCCATATATGACAAACCCACAGCCAACATCATCCTCAATGGTGAAATACTGAAAGCATTTCCACTAAGATCAGGAACAAGACGAGGTTGCGCACTCTCACCGCTCTTATTCAATATAGTTTTGGAAGTTTTAGCCACAGCAATCAGAGAAGAAAAGGAAATAAAAGGAATCCAAGTCTGAAAAGAATAAATAAAGTTGTCACTGTTTGCAGATGACATGATACTATACATAGAGAATCCTAAAGATGCTACCAGAAAACTACTAGAGCTAATCAATGAATTTCATAGAGTAGCAGGATACAAAATTAATGCATAGAAAACTCTTGCATTCCTATACACTAATGATGAAAAATCTGAAAGTGAAATCAAGAAAACACTCCCATTTACCATTGCAACAAAAAGAATAAAATATCTAGGAATAAACCTACCTAAGGAGACAAAAGACCTGTATGCAGAAAATTAGAAGACACTGATGAAAGAAATTAAAGGTGATACAAATAGATGAAGAGATATACCATGTTCTTGGATTGGAAGAATTGACATTGTGAAAATGACTCTACTACCCAAAGCAATCTACAGATTCAATGCAATCCCTATCAAACTACCACTGGCATTTTTCACAGAACTAGAACAAAAAATTTCACAATTTCTATGGAAATGCAAAAGACCCCGAATAGCCAAAGCAATCTTGAGAACGAAAAACGGAGCTGGAGGAATCAGGGTCCCTGACTTCAGACTCTTCTACAAAACTACAGTAATGAAGACAGTATGGTACTGGCACAAAAACAGAAAGATAGATCAATGGAACAGGATAGAAAGCCCAGAGATAAACCCATGCACATATGGTCATCTTATCTTTGATAAAGGAGACAGGAATGTACAGTGGAGAAAGGACAGCCTCTTCAATAGGTGGTGCTGGGAAAACTGGACAGCTACATGTAAAAGAATGAGATTAGATCACTCCCTAACACCATACACAAAAATAAGCTCAAAATGGATTAAAGACCTAAATGTAAGGCCAGTAACTATCAAATTCTTAGAGGAAAACATAGGCAGAACACTCTATGACATAAATCACAGCAAGATTCTTTTTGACCCACCTCCTAGAGAAATGGAAATAAAAACAAAAATAAACAAATGGGACCTAATGAAACTTAAAAACTTTTCCACAGCAAAGGAAACCATAAACAAGACCAAAAGACAACCCTCAGAATGGGAGAAAATATTTGCAAATGAAGCAACTGACAAAAGATTAATCTCCAAAATTTACAAGCAGCACATGCAGCTCAATAACAAAAAACAAACAACCCAATCCAAAAATGGGCAGAAGATCTAAATAGATATTTCTCCTAAGATACACAGACTGCCAACAAACACATGAAAGAATGCTCAACATCATTAATCTTTAGAGAAATGCAAATCAAAACTACAATTAGATATCATCTCACACCAGTCAGAATGGCCATCATCAAAAAATCTAGAAACAATAAATACTGGAGAGGGTGTGGAGAAAAGGGAACCCTCTTACACTGCTGGTGGGAATGTGAATTGGTTCAGCCACTATGGAGAACAGTATGGAGGATCCTTAAAAAACTACAAATAGAACTACCATATGACCCAACAATCCCACTACTGGGCATATACACTGAGAAAACCAAAATTCAAAAAGAGTCATGTACCAAAATGTTCATTGTAACTCTATTTACAATAGCCCGGAGATGGAAACAACCTAAGTGCCCATCATCAGATGAATGGATAAAGAAGATGTGGCACATATATACAATGGAATATTACTCAGCCATAAAAAGAAACGAAATTGAGCTATTTGTAATGAGCTGGATAGACCTAGAGTCTGTCACACAGAGTGAAGTTAGTCAGAAACAGAAAGACAAATACCGTATGCTAACACACATATACGGAATTTAAGAAAAAAAAATGTCATGAAACACCTAGGGGTAAGACAGGAATAAAGACAGAGACCTACTGGAGAACGGACTTGAGGATATGGGGAGGGGGTAGGGTGAGCTGTGATAAAGCGAGAGAGAGGCATGGACATATGTACACTAACAAACGTAAGGTAGATAGCTAGTGGGAAACAGCCGCATAGCACAGGGATATCAGCTCGGTGTTTTGTGACCACCTGGAGGGGTGGGATAGGGAGGGTGGGAGGGAGGGAGACCCAAGAGGGAAGAGATATGGGAACATATGTATATGTATAACTGATTCACTTTGTTATAAGGCAGAAACTAACACACCACTGTAAAGCAATTTTACCCCAATAAAGATGTTTAAAAAAAAAGAGAGAGTATAGTTGAAAACTTCCCTAATATGGGAAAGGAAATAGTCAATCAAGCCCAGGAAGTAAAGAGAGTCCAATACAGGATAAATCCAAGGAGAAACATGCCAAGACACATATTAATCAAACTGTCAAAAATTAAATACAAAGAAAAAATATGAAAAGTAGCAAGGGAAAAACAACAAATAACATACAAGGGGATTGCACAGGAGGAGCTTCAAGAAGGTGGAAGAGTAAGATATGGAGATCACCTTCCTCCCCACAAATACGTCAGAAATACATCTACATGTGGAACAACTCCTACAGAACACCTACTGAATGCTGGGAGAAGGTCTCAGAACTCCCAAAAGGCAAGAAACTCCCCCACGTACCTGGGTACGGCAAAAGAAAAAAGAAAAAACAGAGACAAAAGAATAGGGACGGGACCTGCACCAGTGGGAGGGAGCCTTGAAGGTGGAAATGTTTCCACACACTAGGAAGCCCCTTTGCGGGTGGAGACTGCGGGTGGTGGAGGGAGGACGCTTCAGAGCCATGGAGGAGAGCGCAGCAACAGGGGTGCAGAGGGCAAAGCAGAGAGATTACCTCACAGAGGATCGGTGCTGACCAGCACACACCAGCCCGAGAGGCTTGTCTGCTCACCTGCCGGGACGGGTGGGAGTTGGGAGCTGAGGCTCTGGCTTCGGTCAGATCCCAGGGATAGGACTGGGGTTGGCTGCATGAACACAGCCTTAAGGGGGCTAGTGAGCCACCACTAGCTGGGAGGTAGTCCGGGAAAAGGTCTGGAGCTGCCGAAGAGACAAGAGACTTTTTCTTCCCTCTTTGTTTCCTGAGCGCGAGGAGAGGGGATTAAAAGCACCACTTAAAGGAGCTCCAGAGATGGGCACGAGCTGCCGCTATCAGCACGGACCCCACAGATGGGCATGAGATGCCAAGGCTGGTGCTGCAGCCACCAACAAGCCTGTGTGAAAGCACAGGTCACTATCCACACCTCCCCTCCTGGGAGCCTGTGCAGCCCGCCACTGCCAGTGTCCCGTGATCCAGGGACAACTTCCCCGGGAGAACACATGGCGTGCCTCAGGCTGGACCAACGTTATGCCGGCCTTTGCCACTGCAGGCTCACCCCGCAATCCTTACCCCTCCCTCCTCCCGGCCTGAGTGAGCCAGAGCTCCCGAATCAGCTGCTCCTTTAACATCCTCCTGTCTGAGTGAAGAATAGACGCCCTCAGGTGACCTACATGCAGAGGCGGGTCCAAATCCAAAGCTGAACCGAGGGAGCTGTGTGAACAAAGAAGAGAAAGGGAAATCTCTCCCAGCAGCCTCAGGAGCAGCGGATTAAATCTCCACAATCAACTTGATATACCCTGCATCTGTGGAATACCTGAGTAGACAACGAATCATCCCAAATTGAGAAGGTGACTTTGGGAGCAACGATATATGTATATTTTTTCCTTTTTCTCTTTTTGTGAGTGTGTATGTGTATTCTTCTGTGTGTGATTTTGTCTGTATAGCTTTGCTTTTACCATTTGTCCTAGGGTTCTGTCTGTCTTTTTTTTTTAAGACTTAAAAAATTTTGTTCTTAATAATTATTTTTTATTTTAATAAATTTATTTTATCTTCTTTCTTTCTTTCTTTCTTTCTTTCTTTCTTTCTTTCTTTCTTTCTTTCTTTCTTTCTTTCTTTCTTTCTTTCCTTCCTTCCTCCCTCCTTCCTTCCTTCCTTCCTTCCTCCCTCCCTCCCTCCCTCCCTCCCTCTCTCTCTCTCTCTCTCTCTCCCTCTCTCTTTCTTTCTTTCTTTCTTTCTTTTTTCCTCCCTTTTATTCTGAGATGTGTGGAGGACAGGCTCTTGGTGCTCCAGCTGGGCAGCAGGGCTGTGCCACTGAGATGTGAGCACCAAGTTCAGGACACTGGTCCACAAGAGACCTCCCAGCTCCATGTAACCTCAAACGGCAAAAATCTCCCAGAGATCTCCATCTCAACACCAAGACCCAGCTCCACTCAATGACCAGCAATCTACGGTGCTAGACACCCAATGCCAAACAACTAGCAAGACAGTAACACAAACCCATCCATTAGAAAAGAGGTTGCCTAAAATCATAATAAGGCCACGAACACCCCCAAACACACCACCAGACGTGGACCTGCCCACCATAAAAACAAGATCCAGCCTCATACACCAGAACACAGGCACTAGTCCCCTCCACCAGGAAGCCTAAACAAGCCACTGAACTAACCTTAGCCACTGGGGACTGACATCAAAATCATCGGGAACTACGAACCTGCAGCCTGTGAAAAGGAGACCCCAAACACAGTAAGTTAAGCAAAATGAGAAGACAGAGAAACACACAGCAGATGAAGGAGCAAGGCAAAAGCCCACGAGACCTAACAAATGAAGAGGAAATATGCAGTCTAATTGATAAAGAATTCAGAATAACGATAGTAAAGATGATCCAAAATCTTTGAAAGAGAATGGAGAAAATACAAGAAACGTTTATCAAGGAACTAGAAGAAATAAAGAGCAAACAAACAGTGATGAACAACACAATAAATGAAATTAAAAATTCTCTAGAAGGGATCAATAGTGGAATAACTGAGGCAGAAGAACGGATACGTGGCCTGGAAGATAAAATAGTGGAAATAACTACTGCAGAGCAGAAAGAAGAAAAAAGAATGAAAAGAATTGAGGACAGCCTCAGAGACCTCTGGGACAACATTAAATGCAACAACATTCGAAGCATAGGGGTCCCAGAAGAAGAAGACAAAAAGAAGGGACTGAGAAAATATTTGAAGAGATTAGAGTTGAAAAATTCCCTAATATGGGAAAGGAAATAGTCAATAAAGTCCAGTAAGTGCAGAGAGTCCCATATAGGATAAATCCAATGAAAAACACGTCAAGACACATATTAATCAAAGTATCAAAAATTAAATACAAAGAAAAAATATTAAAAGCAACAAGGGAAAAACAACAAATAACACGTAAGGGAATCCCCATAAGGTTAGCAGCTGAACTTTCAGCAGAAACTCTGCAAGACAGAAGGGAGAGGCAAGACATATTTAAAGAGATGAAGGAGAAAAAACTACAACTGAGATTTACTGTACCCAGCAAGGATCTCATTCAGACTTGATGGAGAAATTAAAACGTTAACAGACAAGCAAAAGCTTAGAGAATTCAGCACCACCAAAAAGCTTTACAACAAATGCTAAAGGAACTTCCCTAGGCAGGAAACACAAGAGAAGGTAAAGACCTACAATAATAAACCCAAAACAATTAAGAAAATGGTAATAGGAAAATACATATCGATAATTACCTTAAATGTAAATGGATTTAGTGCTCCAAACAAAAGACATAGATTGTCTGAATGGATCCAAACACAAGACCCGTATATATGTTCTCTACAAGAGACCCACTTCAGACCTAGGGACACATACAGACTGAAAGTGAGGTGATGGAAAAAGATATTCCATGCAAATGGAAATCAAAAGAAAGCTGGAGTAGCAATTCTCATATCAGAAAAAAACAGACTTTAAAACAAAGACTAATGCAAGAGACAAAGAAGGGCACTATATATGATCAAGGGATCAATCCAAGAAGAAGATACAAACTTGTAAATATCTATGCACCCAACATCGGATCAACTCAATACATAAGGCAAATACTAAGAGCCATAAAAGGGCAAATCGACAGTAATACAATCATAGTAGGGGACTTTAACACTCCACTTTCACCAATGGACAGATCATCCAAAAAGAAAATAAATAAGGAAAGACAAGCTTTAAATAATGCATTAAACAAGATGGATTTAATTGATATTAGTAGGACATTCCATCCAAAAAAACCCCAAAATACACATTCTTCTCAAGTGCTCATGGAACATTCTCCAGGACAGATCATATATCTTGGGTCACAAATCAAGCCTTTGTAAATTTAAGAAAATTGAAATCACATCAAGTATCTTTTCCAACCACAATGCTATGAGACTAGATATCAATTACAGGAAAAAATCTGTAAGAAATACAAACACATGGAGGCTAAGCAACACACTACTTAATAACCAAGAGATCACTGAAGACTTCAAAGAGGAATTCAAAGAACACCTAGAAACAAATGACAAGAAAAACACGATGACCCAAAATCTATGGGATGCAGAAAAAGCAGTCTAAGAGGGAAGATTATAGCAATACAATCTTACCTTAAGAAACAAGAAACATCTAAAATAAACAACCTAACCTTACACCTAAAGCAATTAGAGAAAGAAGAACAAACAAACAAAAAAACCCCCCAGAGTTAGCAGAAAGAGAGAAATCATAAAGATCAGATCAGAAATAATGAAAAAGAAATGTAGGAAACGATAGCAAAGATCAATAAAACTAAAATCTGGTTCTTTGAGAACATAAACAAAATTGATAAACCATTAGCCAGAATTATAAAGAAAAAAGGGAGAAGACTCAAATCAATAGAATTAGAAATGAAAAAGAAGAAGTAACAACTGACACTGCAGAAATACAAAGGATGATGAGAGATTAGTACAAGCAACTATATGCCAATAAAATGGACAACAAGGAGGAAATGGACAAATTCTTAGAAATGCACAGCCTTCTGAGACCGGATCATAAAGAAATAGAAAATATGAAAAGACCAATAAAAAACACTGATATTGAAAGTGTGATTAAAAAATCTTCCAACAAACAAAAGCCCAGGAACAGATGGCTTCACAGGCGAAATCTATCAAACATTTAGAGAAGAGACAACAGCTCTCCTCAAACTCTTCCAAAATATAGCAGAGGGAAATACACTCCCAAACTGATTCTACGAGGCCACCATCACTCTGATACCAAAACCAGAAAAATATGTCACAAAGAAAGAAAACTGCAGGCTAATATCACTGGTGAACATAGATGCAAAAATCCTTAACAAATAGTAGCAAACAGAATCCAACAGCACATTAAAAGGCTCATACACTATGATCAAGTGGGGTTTAACCCAGGAACGCAAGGATTCTTCAATATACACAAATCAATCAATAGGATACACCATATTAAAAATTGAAGGAGAAAACCCATATGATCATCTCAATAGATGCAGAGAAAGCTTTCAACAAAATTCAACACCCATTTATAAAAACCCTCCATAACGTAAGCATAGAGGGAACTTTCCTCAACATAATAAAGGCCATATATGACAAAACCAGAGCCAACACCATCCTCAATGGTGAAAAACGGAACCCATTTCAATTAAGATCAGGAACAAGATAAGGTTGCCTACTCTCACCACTCTTATTCAACATAGTTTTGGAAGTTTTAGCCACAGCAATCAGAAAAGAAAAAGAAATAAAAGGAATCCAAATTGTAAAAGTAGAAGTAAAGCTGTCACTGTTTGCAGATGACATGATACTATACATAGAGATCTTAAAGATGCTGCCAAAAAATTACTAGAGCTAATCAATGAATTTGGTAAAGTAGCAGGATACAGAATTAATGCACATAAATCTCTTGCATTCCTATACACTAATGATGAAAAATCTGAAACTGAAATTAAGAAAACACTCCCATTTACCATTGCAACAAAAAGAATAAAATATCTAGGAATAAACTTACCTAAGGCGAGAAAAGAATTGTATGCAGGAAATTATAAGACACTGATGAAAGAAATTAAAGATGATACAAATAGATGGAGAGATATACCATTTTCTTGGATTGGAAGAATCAACATTGTGAAAATGACTCTACTACCCAAAACAATCTACAGATACAAGGAAATCCCTATCAAACTACCACTGGCATTTATCACAGAACTAGAACAAAAAATTTCACAGTTTGTTGGGAAACACAAAAAACACGTAATAGTCAAAGCAATCTTTTTTTAAAATATCTTTATTGGAGTATAATTGCTTTACAGTGGTCTGTTAGTTTCTGCTTTATAACAAAGTGAATCAGTTATACATATACATATGTTCCCATATCTCTTCCCTCTTGCGTCTCCCTCCCTCCCACCCTCCCTATCCCACCCCTCTAGGTGGTCACAAAGCACCGAGCTGATCTCCCTGTGCTATGTGGTTTCTTCCCACTAGCTATCTATTTTATGTTTGGTACTGAATATATGTCCAGGCCACACTCTCGCTTTGTCACAGCTTACCCTTCTCCCTCCCCATATCCTCAAGTCTATTCTCTAGTAGGTCTGTGTCTTTATTCCTGTCTTACCCCTACGTTCTTCATGACATTTTTTTTCTTAGATTCTATATATATGTGTTAGCATATAAATTTGCCTTTCTCTTTCTGACATAATTCACTCTGTATGACAGACTCTAGGTCCATTCACCTCACTAAAAATAAATCAATTTCGTTTCTTTTTATGGCTGAGTAATATTCCATTGTATATATGTGCCACATCTTCTTTATCCATTCATCCCATGATGGATACTTAGGTTGTTTCCATCTCTGGGCGATTGTAAATAGAGCTGCAATGAACATTTTGGTATATGACTCTTTTAGAATTATGGTTTTCTCAGTGTATATGCCCAGTAGTGGGATTGCTGGGTCATGTGGTAGTTCTATATGTAGTTTCTTAAGGAACCTCCATACTGTTCTCCATAGTGGCTGAACCAACTCACATTCCCACCAGCAGTGTAAGAGGGTTCCCTTTTCTCCACACCCTCTCCAGAATTTATTGTTTCTAGCTTTTTTGATGATGGCCATTCTAAATGGTATGAGGTGATACCTCATTGTAGTTTTGATTTGCATTTCTCTAATGATTAATGATGTTGAGCATTCTTTCATGCGTTTGTTGGCAGTCTGTATATCTTCTTAGGAGAAATGTCTATTTGGTCTTCTGCCCATTTTTTGATTCGGTTGTTTGATTTTTTGTTATTGAGCTGCATGAGCTGCTTGTAAATATTGGAGATTAATGCTTTGTCAGTTGCTTTATTTGCAAATATTTTCTCCCATTCTGAGGGTTGTCTTTTGGTCTTGTTTATGGTTTCCATTGCTGTGCAAAAGCTTTTAAGTTTCATTAGGTCCCATTTGTTTATTTTTGTTTTTATTTCCATTTCTCTAGGAGGTGGGTCCAAAAGGATCTTGCTGTGATTTATGTCATAGAGTGTTCTGCCTATGTTTTCCACTAAGAGTTAGTTTCTGGCCTTACATTTAGGTCTTTAATCCATTTTGAGCCTATTTCTGTGTATGGTGTTAGGGAGTGTTCTAATCTCATACTTTTACATGAACCTGTCCAGTTTTCCCAGCACCACTTATTGAAGAGGCTGTCCGCTCTCCACTGTATATTAGTGCTTCTTTTATCAAAGATAAGTTGACCATATGTGCGTGGGTTTATCTCTTGGCTTTCTATCCTTTTCCATTGATCTATATTTCTGTTTTTGTGCCAGAACCATACTGTCTTGATTACTGTAGCTTTGTAGTATAGTCTGAAGTCAGGGAGCCTGATTCCTCCAGCTCTGTTTTTTGTTCTCAAGGTTGTTTTAGCAATTCGGGGTCTTTTTTCACATTGTGAAATTTTTTGTTCTAGTTCTGTGAAAAATGCCAGTGGTAGTTTGATAGGGATTGCACTGAATCTGTAGATTGCTTTGGGTAGTAGAGTCATTTTCACAACGTTGATTCTTCCAATCCAAGAACATGATATATCTCTCCGTCTATCTGTATCATCTTTAATTTCTTTCATCAGTATCTTATAATTTTCTGCATACAGGTCTTTTGTCTCCTTAGGTAGGTTTTTTCCTAGATATTTTATTCTTTTTGTTGCAGTGGTAAATGGGAGTGTTTTCTTGATTTTAATTTCAAAGTTTTCATCATTAGTGTATAGGAATTCCAGAGATTTCTGTGCACTTATTTTGTATCCTGCTACTTTATGAAATTCATTGATTAGCTCTAGTACTTTTCTGGTAGCATCTTTAGGATTCTCTATGTATAGTATCATGTCATCTGCAAACAGTGACAGCTTTACTTCTTTTCCAGATTGGATTCCTTTTATTTCCTTTCCTTTTCAGTGGCTAAAACTTCCAGAACTATGTTGAATAAGAGTGGTTAGAGTGGGCAACCTTGTCTTGTTCCTGTTCTTAGTGGAAATGCTTTCAGTTTCTCACCATTGAGGATGATGTTGGCTGTGGGTTTGTCATATATGGCCTTTATTATGTTGAGGAAAGTTCCTTCTATGTCTACTTTCTGCAGGGTTTTTTTTTTTTTATCATAAATGGGTGTTGAATTTTGTGGAAAGCTTTCTCTGCATCTATTGAGACGACCATATGGTTTTTCTCCCTCAATTTGTTAATATCTTGTATCACATTGATTAATTTGCCTATGTTGAAGAATCCTTCCATTCGTGGGATAAACCCAACTGGATCATGATGTATCATCCTTTTAGTGTGCTGTTGGATTCTGTTTGCTCATATTTTGTTGAGGATTTTTGCATCTATATTCATCAGTGATACTGGCCTGTAGTTTTCTTTCTTTCTGATATCCTTGTCTTGTTTTGGTATCAGGGTGATGGTGGTCTCATAGAATGAGTTTGGGAGTGTTCTTCCCTCTGCTATATTTTGGAAGAGTTTGAGAAGGATAGCTGTTATCTCGTCTCTAGATGTTTGATAGAATTCGCCTGTGAAGCCATCTGGTCCTGGGCTTTTGTTTGTTGGACGATTTTTAATCACAGTTTCAATTTCACTGCTTGTGATTGGTCTCTTCATATTTTCTGTTTCTTCCTGATTCAGTCTTGGCAGGTTGTGTATTTGTAAGAAATTGTCCATTTCTTTCAGGTTGTCCATTTTATTGGCATAGAGTTGCTTGTAGTAATCTCTCATGATCTTTTGTATTTCTGCAGTGTCAGTTGTTACTTCTCCTTTTTCATTTCTAATTCTATTGATTTGAGTCTTCTCCCTTTTTTTCTGATGAGTCTGGCTAATGGTTTATCAATTTTGTTTATGTTCTCAAAGAACCAGCTTTTAGTTTTATTGATCTTTGCTATCATTTCCTTCATTTCTTTTTCATTTATTTCTGCACTGATCTTCATGATTTCTTTCCTTCTGCTAAGTTTGGGGATTTTTTGTTCTTTCTCTAATTGTTTTAGGTGCAAGGTTAGGTTGTTTATTCAAGATGTTTCCTGTTTCTTAAGGTAGGCTTGTATTGCTGTAAACTTCCCTCTTAGAACTGCTTTTGCTGCATCCTATAGGTTTTGGGTCGTCGTGTCTCCATTGTGATTTGTTTCTTTGATTTCTTCAGTGATCACTTCGTTATTAAGTAGTGTATTGTTTAGCCTCCTTGTGTTTTTATTTTTTACAGACCTTTTCCTGTAAATGATATCTAGTCTCATAGTGTTGTGGTCGGAAAAGATACTTGATACAAATTCAGTTTTCTTAAATTTACCAAGGCTTGATTTGTGACCCAAGATATGATCTATCCTGGAGAATGTTCCATGAGCACTTGAGAAAAAATTGTATTCTGTTGTTTTTGGATGGATTGTCATATAAATATCAATTAAGTCCATCTTGTTTAATGTATCATTTAGGGCTTGTGTTTCCTTATTTATTTTCATTTTGGATGATCTGTCCATTGGTGAAAGTGGGGTGTTAAAGTCCCCTACTATGAATGTGTTACTGTCGATTTCCCTTTTTATGGCTGTTAGTATTTGCCTTATGTATTGAGGTGCTCCTTTGTTGGGTGCATAAATATTTTCAATTGTTAAATCTTCTTCTTGGATCGATCCCTTGATCATTATGTAGTGTCCTTGTTTGTCTATTATAATAGTCATATTTTAAAGTCTATTTTGTCTGATATGAGAATTGCTACTCCAGCTTTCTTTTGGTTTGCATTTGCATGGAATATCTTTTTCCATCCCCTCACTTTCAATCTGTATGTGTCTCTAGGTCTGAAGTGGGTCTCTTGTAGACAGCATATATATGGTTCTTGTTTTTGTATCCATTCAGCCAGTCTGTGTCTTCAAAGCAATCTTGAGAAAGAAAAACGGAGCTGGAGGAATTAGGCTCCCTGACTTCAGACTATACTACAAAGGTACAGTAATCAAGACCGTATGGTGTTGGCACAGAAACAGAAATATAGAACAATGTAACAGGATAGAAAGCCCAGATATAAACCCACGCACATATGGTCACCTTATCTTTGATAAAGGAGGCATGAATGTACAGTGGAGAAAAGACAGCCTCTTCAATAAGTGGTGCTGGGAAAACTGGACAGCTACATGGAAAAGAATGAAATTAGAACATTCCCTACCCCCATACACAAAAATAAACTCAAAATGATTAAAGACCTAAATGGAAAGACCTAATGAAACTTAAATGCTTTTGCACAGCAATGGAAACTGTAAAAAAGACAAGCCTCAGAATGGGAGAAAATATTTATAAATGAATCAACTGACAAGGGAGTAATCTCCAAAATTTACAAGTATCTCATGCAGATCAATATCAAAAAAGCAAACAATCCAATCCAAAAATTGGTAGAAGGCCTAAATAGACATTTCTGCAAAGAAGATATACAGATTGCCAGCAAACACATGAAAAGATGCTCAACATCACTAATCATTAGAGAAATGAACATCGAAACTACAATGAAGTATCACCTCACACCAGTCAGAATGGCCATCATCAAAAAATCTACAATGAATGCTGGAGAGGGTGTGGAGAAAAGGGTACCCTCTTGCATTGTTGATGAGAATGTAAATTGATACAGTCACTGTGGAGAAGAGTATGGAGGTTCCTTAAAAAACTAAAAGTAGAACTACCATACGACCCAGCAATCCCACTACTGGGTATATACCCTGAGAAAACCATAATTCAAAAAGAGTTATGTACCACAATGTTCATTGCAGCTCTATTTACAATAGTCAGGACGTGGAAGCAACCTAATGGTCCATCAACAGATGAATGGATAAAGGAGATGTGGCACATATATACAATGGAATATTAATCAGCCTTAAAAAAATGAAATTGAGTTCTTTGTAGTGTGGTGGATGTACCTAGAGACTGTCACACAGAGTGAAGTAAGTCAGAAAGAGAAAAACAAATACCTTATGCTAACATATATATATGGAATTAAAAAAAATAAAAAGGTTATCAAGAACCTAGGGGCTGGTAGGAATAGAGACGCAGATGTAGAGAATGGAGCTGAGGACCTGTGGAGGGGGAATTGTAAGCTGGAACAAAGTGAGAGAGTGGCATGGACTTACATATACTACCAAATGTAAAACAGATAGCTAGTGGGAAGTGGCCACATAGCACAGGGAGATCAGCTCAGTGTTTTGTGACCACCTAGAGGGGTGGGATAGGGAGGGTGGGAGGGATATGCAAGGGGGAGGAGATATGGGAGGATATATGTATATGTATAGCTGATTCACTTTGCTATAAAGCAGAAACTAACACACCATTGTAATGCAGTTATATAAATATGTTAACAAAATTATTTTAAACATGCTAAATTTCAATCAAAGGCCGATGGCCAAATAAATTATAGTTGATCTAACTAATGGAAAACAAGAAATTCATTAAAAATCACAATCTCATAAGCTTTAAATATTGGAAAACATCAAATGAAACAAAAATATAGTGTAAAGTCGATTATAAAGTGTCATAGCAATTTATTTGTGCATATTTATATGCATATAAATTGTACTAGAAAATTTAAAAAAATTAACAGCTTTTAAATTTCTTTTGTTTTGTTTCTGTAGGTTTCAACATTTTCTAACTTTTTATTTATAAATTATATATCAAAAAGTACCATTATGATAATGTTTATTTTGTGTATACTTCCCCTAAGACCTTTTTCATCCCATTGGGTACTATTATGTCAGACTTTCATTGTAATAGAGAATAGAACATGTTGATATCTATGAAACAGAAGTATAAGTGATTGGTGTAATGTCTGTATAATGCTTAGTAGATGGGCCCCCACTGTGAAGAAATGAAAGAGGTATCATTAAAAAGAAAAAAAAAGAATTTTTGCATCTATGTTCATCAGGAATACTGACATGTATCTTTCTTTTCTTTAGTAACTTTCTTTAGTTTTGGTAACAGGTGATGCTGGCCTTATAAAATGAGTTTGGAAGTATTCCCTTTTCTATTTCTTGGAAGAGTTTAAGAAGGATTAGTATTAATTCTTCTTTGAATGTTTGGTAGAATTCACACATGAAGCCATCAGGTCCTGGGCTTTTTTTTGTTGTGAGATTTTTGATTTCTGATTCAATCTCCCTATTTATTATTGGTATGTTCAGGCTTTCCGTTTCTTTCTGATTTAATTTTTAGTAGTTTGTATGTTTCTAGGAATTTATCCATTGCTAGGTTATCTAGTTTGTTTATAATAGGTCTTTATGATCCTTTTTATTTCTGAAGAATCTTTTGTAATGTCTTCTCTTTTATTTCTGATTTTATTTGAATCTTCTCTCCTTTTTTTTCATCTAAGAGTTTGTCAATTTTGTTTATCTTTTAAATAATTACCTCTCGTTTTGTTGACTTGTTATAATTTTTTCCCTAATTGATTTAGTTCTGCTCTGATCTTTATTATTTCCTTTGTTCTGCTAACTCTGGGCTTATTTTGTTGTTTTTCCTGTTCATCAATGTGTAAAGTTATGTTGTTTATTTAAGATCTTTCTTTTTTAATGGAGGTGTTTACTGCTATAAACTTCCATCTTATAACTGCTTTTGTTACATCCCTATTTTTATTATGTTGTGTTTTCATTTTTGTTTTTCTCAAGATACTTTTAAAATTCCCTATGGATTTCCTCTTTGATCTAATGGTTGTTCAAGAGTGTATTATTTAGTTTCCATGTATTTGTGAATTTTTCTATTTCCCTGCTGTTATTGATTTCTATTTCATTTTCTGTCATGGTCAGAGGAGATACTTAGAATTATTTCCATTATCTTAAATTTGTTATGACTTGTTTTGTGACCTAAAATGTTATCTTTCTGGAGGATGTCCTATGTGCCCTTGAGAAGAATGTGTGTTCTGCTGCTGTTGGGCAGAAATTTCTGTCTATGTCAGTTAGGTCAATATTGTTATTCAACTCAGCTGTTTGTTTATTGATTTTCTGTCTGCATGGCCTACACATTATAAGTGGAGTATTGAAGCTCCCTACTATTATTGTATTGCTGTCAATTCCTGCCTTCAAATCTGTCATTGTTTGCTTTATATATTTAGGTACTCTGATATTGGGTGCATATATGTTTATAATTGTTATATTTTCCAGTTGAATTGACCCTTCTATCATTATATAATGTCTTTTGTTTCTAGAGACAGTTTTAGATTTAAAGTCTATTTTGCCTGATATAAGTATAGCCACCCCTGTTTCTTTTGGTTACCATTTGCATGCAGTATCTTTTTCCATCTCTTCACTTTCAGGCTATGGTGTCTTTATTCTAAAGTGAGTCTTTTGTAGACAGAGTATTTCTGATCTTGTTTTTTAAAATCAATTCAGCCACTCTGTGCTCTTTGAATGATGAGTTTAATTCATTTACATTTAAGATAATTATTGATAAGTGAGGGTTTACTATTACCATTTTGATAATTGATTTCTTGCAGTTCTTTTGACCCTCTCTTCCTCTCTTGCTGTCTTCCTTTGTTATTTGATGATTTTTTTATAGTGATCTGCTTTGGTTTCCTTCTCTATGTCTTTTGTTTATTATAGGTGTTATTTTGTGTGTGTATGTGTGTGTGTGGTTAGCTCGAGGTTTGCATAAAATATCTTGTAGTTATATCTTTCTATTTTAAGTTGTTAAAAACTTAAATTTAATAGCATACCAAAATACTTTTACTCCCCCCAGCACTTATACTTTATGTTCTTTTGGTCAGAGTTTGATCTTTTTATATTGTGTATCCGCTAACAAATTTTTATCTACTAACTTTTATATTAGGGTTAAAAGTAATTCATGCACCATTATCATTAATGAAACACTTCAGACTGATGAAAGGTTTGAGCCTGGGAGACTTAAAGAAAGAATAAAAGGGAGAAAATTGGAAATAATGAGCTGCTTAGAAGACTAGATTAAAAGGTTAGCTCCTTCTGATGAATTCTAATGGAACCATTGCCTATGAGAACAGGAATGAACCTTAAAGTCATCTAGGGACTTCCCTGGTGGTCAAGTGGTTAGGATTCCATGCTTTCAGTGCTGAGGGCCAGGGTTTGATCCCTGGTTGGGGAACTAAGATCCTACAAGCCACACAGGTCAGCTAAAAAAATGTCATCTAGACTCCAGATTCTAGATTCTAAAGCATCTTTAGATCAAGTCATGTAGCCTTTATTTGAATGCTTCCAAAGGTGGAGGACTAAGTTTCTTGCAAAAGAGTCCATTCAATATTCCTAAAACTCTAAATTTTAGAAAGATTTTCCCAAATCTTTGGCCTACTAGAAGAACTTTCTAACATTCAGTGTGAGCTTTGAGAATGTCATCAGCTGTCTCTTGAGGTAGAAAGCTCCCTGTCACTGGAAATATTTAAAGCAAACTATGTACATAATTGCTTCTGAGCATGTTGTATAGAAAATTAATTTTTCATAGTGACATCAGCAAGATGATGGACTAGAAGCTCCCAATGCTCTTCCCCTCCCCCACAAAAACAACAAATAAACAACTACATGCCATCTACAATATTCTGGAGTTGAAAGAGCTCCAGAATACAACAAAAAAAGCTGCAGAAACTCATGGAGCACAGAGACAGAATGGTCACATAGAAAAGTATAGTAAGCAGTTTAATTTCATTGCCCCATCCCTCAGTCTGACAGAGCTTGGGGCCAAGAGGAACCCCCTTGGCCTGACCTCTCCCAAAAAGTGGAAAGAAGAGCAGGAGGACTTCAGTAGCCTACATCATTGCTGTGGACACAAGCATATTTCAACATGGTGGTGCCCTGAATTCTTCATTGCCATTGAATCCAGGTGATGTAGCTGCCTGGAACCCAAACTGCTGCGACCACTCCCCAGAAAAAGGTACTGCAGCATCCCCTCCCAGAGAAGCTGCCACCACTGCACCCTCACTGGGAAAGTGCTGATGCATCCCTCCAATCAAAGCTGACACCACTGCATCCTGCTCCCCCTGCCAGAGTCACAGTCCTCCCGTCTGAAAGCATGTACACACCCTGGACCCCAGTTCCATGGCTGTTCAGCACACACCCATGCCTCACATACTAAGGCTACCATCATGGTGAACACACCTGTCCACCAGCCCCAGGTACCAAAGTTGTTCTAGATGCTCCTGAGCTCCAACCCTGGTACCATGGTCACTTTGCAGGTGCCCACTCCCCAGACACCAACACTATTGCCTCCACAAATGTGTCTGTGCCCCTGATCCTGGCATCATTGCTACCACATGTGTAACTGTGTGCTGGACCCAGCAACAAGAGCTATCCCCTTGGCAATGACTTCCTCCTGTGGAGGAAAAGGAGAACAGGAGGACCAAGCAGTCTTCACCAGCAAGGAACACAATAGCCCTTACCATCACTATGTAAACTCACAACCTTTGTCACTGAGGTCCTCTGCAGTTTTTGCTGACACTGACCTCAGCTGATGGAGCTCTATAAGGACTATGCCTCTGTGCCCTCCCTGAAGCCAGAACCACTGCTGCACACCCTGGAGCTGGAGTCACCATATCCAAACCAGTTGACACTCTCACACCCACCTATAGGTAAAAGTCTTTACCCCTGAAGACAGTTCATAAAGTCCTGAAAAGGCAATTGCTCCCTCAAATGTGCAGACATCAACACAAGGCTACCAGAAACACACAAAAAAATCAAGGAAACATGACATCACCAAAGAATAACAATAATTTTCCAATAACTGATCTAAAAGAAATAGAGATCTATGAATTTCGGGGAAGTGAATTCAAAATAATTGTTTTAAGGAAGTTCAGTGAGCTATAAGAGAACACAGATGGACAACTCAATGAAACCAGGAAAGCAATACCTGAAAAAATGAGAGGTTCAACAATAAGACAGAAATCATAAAAAAGAACCAAACAGAAATTCTGGAGCTGCAGAATACAGTGAATGAAATGAAAAAATGCAAAAGGGAGTTTCAACAGCAGACTTGATCAAGCAGAAGAAAGAATCTGAAAACAGGTCATTTGAAATTATCTAGTTAGAGAAGAAAAAGAAGAATGAAAAAGTGTGAAAGAAAGCAAACCTATATATACATTATGGGAGACCCAGAAGGAGAAGAACGAGGAAGAAAGGGGCAGAAAGCTATTTAAAGAAATAATGGTTAAAAACTTTCCAAATCTTGAGAGGGAAATGGACATCCAGATTCATGAAGCTCAAAAATTTCCAAACAATATCAACCCAAAGAAGACTACACTGAGACACAATATAATCAGATTGTCAAAAGTCAAGGACAAAGAGAGAATTCTGAAAGCATCAAGAGAAAATTAGCTCATCACATGTAAGGGAACCCCCATAAGACTATAAGCAGTTTTCTCAACAGAAACCTTGCAGGTCAGGAAAGAGTGAGATGATGTAATCCAAGTATTGAAAGAAAAAAAACTTACATCTGAGAATACTATACCTGGCAAAATTATCCTTTAAAATGAAGGACAGATAAAGTCTTTCCCAGACAAACAGAAACTGAGGGAATTTGTCACCACTAGACCTACCTTACAAGAAATGCTCAAGGGAGTTCTTCAAATTGAAATAAAAAAAAAAAAAACATGCTAAACAGCAACATGAAAGTATAAATCTCACAGGTAAAGGTAAATATATAGACATATACAGATTCATGAAGTTCTTCTCCACTCTTTATTCTGGCATTGATAATCCTCCACAATCAGGCCCCATCTACCTCTTCAGACATATTTAAACTTTCCCAAACTCTTCTGGTCAAATGGAGTCCCCATTTTACTCTATTCCAAAAAGGTTCTGTTTTGTTACTTAGCTTTTCCTTATACCAAGTCCCCTGCTCAGGACTTCCTCCTGCCCCTAATCCCCTACCACCAATAAAATCCTATTCATCTTTCAAGGTCAGTCTCAAATCTCTCCTCTATTAACTCTTCCTAGGGGACTCCAGACCATATTAATCTCTTCCTCCCCTGAACTTCCATATCACTATACTGTCTGTTTCATTCATCTGGCAATCAAGCATCTGCCTTGTAACATCTTTGAAAACTTATTTGTCTCGAATATTTTCATTTAACTGTTTCTTTGGTGTGTATCTTATCTCCCCAACTATCTAAAAAGCTCATTGAGATCAGGAACCAAAGCTACACCTTCTTTTCAACTCTCTATGGAACAGAACTGGGCACCTAGTAGGGGCTCACTTCTTAATGTGTACTGACTGGTTTTAGATAGGTTACCCCATTACTTCGTAGTGACTTTAGTAGTCCACTAAGTCCATGATTAACCTTTTTTCACCCCGTGTCAGGCATTGACAGCTGATAAGGTGCATATGAGAGAAAGCATATTTGACTCTTCAAGCCTCAAGCAGGACAAATTGCTAAGATGCAGGTAGTGAGATATTTTACTATTGGCTAAAAGTGTTCCTTAATAGATCTAGGTCCCTGGAGCAGCTCCACAGAGGTTGTGATTATAAACTGAAATTCACAACTCTTTCAAGAGAGTTAACAGGCAGATTTTTTTCCTTTCTAGTTTGTGCTGGGTAGTCAACAAGAAGGTGTTTAATTCAGTTGAGTCAGGAATGGCACATCAATGCTCTGATGGCTTTCTCTAGAAGTTCTTGCATTCCTGGACTGATAATTAAAATTCAAGATCTTCTATGTGACCTTTTATGACAAATTGAAATTGAGAAGTCCTCCAGTGTGGGTAGAGATAAGCCAAGGAAATGAAAGAGATTGGTCTACAGGGGTGAGAATAGGAGAGGAGTGTGGAAATCATAACTTTTTGTGGCTACCTTTAATGCTGAGTCATAGTGACTGTATTGGGGGTGGGCAGGAGGGACAGGATGTGCTTCTCCATTAGGAAAAGAAGAAGAAAATAACAAAGGAGTGAAATGCTGAGTGCTAAGTCATGTAAAGACCATCATCAGATTCTAAGCAAAGAAGCTCTCAATTAAGCATTTACAATGTGGGACCAGGAGAGGTCTCAATGATATGTGGAGACGTACCTAGTCCCTAGTTCAGTCAACTTGTCATATACTCATAGCCATGAGTAGTAGAATGAATAGTTATGAAAGTAAGTGGTCAAAAGCCTGAGAAGTCCTAGGGGAGTGAGGACAGATGTTTTTTCTCCATGGCATTGTTTTTATATATAAAACCCATTATTACCCATTATTTTACACTGCTCCACCCCAAATGTTTATAAAAATCCTCTACCCTTTGCTAGTTACTTAAGACATCAGGTTCTTTTTAAGGGTGGATTCATCTTCCCCTTTATCTCTAAGACCTTCACAGCAGAACTTTGCTTTAGGATGAACCATGTATCATTCTCTTTCTAAATCCTGACTCCAAGATTACCTTCAGATTCATTTATTCATTCAAAAAATATTTATTGAGCCTCTACTATGTGGCAGACACTGTGCTAAGTAAATAAATGACAAAATCCCTCCCCTCTTGAAACTTACATAACTTGTATTGCTAAGGAGAAAAGGAAGCCTGCCATTCTTTGGGGAGGACTGCTCCTTGCTTTTCCCTCTACATTTCCTTTGTTGTAGATGGTACACAGAGAGGCAGAATGGCATAATGGTTAAGGACATAGGCTTTGGAGTCACACAGCCTGGGTCCAAATCTTGGCTTTGCTACTGAGTAATTATTTCATCTTGGTCTGGTTCCTTCTCTTTTTTGAGCCTCAATTTCCTTAGCTGTTACTGTAGTCACTCAGCAGACCCAAGTGAAGACTGCTGATTGCAGCTAAGCTAACAGAAGAACATCTAAGTTAGCTGCTCACATACCTCTTGAGTGCCTCATACATTGAGCATACAGTGACATCTACATATCAAGTGGATGTGTACAGAGGTATCTAAACCACATACTTACCAAGGTTTGAGTCTAAGTGAATTACTCCTATTTATAAACAGGTTTCCTAATGATATCCACCCACAATTCCTGACCAGATTGTATCTGCTTCCATCTTATTAGTTCCCTGTTGGAAAGGTAGCTTAGCTAATGCAATCAATTAAGTGTTTACCCGTGAGAGTTGTGTAGATTCTCTATTATTTCCCTTACCTTACGAATTTCTCCCTGTTGCACGGTTTTTATGACGTTAATCCATTCTTCCATATCTTTCCGGTTGGGTGCAGCCAGTGTAACTTTTCGTTGTGGTGTGATCACCTACACAAAAATACATTATTAGCTGGTTCCCACTCCAAAACTTTGCCCCCAAACAAAGCCTTTGAACTCTCCAAGAAACTAGACAGATCTACTAAGCACATCCCAAGCCATTTCTTAAATATAAGACAGAAGCTCCCAGAGCCACTCACAGTTCCTTAGATAACCACCTCAACTAATAATAATGGTAATAATAATAAACAACACTTTAATGGCACTTACTACGTACTGGGCATTGTTCTATTGTACTTTATGTATATTGTTTATTTCAATCTTCCTTACAACCCCTTGATCTGGGCATTATTATTTTTCCCACTTAATAGGATATTTTTCCATGGCAAAGGGAGTTAAATGACGTGCCCACGTCCACCTAGCAGGTAAAAAGCTAAGCCAGAATTCGAACCTAGATTCTTTGGCTCCAGCACCCATGCTCTTAAACACTAAGCCATGCACCCATCTGTTATTCAAATGAGGTTGTGTGAAAATCCTACTTGCTTACTGCTGCTCTATCTACTTGAAAAGGGTGAAAGGGTATATTTTTCATCAGGGTGTGCCTCTTTCTGTTTGAGGGGAGAGTGAGAATGGAGTGGGGAAACTACAAATCCAGTTTCTTTCTTTCTTATGGTCTGGGACAACCTGAAGAGGATTTTACTATCATCTCTCTTAATCCTGCATGGTGCAAAAACCTTTCAGGAACAATGAGAAAGCCATGCTGAGGGTCTAGCAGAGGTAGGCCATGATCAGGGCTTCATCTTCTCACAGAGGACAGGAGGAAGCATGGATAGCTGTAGCATCAGTCATTGCTTCAATGGCCCTACTTGCCTTCACTACCAGCGGCCCCCACCCCAAGCCCAAATCTTGGAGCTAGAGCTTACCACACCAACAAGCAACTTCTTTCTCCTTGTGCATGTGTCTGTGATAAATGGCAATAGGAACTAGTGGGAATTGTGACAATAGATAGCCGCTCCTTTGGTCCAAACCCATTCTTGTGTGGGGCTGATGAATAGTGCCTCTGTGTTTTAATTAGGCTAAGGGGCAACCTAACCCTTGGAATTTCTTTGTAGAATGGAGACCAAAAACATTATCTTGCATGTTCATCACCCAAAGGTTAAGATTTTTGGGACTGGGTCAACAGAAACCTCAGCTTTGTCCTGGGTCAGTATGATGTAATAAGAGAGAAATGAGAGCAGGATCTTCCTCTTATATCCAACTGCTCTCCCTTCAAAAGAGAATAGACTGTGGACCAGCCATGGAATCAGGGTATTGGGCCCATAGCTCTTTAGTCTGCTAAGTACCACTCTCTACCTGCCTGAAGAGGAACCCTGGTCTCCATAACCCACCACTGAGGCTGAGAAAAAGCATTTCTGGGAGGAGGTGGGTAGGAGGATTCCTGGGCCAATGGACTTGCTATTTTTCAGTGAGCTTTCTATTCTGGATTTACGTGAATGACCAAAGCCTTATGACATTTCAGCAGTGACAAGCCCTTGAATACTTCCCTAGAAAATCCTCTGCTTTCTTTGAAGTACTCTCATCAGTAATCTCAGCATAGGATAGCTTTCAGTTTGGATTTACGTTCTTATCTATTTCATCAAAGGAGAGAATGTCATGTAGTTTGATTATCCTGATATATTCTACAACATATTGGCAGTCTCTTGAAAGCCTCCCAATGACACTCATCTAAATTATCTTCACCAGGAGGATTGATTTTTGTAATAGTCACTCCTCCCGCCCCAAAATCAGCTCAGCTTTATATCAGGCTGGTAGTAGGGAATAGGGCCATCACTTTTTTTCCCATCAGTGGGCGGGTAGAAAATATTCACATGAATAATCTTTAGCATTCATTTGCAATGCTACTTTAAGTGGATTTCCATACGCACTTTGGGATCAAAGGAAACTTGGGAAATCTGAACTCTAAAGAGGCAACAGGTGGTTATGGCAACCCCTCCTCCCAACTAGCTCCCACCCCTGGCCATTCAGTCATTCCTAATCTTACTTACGCAAAAACTGTGGCAAAGGTTTCTACAGCTGCTTTCTGCCAAGGCAACTTGAGACAGATCAATTGTTTCAAAGCGTGCAAACTGGAAAGGTATAAGAGGGAGAGGGAAAAGGAACCATCTGGTTAATAAGGCAAAGAGACACTAAAAGGTAAACACACACACACACACACACACACACACGCACACTATTAGGCATTTTTGGCAGTCATGATCCCATTATTTCTTTGGCTTGAGCTGGGATTTATTTAGCATCATGGTTTTTATTGATATATCATGGGACAAACAAAAAACAAACCAAACTAAACCAAAAACACAACTCTTCCCAAAATTTTTATGTGGATTTATAGGAAGGCTTAGGTAGTTCAGCTACCTAAAGGTTTACGCTGGAGAAGATAATGGGATATGGTCTATCTAGGGGCCTAGTGGAGCAGGTAAGTGTTAGCCACCTTAATGCTTGCCAACATGTTGGCCCATCTCCCCACAAAACATTTCCTGGTACCCACCCATTAACCCAACTGACAAGAATATATATATATTCTCTTACCGCAGGATGGTGTGCAAAGCAGAGCCTTTGTCCTCGAACCAGAAAATATCTGAGTTTCCACCTCTTGAAGGAGTTACAGTTCTTCAGCAGAGGTCCTTCCTTCAGTATTTTCTGAAAGATAGCAGCATAGTGTTGAGTAATTAGATCAATTTGCAAGACCATATCACTTGTCCTCTCATTTGAGAAGATCAGATATCTGGAAAGCTCTCTGTCACATATCTGAGGAATGGCTCAAGGTCCAGGCAAGAAGACGAGGAAGTTAGTTCAATCAGGAAGGGTATTGGTTACCCTTGGATAACACATTCAGGGTGATATAGGCTCTAAGTTTCTAAGGATACATGGCCCAAGAACCATGGAGAACATTGCCATTGGTGGTGGAAGGTGGGAAGGAGGGACGGAACACATAAATATAAGAACTACATTCCTAGGGAAGAACAAATGGTCGGGAAAGAGGCTGAATTCAGTAAAGGCAGATTTTCTGGAAGTCTCCAGATTGTAGGCCTGGACAGGGCCTTCCTCTCTGCTCTTTTAGAGTGTTCCTTTTAGAACGTTAAGTTGGATCACATTCCTTCCCTGCTCACAAGCCTCCAATGGCTTCCCAACACTTTTAGAACCAAATCCCAAGTCTTTACCATGGCCTTCAAGGGATTCATGATCTGGTGAGAGCAAAAAGGACACCAAAAAGGAACTACCATTTGATTACTTTCTTTACATATCTCATAGTCTGACCAACTGATTTTTCAGTTACTTGTCAGATAGACTGACTCTAACCAAGCATAGAGTCTACTTACCACTGTTAAAATTGGGGAGGTTCTCAGTTACATTTATAGAATACAAATCAATATGCAAGTCTACCATTTGGGAGAAGTACTCAAACCCACCAAGCTGGAACAAAGCCCATGCTGAATGGACGAAGAGACAGACGTTAAGTCATCGGATCAAAGCTCTACCATGAATTCCATCCAACATCTAAATTAGAACTCACCATTTGGTGGTTGTGGAAGTGTTTTATTTGGCCCATCTGATGTTTTTTCAGTTTTTAATTAGTTCATAATATTTAAAAGGCAGAAATTTTCAAATAAAAATCCAAGTTTCCATTTTTTTAAAAAATCAGAACAGCTGGTAACAGTGGACCTATCTTCTCACATGGCAACAATCTGCTGGAACAGAGTAGCAGCTGCTCCCTTCAGATGGGGCACCCGACTCCAGCAGGTATTTAAGTTTGGAACCCTGTCTGAACAAACTTTTGCTACTCCCATTCTCCCAAATATACACACATCTATTACATTACCTGTTCAATTATTTAACCAGTAAGTTAGTACCAATGGACAGAACCTCTGTATGTCAATTGAAACGTAGTTCATAGCATTCAAAGTTTACATGAATTGTCTTGATAACTTATGGGAGTTTCAAGGTTATTGTACCACCCTCGATATGTTTACAAAAGAATGGTGCCAAGGAGTCAAGACAAGAAATCAATAAGATCTTGTGGGAAAGTTGAAGGTGGCATGGAGACTGAGAAATTACATTTAAATTGTTGAAATTGAGTCATCAATGAGAAAACAACTCTTGTGTAGACAATGTGATTACATCACTCTTTCCGTTCTCTGGTCAGATAGCCTATGGAATACACTCTCACTTATGGTGTTTGGTATTCTCTATCCAACCTTCTCACCTTTATGCCATATATTATTCTACACTAAGTCTTCATGAGACCTAGACAGTCATATTTACCCCTTTCTGCTAAAGACTTAAGTTCAAAATTTTAACTGCTCCAACTTTGTACAACTGAAGCCACACCCATTCTGCCCCTTTCCCAAGTTATTCTACTTTGTCAATTACTAAACGCTTCCATTGTTCTTATTTTATCATGTATAGTATCCCTTGTAATAGCCCATTTACAGTTTTTGGCTGAATATTTTACCCTTCCTTCCATTTTCAGTTTAAAACCTCCCTTCAACTATTTTTTCTTACACTTGCTGCCATGCCTAGCTCTCTTCTTTCAGGAGTAGGATGATGGGGTGAGGTGGCAATGATGAAACAAGGAAGAGGATTTGTTTCTCCAGAAGATTCCCACAACCCTGGGCCTTCTGGTTCCTTCAGAAAATTCCCATACCCTGTTCATTTGACATACTAAAGTAAGTAGAATTCAGCCTCTTCTCCCCAGCTACTTCCTTCTGTCAACCCGTAGTAATGAGCACTATTTAATTCCCCTTCCTGGTACTTAAGAAATGTTCCCTTTTCTTCCCTTACTTGTGCCCTGCTAATAAATAACATCCTGTTATCCATCTAAGGACACAGCAAACCAATTAATTAATTAGTTAATTAATCCATTAATCTGAGGACACAGCAAGTCATCAAAACCTTCAGTTCCCATTCCATGAACTCAGCATTTGTCACAGTCAAGAAAACAAAGACTTCATGGTGCATCTATAATTGGATAGAGTGCTTCATTTGTATTTTCTGAGCTTCTACTATTGACTCTACCTTTTGCTAGGCCCTTCAGGGCAGCTAAAGAAGTTACAGGCATATTCCCTGTCACAAAGATATGGAGATATGGACAGTGGGAGTGGAGAGGGAGGGAGACAAACACGAGGTTATGTGAGCTCAGAGAACCATTTGAAAAAGCCCTGGGTCTTCCCTGGTGGCGCAGTGGCTGAGTCTGCCTACCGATGCAGGGGACACGGGTTAGAGCCCTGGTCTGGGAAGACCCCACATGCCGTGGAGCAACTAGGCCCGTGAGCCACAACTACTGAGCCTGCGCGTCTGGAGCCTGTGCTCCGCAACAAGAGAGGCCGTGATAGTGAGAGGCCCGTGCACCGCGATGAAGAGTGGCCCCCACTTGCCGCAACTGGAGAAAGCCCTCGCACAGAAACGAAGACCCAACACAACCAGAAATAAATAAATAAATAAATAAATAAATAAATAAATAAATAAATAAATAAATAAATAAATAAAAGCAAAAAAAGCCCTGGGAGCTTCATGTTCATTGTGCTAAATGTTTACCTTCTGGTTCAAATGAGAGGTTCCACTAAGACAGTGGCTATCCACTCACACATCCTGCCATTGGGTACACCAGCCAAATCACAATTATCTCCTCTCCTTTCCATGATATTAAACTGGTTGCTTTGTATGCACTAGCTTTAAGTGCAGGACTGTCTACTCAATGCCCATAGAAGGCTAGCTGGTAACAGAAGTCAACAACCTAGCAGGGGAACTGAGGAGCCCAAGCCCAGCTGCTTCTAAGTTCTAGGTGATTGTGATTGAATGCTGACTGGTGTTACCAGTTCATTCCATTTTTCAAGACAAGCTGGCAATCCAAGTGAAAATTTGTGTGAAGTTTTGGAATATGGAAATACTAGCTACTAATTAAATTAAAACAACAAAAAACTTGTGAGGGCCAAACAAAACATGGATGAGGCCAAAATCTGCCCATAGGCAACCAATTTGCAATTTCTGAACTATAACTACTGTGAATTTCTCAAGATGACAAAGTGAGTGAGTGGTAGGTATTCCTGGTGATAGAAGAGGTTGCAGTGTATGAGTTCAGAGTTTGTGTGCGAGGAGCCTGTACATGTGAGATATATATTACCAAGTTGGTAGCAGATAACTTTATTTATGTATTGGAGGGAGAAAGGTTAGAAGACAATATAAGAGTTTCTTAAGTTCTAAACACAGGCTCTATATTGTCAACTCTGAACTTCTACAAATGTCCAAACCTGGGTTGGGAGAAGGTAAAGTTCCTGTAGTTTCTTTCCCTTTAAACTCTGTCCCCCTTTGGGAGATGTTTCTAAATAAACCATGGTTTACTTAAAAACCCAACAAGCATCCCCTGGAAGCCAGTTTAAACAAGCAGAAGCTAAAAATCACTCAATCAATATATTACCTCAAGTCAAGAAAATATGCAGGCAAATGAACCTTTACCTGCCTAGGGTCACTAAGCTTAACAAGGACATGAGACAAAAATTGGAAGAGACAAACAAACAAACAAATACATCCTGTAAAGTGAGGCATTAGTAGAAGAGCCCTCGCCTATCCTGTAACAGGATTTTCACAGTGCTTTCCAGTTCCTGGTTTCTTGCAGATAACATCATTTCATTGACTCCTTGCCACAACCATGTGGAGTGTTACTTCCAATTTCTAGATCAGTAGTTCTCCTGTTTCTTTAAAGTGACTGTCCAAGAATAACTAGAAGAGTAAGGAGAATTCACATGTATACAGCACTTTGGAATGGATAAAGTGCTTTTACTTTTGTTATTGAATCTTCCAAGCACCCCTCTGAAGTAGGTAGTGAAAGGCATCTAACTCAGTTCTGTCCTGTGAAAGACACCCTGAACTCCGGTTTCTTTAAGTGGCATATATATATATATATATATATATATATATATATATATATATATATATATATATGTTTTTTTTTTCTTCTGGATGCTTTGGGTCTTCCTTGCTGCACGTGGGCTTTCTCCAGTTGTGGCAAGCGGGGGCTACTTTTCATTGCGGGCTTCTCATAGCAGTGGCTTCTCTTGTTGCAGAGCACGGGCTCTAGGTGCGTGGGCTTCAGTAGTTGTGGCACACGGGCTCAGGAGTTGTGGCTCACGGGCTCTAGAGCTCAGGCTCAGTAGTTGTGGTGCACGGGCTTAGTTACTCCACGGCTTGTGGGATCTTCCCAGACCAGGGCTCGAATCTGTGTCCCCTGAATTGGCAGGTGGATTCTTAACCACTGTGCCACCAGGGAATTCCCAGTGGCTTATATTTTTATTTCTAAGACATTATCAACATATTTGACATTTTTCCTCTCAAGTAAGATTGTCAATGTTTGACATTTTTAAGATTTTGCAGCATCTTGGGGCTACAATATTTGTCAGAAGAATGCATCTCCAGTGTTATTATGGAAGGCAATGAGGAACGGGATTCTATACGGGAATTGTTTTTTGGTGGCCAAGTTTACAGGCACACAGCTAGTTCATAAAATGAGGCACACCTGTAACCCTCTTGGTCCAAGCTGTCACATTCCTGTAGCAATATTTGTGATGCTGCAGATAGGAAGAAGTTAGGAAGGGTCATTGGATCCTTGTACATACTGAAATGCCACGTGACCCACCTAATGCTTCTTAAACCAGAACATATTGCAGGCAGTTCTATGTGATATTAAAATCCGTCTCTAAAACTCTCAAGGCTGGAAGTTTAGTAGTGGGAGTGAGTGTGGTGCTGAATTCAATCACCACAGTCATCAACTGACTTCATTCAAATCCAAGAGCACGGGATTTATCGAGGCATAGTTCATTCAGGCCTTGAGTACAGCGTTCACACAAAATGTCTTTGCCTAACATGTGGCAGCTCTTGCAGAGAAAGCAGTTTCTTTTTACATCATCTTTAATAAGCCAATCCTCCAATTCATCATTCCCAGAAACTCCTGCACTCTGGTACCAGTGATCTCTCTCCCCAGTGCTCTGCAACTCAGCATGTACAAATTAATTGCCAACAGTGATGGTAAGCATTTCCCTTGCTCCATATTTATAAAATATATTCTATAGAATATCTCAACAGGGTCTATAAAGCAGTCCAATCGCCTATATATAATTAACACCTGCCTGCTGCTTAATTGGGAAAGGGCAAGTACAGCTGCTTCTATGACCTTTTCCTGTGCTCCTCTGAAATCCCCCAAAGCTTCTACTATCTGCTAGGTCTGTTTTTCTGTGGCTCGGTGGGTTTTTGATGTATGAGGCTTTGGAGGATTCTTTTACCCTTTCCTAGCAAAAGAAGCCCCTATTACATAGCCAAATTGAATTCCACCCCCACCCAATCAAAAAGTAAGCAAGCATCATAACATACACCACTACCTGTTATTAGCTGGCTGCTCTGCTGTTTTACTTTCTCATGCGGCTCTTGGGAGGGAGGCTGGATCAAGTTGGGATGAGTAGGTTATTATTCCTCCAGTGAAAACCAGACTTCCACTATGAGCACAGCTAGAGAAGCCAGCTTTCTGTCTATGGCTCCAAAACCTGGAACATGTATTCTCTTTGCTTTGGGGGCTGGGGTGATGGGAAGAAAGCCATTTCCTAACACAGGACTGCCAAAGTTGATTCAGAGAAACAATGTTTGATTTGGTTAAAATGCAACTATGGGTGCTTTAGGCTTTAAGAAAGGCCAGGCCCTCTGCTTTCCTGAAAGCTTTACATTCCCCAGGGTCCTGTTGACATAGCTGGAGTCAGACAGACTGGCTCCAGCACTTACTAGCTGTGTGACCTTGGGCAAATCACTTAACCTCTCTGAGCCTCAATTTCCTTGTCTGTTAGATGAGAATACCTTGCACAGCATGTGCCTGCTAGCCATTCTATAACTGTGAGTCCCTTGTGGATTGTGGAGGCAAGCACTCCATTCATCTCACTGCTGGGAGCTCCCCTCTCTGGCACTAGCAAGCCGGGCTGGCTAAAGACTGAAGCAGAAGAATGAGGAATAGGGTGACAAACTGTCCCAGTTTTCCCAGGACTTTCAGTGCTAAAACCAGAAGAGTCATGGCAAACTGAGACCTTTTGTCACCCTAGCACTCAGGTGCTAGGTCTTCCAGCTGCTCATGTCTGCAAGGGCTATAGCTGCAAATCCCTCCCACTGCTTCCTGTGCTAAGGAAGAACTATAGAGCCTCAACCACATCCCTGCTCTCTATGAGTGAAATAAAAGACAGTTGAAAATGATGTTACATTTTTCTCTGACTATGTAAAAACTTTAGCCAGTTCTTCCATATCATTCCAAAGATATTTTATACACATATATTCTTTCTTCACGTAAATCATAACATTCTACGCATGTTTTGTCTCTTGCTTTCTACACTTAATATATCATGGAGCCCTTTCAATATCTGTACATACTGAGCTGCCTCATTTCTTTTTACAGTTGCATAGCATTCTGCTGTATGGATATAATATGATTTATTTAAACAGTTCCCTATTGATGGACAATGGTTTAAAATCTTATTCTATTACAAACAATACTGCAATGACTCTCTGTATATACATGTCATTTTGCATTGGTGTGAGTACATTGATAAGATAAATATCAATGGCTGGTAACTTTAAAACTAGTCCACTGGGACCATAAAGCCTAAAAAGATATGTCTTCTCAAATCTCTCTCCTTTCTTTTTCTGTTATTGGAGTTTCCTAGGAATGGTAAGGACCATTAATTGCTTGCGGATTGGGGAGGAGATGAGCAATTTGGACCCAGGCTGACAAACTGCAGAAAGCAGTAACCTGGCTCTTGGTAATTGCCCTGGGACTAGTACCAGCCACAAAGTGGGAAGAGCTTGGCTGAGTCCTTCCAGACCTACACACAGGTTTGAACTGTGCAGGCTTGAACAAGCCATTTCACTGCTAGGAGAGATTATAAGTAACTTGGCTCTGGGTGGGGATACAAGCTTTGGTCTATGTAGTTCAAAGTCTGTGCTCTTGCCACAAAACAGCCTTTTAACTTTCAGAGCTAACCTGACCTTAGCAATGAGTAATCTCCCTCCCCACCCTGTTAAAGATGATGAAAATAGGGCCCCAGAGGGGCTACACTTCAAGTCAAACAGGAAATTTGTGACAGAACCAGTACTGGGCTTCTGGCCACTCTATTTCAGTGATGTGGGGAATCCTCTCTGACCTCCTTCATGTGAGTGGAGGGGCCCTATAACCACAGCCATTGAGTTTGCTCTATATTGGCAGCACCTCCTGGAACAGGTATATAGTTTTGAGGGGCTTCAGAGGAAGAGCATGGAAAGGGGTGCGAGGATACCAGCAGGAACATGGCTTGACTCCAAGACTGGGATCAAGAGGACAGACTGGGTCAGAGCTTTGGAAGTTTGAGAAGAGTGGCTAAGGGGAACGCTTCCTGCAAAAGGTTGGTTTTGCTCTGCAAATGCAGGGAAGATGAAAGGTGTCAACTAGGGGGAGGAGGATTGTTTTTGAGCCTTGGGAGAACCAAAATCTCAGAAGCAGGAAATCCAGTTAAAGGAGTGGTATAAGCAGAAGCTTAGCAGAAGACCCCTGTTGCTACAGCTGCAGTTGCTGCTGCCTAGAAAAGGAAGTTCTGTGGTCACACAAAGTCCCTAAAGGAAAGATATCATGGAATTTTGGACACGGGTCTTCAGCTTAACCAAGGTCACAGAGGCCAGGACAGCAACTATCATATCTAGTGTCACTGAATTACAAGGAATGACAAAACATGCCTGCTTCCAACTGCTTTCTTCCCCATCCTTTCACCTGACCATCAGCAGCCAGAGATGGATAGGTTCTTTTAATATCCTGTGGATGTTTCTTCTCTCAGAGACACTCCCCCCATTGCTTCTAGCCCTTGGGTCCCACCACCAAGCCACATGCCTTCTTTATCCTAACCACCTTCTGTGAGACCAGTGGCTCCTGTTCAGACTCTGGCGATGTCCTCATAGAAGCAGCCAAGGCAGCATCTTCTCTAAGTTTCTTTTCAATTATCCCACTCCAGAGGAAGAGAGTTGTTCCTGGATGACAAATGTCTGCTATTTGCTCTTGCTTTACATGCATTATCTCATTTAATGCCCACAGAAACAGTCCTGTTGGGGAGGTGGAGAAGTTGAGGATTAGAGAGGTTAAGTGATTAGTTCTAAGTCACAGTGAGTGGCAGAGATGGGGTTTAAAGCCAGGTCTGTTTGACTCTACTGCCTCTCCCCTCCAAATCCTAAGCATCTAAAGGATGATGGTCATAATGATCTGGCTTGGGTGTCAGGTCCAACCTGAGGATCACTTCAGTCCACTTATTTCTTCCCCTAGGGGCCACAATTTCACCTAGGAGGAAAAGCCATGGACAGTAATATCTGCAGATTTCCCACTTGTTTAGCTGAGAGAGACCATGTACTACAAATTATTTCACAAAGGGGAGGAAAAAAACTGTTTTTTGGAGAGAGGCCTGAAATGTCATAAATAAATAAAATGTCATTTTGCATATTTTGATACTTTGTGACAATATGCTGGACCGTCTAGGAGCTCCTAAACGTGGGAACTTCAGCCTTTAGAGGTATTTTTAAATGTTTGCAACCTAAGGCCAAAATGAACCTTGCAAGTATGCAAATATGTAGTTCATTTGGCTACAACTCACTCTAAGAGCAAAGCAATGAAGACTCAATTGGTGCTTCCTGTGCTTTGGTCTTTAGAACTACCTCTTTCCAATCATGGCTTCAAGTGCCTATAATAAAGTAGGCGTGGTGAGCCCATATCACCTAACCACATGTTCTTAGGGAGTTGGGGACATTGCCTTATTGCCAAACTGGCCCCATGCAGATAGCTATCTGAAGATGCACACAGGATCTAAAACTACATTCACTAACAGGTCCTCTGGGGATGAAGTGGTTAGATAATAAACAGGGGATGTGTGACTTTTCATTTTTTTCTCAGCCTTATGAACTGGTGTTGACAAGAATCATGAAGTTGGAAGACAGAAACTGATGCTAGAACCAGTTGGTTTGCTTGCTTCTTGCAGCAATAGTAGTCTAGGGAAGATTAAATTCAGTAATTCACTAGTGGTTTTGTGTTGGGGGGAATGGGCAACCTGTGTGCATGCGGTGTGTGTGTGTGCTTGCCCAATTTGCCCCATTAGTGGTAGGTGAGAGCAGGAGCAAGGTCTCAGGTAAGGACACCTCAGGGGTAGGAAGAGCTTGGGGGCAGGGTGAGGGACAGACCCATGGGAGACTCCACCCAATGCCTAAAGCTATGGATAGCCTTGCTGCCTCTGAGCAGAGGACTGTCCCTGGCTGAACAAAATTGCCTCATGTGGAGGAAAGAGGGTATGAGGTATGGTAATTTGACAGCCCACAAAACCTGGAGGGAAAATGGAGGAAAGAGCTGTGATTGCAGGAGACACTAATCTGTCAAGGAGGAAACTATGTTGTGGGCCTTGGTTATAGAGAAATTACTGGCCAGGTAACAAAGTTGAAAAGCTGTGCCAGTTGGTAAAAGGAGGCCACCAGGGATAAGCTTTCTTGAGTAGTAGTAGCAGTAGTAATAGTAGTAGTAATATGAATTACTAACAGTTGGTGAGTCTTCACTATGTGGGAAGCACTGTGTTAAATCATGTTACATGGGGTATGTCATTTGAGCCCAATAACAATTCTAAAAAGTAGGTGCCATAACAACCTTCACTTTATAGATTGAGAAACTGAGGCTTAGAGAGATTAGGTAACTTCCCTTAATAGGTTAATAAATGGCAGAGCTAATATCTCTCTTGGATTTTACAGGACATGGAAGACCAGTTATTCCTTCACTGAAAGAAAAAAAAGTAAGGTTTAAACCACTGGTCTTATTGCTAGATATACCCTATCCTATGTCAATTGACTGAAGGAGGCAGAATGGCGGAGGGGGGGGAGACTGATGGTGTGAATCGCAGGTATTTGGTTCAGTTCGGGTTTTTTTTTTTAACAACTTTATTGAAGTATAATTGCTTAACATTGTTGTGTTAGTTGCTGCTGTATAACAAAGTGAGGCCAAACCCTTTCCCTTCCCCAGGGGGTGCTGCTAAGCCCTGGTTGGGCTTGCTCACTCATCCACACCAAAGGATCTAATTCCGCTGGGCCCTGGGGTTTCACAGGAACAATTGCCTTCAACAATAGCCAGAAAACAAGTTCCACCAGTCTAGGCATTTGCAAGTGAATACAACTGTCTGGTGGGGGGCCCAGGGCCCAGGAAATGAGCTCTGTTGTGATTCTGGAGCAGAACTAGAAAAGTGAGCAGCTATGTGGCTAACAGGGTCTTGGTGTTCCAGCCAGGTGTCAGGCCTGTGCCACTGAGGTGGGAGAGCCAAGTTCAGGACATTGGTCCACCAGAGACCTCCCGGATCCATGTAATATCAAATGGTGAAAGCTCTCCCAGAGATCTCCATCGCAACGCTAAGACCGAGCTCCATTCAACAACCAGCAAGCTACAGTGCTGGAGACCCTATGCCAAACAACCAGCAAGACAGGAACACAGCCCCGACCATTAGCAGAGAAGATGCCTAAAATCATAATAAGGTCACAGACACCACAAAACACACCACCAGACACAGTTCTGCACACCAGAAAGACAAGATCCAGCCTCATCCACCAGAACATGGGCACTAGTCCCCTCTACCAGGAAGCCTAAACAACCCACTGAACCAACCTTAGCCACTGGGGGAAGACAGCAAAAACAACGGGAACTGTGAACCTGCAGCCTGCAAAAAGGAGACCCCAAACACAGTAAGTTAAGCAAAATGAGAAGACAGAGAAACACACAGCAGATAACGGAGCAAGGTAAAAACCAACCAGACCAAACAAATGAAGAGGAAATAGGAAGTCTACCTGAAAAAGAATTCAGAGTAATGATAATAAAGATGATCCAAAATCTTGGAAATAGAATGGAGAAAATACAAGAAATGATTAACAAGGACCTAGAATAACTAAATAGCAAACAAACAATGATGAACAACACAATAAATGAAATTAAAAATTCTCTAGAAGGAATCAATGGCAGAATAACTGAGGCAGAAGAACGGATAAGTGACCTGGAAGATAAAATAGTGGAAATAACTAATGTAGAGCAGAATAAAAAAAAAATGAAAATGCTTGAGGACAGTCTTAGACACCTCTGGGACAACATTAAATGCAGCAGCATTCTAATTATAGGGGTCCCAGAAGAAGAGGGGAAAAAGAAAGGGACTGAGAAAATATTTGAAGAGATTATAGTAGAAAACTTCCCTAATATGGGAAAGGAAATAGTCAATCAAGTCCAGGAAGCACAGAGAGTCCCATACAGGATAAATCCAAGGAGACAAACGCAAGCCACATATTAATCAAACTAGCAAAAATTAAATACAAAGAAAAAAATTAAAGGCAGCAAGGGAAAAGCAGCAAATAACATACAAGGGAATCCCCATAAGGTTAACAGCTGATCTTTCAGCAGAAACTCTGCAGACCAGAAGGGAATGGCAAGACAAATTTAAAGTGATGAAAGGGGAAAACCTACAACCAAGATTACTCTACCCAGCAAGGATCTCATTCACATTCGATGGAGAAATTAAAACCTTTACAGACAAGCAAAAGCTAAGAGAATTCAGCACAACCAAACCAGCTTTACAACAAATGCTAAAGGAGCTTCTCTAGGCAGGAAACACAAGAGAAGGAAAAGACCTACAATAACTAACCCAAAACAATTAAGAAAATGGTAACAGGAGCATACATATTGATAATTACCTTAAATATAAATGGATTAAATGCTTCCACCAAAAGACATAGACTGGATTAATGGATACAAAAACAAGACCCATATATATGCTGTCTACAAGAGACCCACTTCAGACCTAGGGATAGATACAGACTGAAAGTGAGGGGATGGAAAAAGATATTCCATGAAAATGGAAATTAAAACAAAGCTGGACTAGCAATTCTAACATCAGAACAGATAGACTGAAATAAAGACTATTACAAGAGACAAAGAAGGACACTACATAATGATCAAGGGATCGATCCAAGAAGAAGACGTAACAACTGTAAATATTTATGCACCCAAATAGGAGCACCTCAATACATTAGGCAAATACTAACAGCCATAAAACAGGAAATCAACAGTAACACAATCATAGTAGGGGCATTTAACACCCCACTTTCACCCATGGACAGATCATCCAAACTGAAAATAAATAAGGAAACATAAGCTTTAAATGATACATTAAACAAGATGGACCTAATTGATATTTATAGGACATTCCATCCAAAAATAACAGAATACTCTTTCTTCTCAAGTGCTCACGAAACATTCTCCAGCATAGATCATATCTTGGGTCACAAATTAAGCCTTGTGAAATTTAACAAAAGTGAAATCATACCAAGTATCTTTTCCGACCACAATGCTATGATATTAGACATCAATTACAGGGAAAAATCTGTAAAAAATACAAACACATGGAGGCTAAACAATATACTACTTAATAACCAAGAGATCACTGAAGAAATCAAAGAGGAAACAAAAAATACCTAGAAACAAATAACAATGAAAACGCGACGACCCAAAACCTATGGGATGCAGCAAAAGCAGTTCTAAGAGGGAAGGTTATAGCAATACAATCCTACCTCAAGAAACAAAAAACATCTCAAATAAAAAACCTAACCTTACACCTAAAGCAATTAGAGAAAGAAGAACAAAATAATCCCAAAGTTTGCAGAAGGAAAGAAATCATAAACATCAGATCAGAAATAAATGAAAAAGAAATGAAGGAAACGATAGCAAAGATAAATAAAACTAAAAGCTTGTTCTTTGAGAAGATAAACAAAATTGATAAACCATTAGACAGACTCATCAAGAAAAAAAGGGAGAAGACTCAAATCAATAGAATTAGAAATGAAAAAGGAGAAGTAACAACTGACACTGCGGAAATACAAAGGATCATGAGAGATTACAAGAGGCAACTCTATGCCAATAAAATGGACAATCTGGGAAAAATGGACAAATTCTTCAAAAAGCAGAACCTTCCGAGACTGGACCAGGAAGAAATAGGAAATATAAACAGGTCAATCACAAGCACTGAAATTAAAACGATGTTTAAAAATCTTCCAACAAACAGAAACCCAGAACCAGATGGCTTCACAGGCAAATTCTATCAAACATTTAGAGAAGAGCTAACACCTATCCTTCTCAAACTCTTCCAAAATATAGCAGAGGGAGGAACATACTCAAACTCATTCTATGAGGCCACCATTACCCCGATACCAAAACCAGAAAAAGACGTCACAAAGAAAGAAAACTACAGGCCAGTATCACTGATGAATATAGATGCAAAAATCCTCAACCAAATGCCACAAACAGAATCAAACAACACATTAAAAGGATCATACACCATGATCAAGTGGGGCCTATCCCAGGAATGCAAGTATTCTTCAATACATACAAATCAATCAATGTGATACACCATATAACAAATTGAAGGAGAAAAACCATGTGATCATCTCAATAGATGCAGAAGAAGCTTTTGACAAAATTCAACACCAATTTAAGATAAAAACCCTGCAGAAAGTAGTCATAGAGGGAACTTAGCTCAACATGATAAAGGCCAGATATGACAAACCCACAGCCAACATCATTCTCAATGGTGAGAAATTGAAAGTATTTCCTCTATGATCAGGAAGAAGACAAGGTTGTCCACTCTCACCACTATTATTCAACATAGTTTTGGAAGTTTTAGCCACAGCAACCAGAAAAGAAAAACAAATAAAAGGAATTCAAATCAGAAAAGAAGAAGTAGAGCTGTCACTGTTTGCAGATGACATGATACTATACATAGAGAATCCTAAAGATGCTACCAGTAAACTACAGAGCTAATCAATGAATTTGGTAAAGTAGCAGGATACAAAATTAATGCACAGAAATCTCTGGCATTCCTATACACTAAAGATAAAAAATCTGAAAGAGAAATTAAGGAAACACTCTCATTTACCATTGCAATAAAAAGAATAAAATATCTAGGCATAAACCTACCTAAGGAGACAAAATACCTGTATGCAGAAAACTATAAGACACTGATGAAAGAAATTAAAGATGATACAAACAGATGGAGAGATATACCATGTTCTTGGATTGGAAGAATCAACATTGTGAAAATGACTCTACTACCCAAAGCAACCTACAGATTCAGTGCAATCCCTATCAACTACCAATGGCATTTTTCACAGAACTAGAAGAAAAAATTTCACAATTTGTATGCAAACGGTAATGATACCGACAAGCCAAGGCAATCTTAAGAAAGAAAAATGGAGCTGGAGGAATCAGGTTCCCTGCCCTCAGACTATAGTACCAAGTGACAGTAATCAAGACAGTATGGTACTGTTACAAAAACAGAAATACAGATTAGTGGAACAGGATAGAAAACCCAGGAATAAACCGTCACACACATGGTCATCTTATTTTTGATAAAGGAGGCAAGAATATACAATGGAGAAAAGATAGCCTCTTCAATAAGTGGTGCTGGGAAAGCTGGACAGCTACATGGAAAAGAATGAAATGAGAACATTCTCTAACACCATACACAGAAATAAACACCATAGTCAAAATGGATTATAGACCTAAATGTAAGACCAGACACTATAAAACTCATAGAGGAAAACATAGGCAGAGCACTCTATCACATACATCACAGCAAGATCCTTTTTGACCCACCTCCTAGAGAAATGGAAATAAAAACAAAAATAAACAAATGGGACCTAATGAAACTTAAAAACTTTTGCACAGCAAAGGAAAACATAAACAAGATGAAAAGACAACCCTCTTTTCATCTTGGGAGAAACTATTTGCAAATGAAGCAACTGACAAAGGATTAATCTCCAAAATTTACAAGCAGCTCAATATCAAAAAAACAAACAACCCAATCCAAAAATGGGCAGAAGACCTAAATAGACATTTCTCCAAAGAAGATATACAGATTGCAAACAAATACATGAAAGGATGCTCAACATCACTTATCATTAGAGAAATGCAAATCAAAACTACAATGAGGTATCACCTCACACCGTTTAGAATGGCCATCATCAAAAAATCTAGAAAGAATAAATGCTGGAGAGGGTGTGGAGAAAAACCCTTTTGCACTGTTGGTGGGAATGTAAATTGATACAGCCACTATGGAGAACAGTATGGAGGTTCCTTAAAAAACTAAAAATAGAACTACCATATGACCCAGCAATCCCACTACTGGGCATATACCCTGAGAAAACCATAATTCAAAAAGAGTCGTGTACCACAATGTTCATTGCAGCTCTATTTACAATAGCCAGGACATGGAAGCCATCTAAGTGTCCACTGACAGATGAATGGATAAAGAAGATGTGGCAAATGTATATAAGGAATATTACTCAGCCATAAAAAGAAATGAAATTGAGTTATTTGTAATGAGGTCGATGGACCTAGAGACTGTCATACAGAGTGACGTAAGTCAGAAAGAGAAAAATAAATACCGTTTGTGAACACATATATATGCAATCTAAAAAAAATAAATGGTTCTGAAGAACCTAGGGGCAGGAGAGGAATAAATTCGCAGAGGTAGAGAATGGACTTGAGGACACAGGGATGGGGAAGGGCAAGCTGGGATGAAGTGAGAGTGGCATGGACATATATACACTACCAAATGTAAAATAGATAGCTAGTGGGAAGCAGCCACACAGCACAGGAGTATTAGCTCAGTGCATTGTGAGCTCCTAGAGGGGTGGGATAGCGAGGGTGGGAGGGAGACGCAAGAGGGAGGAGATATATGTATATGTATAGCTGATTCACTTTGTTATAAAGCAGAAACTAAGACACCACTTTAAAGCAATTATGCTCCAATAAAGATGTTAAAAAAAGAAAAAGTAAAGTGAATCAGCTATACGACTCTTTTCCAGATAAGAACACTGTGACTCAGGGAAGTAAAGTGACTTGCCCAAGGTCACCATGTTGTAAACTGGCTCTGGCACAAGGCTCTTTTCACTGTATCTCTATATTTTATGTTTTCTGTGTTGTTTGATATCATTTTAATTAGTAGTCTGTATTTTCAAAGCCTAATTTTGCCTTCTCATCCCTTTTCTGCCATCCAGCAGTATAAATCTCTGTTATCACTGTTGGTAAAGAAGTATAGGCGTAGTCAAGTGTGCCATTTTTATGCATACTCATGGTTAATGATGATAGTGCCATGCTGGGCCCTAAGGGAAGCTCTTCTCTGACCTGGATGATTCTTAGTAGCAATAATGAAAAATTAACTTGGCAGTGCATCTACTGCAGGAAAGCATTCTACAAGGATCTTACTAGGAAAGACTGAGAACATTGCTGTTACTGTTCCCCTCCCTTCCCAGGGGCCATTTCCCACGTCTTGTTCAGATGCTTTACCCTAAGACCTACTGCTAAGCTTTTCATAGTTTTGGACCTTCATTTATTTCCCTGTTGAAACACCATTCAGACCTGCATCCTTCTCTAATTTCTCCCTGCAGGCAAACACCTGGTAGAACACCACTCTCTCTAGCCAGGCTATGTTTAAGGGATTAAGACTGCTCAACTCCTAAATGTCTACTAACTACAGCAATCAAATTCTAACACCCACTGGCCAAGGTTTACAGCAATGCTGACTGTTATCATCTGGATCTTGTGCTGCTCAACTCTTGATAGCTTATCCAGAAGGGGCCACCTAAAAGTACAAATGCACTAAGAGAGAGGGAAAGAGAGAGAGGAAGAAAGAGATCAGTGGTATTCTAAGTCAAGCTGACAGGCCTGGAAAGGGGGAAGAGAGGAGTAGAAAAGCAATGACTAGTTCGAGCATGGAGGGGTGGCTGGGGGGTGGCTGAAAACACTCATAGACTTACAGATGACACAAGAGGTTCATTTCCCCACCAGTGATGCATAGGACTCTCACTCATCCTGGAACCATCTCTCAACCACCATTTCATTGGCTCTGAGACTGTGCCCTAACCAGTGTGTGCAACTATCTATTTTAAGTTTGCTGGGGAGAAGGCAGTGTTGACTAAAATGGGAAGAGAAGGATTATCAACTGAGATCTGGGGAACAGCTAGACCTGTAGGCAAAATTGTCCTCTTGTAGGGGGTGGGGACTGTCCTTTCATTGGAAACAGGACCTAAAAACTAGGATTGCTTAAGAAAGGGAAGGAGTAGAGGAGACGGCAGGGGAGAGTCAGTGTTAAACAGTCTCACTAATAGCAATATACATACACCAAAATTGATACAGAGAAATATAGAGACACAGCTAACCCCTTTGGCCCCTCATAATATGATTAACAAGTAATGTACTCACAGACATAAGTCTGAAATCCACACCTTTTCTGAAATATCCACTATGGTTAGGTATCCTGCTAAGCAAGTTGTATCCATTAGTGCTAATACTCACAATACTGCAAGGTAAGTATTATTAGCCTCATATTACAGATGAAGCACTGAAGCTCAGAATGATCTACCAAGTTTTCCAAGGTCACACACAGTTACAAAGGAGGATGACTTTGAACCCAGGTCTGTCTTATTCTAAAGCCTACAAGCATTTCTATTCATTATACTGTACACCTAGCCTCTCTCTCCTGGAAAGTGAGGATTGATTTGGGGTGAGAGAGAGAGTGGATAGTTGGCAAAACCACAGGAGATCTGAATGATCCAACTTGTGAGTTTTCACAGAAATATTTGTACATGGGTGCAGTATGGGCAGCGATATGGCACCAGGAGAAGACAGTGGATTAATGGACTATGAATTGCATACAGTTTGGGCAGCTCCAGTAAACTGCTATGTAAGCAAGTCATGCCCCTTCCCCAAGCTGCCATCTCCTTACTAAGAGCTGTGGATAAATATGCTAAAATTTGGCACTTGCTTCAGCAAGGGAAGACAAAGACATAACAGAACAAAACTGCTAATGTTGCTCAGGTCTATTGCCATAAAGTAACCTCCTACCAAATTAAACATGGCAGCAAAAGATAGGGCCTGGGCCCAGGAATAGAAATTATTTCAAAACTGAGCAGGTCAGGAAGGCAAACCTCAGTATAAAGCTTTCTTGGTAAATCACAAAATATGTCATAGCCGAGTTATGTCCGATAGGCAAAGTGCCCAGAGTGCAACAACCTATGCATAGTAGGTACTTGATAAATGTTTATAAAATGAAATTGAGTGAAGTAAAACACACATAGGGAGGACAATGAAAAAAGTTGTTCTCAAATGTTCAGGGATCCATGTCCTATCACTTGGCTTCTAAAAGCTAGTTGCTGTTGTAGGAAACACATGAAGATCCTTATATTTCTAAGCACAACTGGCAAAACCCAATTTGTGCAGTGAAAAGGAGTGTAGATTTTGGAATCAGATAAACCTGGATTTGAAACTCAGCTCCATCTCTTATTATGTGTCTGTCTTTGGGCAAGTAATTTAACTTACAAACCTCAGCATTTTTACCTACAAAACCACATACAGTGACACTCAACTCTTAATAAAGATCAAGGGAATACATGAAAGTGCTTAGTGCCAAGTAGAAATTCAATACATATTTCTTCTTTCCTTCTGTGGATATGGTGGCAATATTTTTGACTCCTAAATTGGACCACAAGACTTATCAAGTGTAAGTATATATGTGGTTGCAATGGGGTATTGGGGGATTGATTTGAAATCAGTATTTGAGCCAAAATTGGGAGCATAATTTACATACTAATAATCTAAGCCCAGTGGGTCTTTAGTACCAGCTATTAGTGTGCTTTTGATTTTTGTGGATTATTCCATGCAAGCACAGACTCTCTCCTTCCCATGAGTAACAGAACACGGATGGCTGAGAAAGGAAACAAAGACTATAAATAGAAAATCAAATTTAAGTCTGGAGAAGAATCTGTGCCTGCTCTCCCCATAAAGATACTCATAATGCTGGGAATTTTGAACTCCCTTCTCTCAAAAAAAAAAGAATCTTAGAACATCAGAAGGGCTTCTGATGGTAGGTCTGAATATTTAAGGCAAGTTAAGAGGAATGTTCTATTCAAGCCTGGAAGAGAAACCAGTGTGAGAACAAATGGTGATTAGAACAGTTAGGATTAGTGAACCCAAGTGTTTGTATCTCTTTAAATTTAGCACACAGACATTTCAAATCTAATCCTCTCTCGTGTTTACGTTAAAAGAGCGAGGTAATTTTTGAAGGACAAGAAGGATAACTGAGTTGAAAACATCCTCTTCTGTTGTATTCCATTAACCACAACTATGGGAAATGCAGTTTCAAGAGCAGTTATAATCTTCCATGTCTAAAGCATCACCATTTACCTGGTGGCATTTTATTCTACTGATAGTATTCTTAATTCAGGGCCAATTATCTAGGAAGAAATCATTTGCTTTTAGAGGTATAAACTTGCAAACTTAGAACTAGTTAAATGAAATAAAGGTAAATATCACAGGGCCATTTTCCCACATAAATAACTAAAATCAGGGTTTTATTATACCAACTGACTAGATCTTTTACAATGGACAGAACGTAGAAATCTGCAACTACCCACATAACAGCTTCTGCCATGTGCTTATCCTAAAGTAAAAATTCCAATCCTTTCTTATTCTACTTTGCCATTCATGTGCCTTGGGCTTTCAAGGGAAGTCTAAATGCACAGCTATGCAACAAACACTGGCAAATGTATCTTTGCATTTTATCTGTGTTCCTTTCAAAAGCTTAAGATGGTTGGATTGGACTTCACAGTCAACAAATCCATCTACTTGCCCATGGCTATGTGAGATGACTATATACCTAAGCTATCCCCTCCAAATGGCTGTTCTTACTTTTCTTAAAAGTTCCTTCTCCTCCTTTTACCCTTGATGCAGAGAAATGAGATGCTCATTCTTCTTAGCTCTCCATGTCTGCCTGCAATCCCTGGGGTTTTCCTGATGGGCAGAAATTCCCACATTGGTATTCCCAACTGATGGGCTTTTTGATTTCTCCAGGTCCTCCTCACCTGGAGACATGGTAAGACTCTTTTCCAGGCTCATGATTTGCTGAACAATTTTTAGCCAGGAGAAGAAAATTACATGATGGAAAATAACAAGGGAAATGCAAACTGAAAACCTCATGAACCTTGAGTAAGTGTGAAAGGAGACACTTTTTCTGACCCCCAAATTTGTACTTTACAAAATGTGTAAAATACATATACATGTCATCTCCTCATTCAAGAACTCAGGGGTGCCTTGGCATGCCCTTTGGTCTATCTCAATTTCCTAATTTAGACCCACATATACATGTCCTCCTAATAGCATGTTCAGAGGTGAGAGAAGATGTGGATTGATGGCTTCAAACTAGGATGGGTATATGGACATTTGGATGAAAGAAGGTAGTTCTGGAGTGAGTGGATAGGCGAATCAAAGAGAAAAATCTAAATTAGAGGAAAAGGTGTCAGTGAAGTGATTTTAGGAAGGCACAATTCAGTGTGTAAGCCAACATCATACTCAATGGTGAAAAACTGCAAACATTTCCTCTAAGATCAGGAACAAGACAAGGTTGTCCACTCTCACCACTATTACTCAACATAGTTTTGGAAGTTTAAGCAACAGCAATCAGAGAAGAAAAAGAAATAAAAGGAATCCAAATGGGAAAAGAAGAAGTAAAGCTGTCACTGTTTGCAGATGACATGATACTATACATAGAGAATCCTAAAGATGCTACCAGAAAACGATTACAGCTAATCGATGAATTTGGTAAAGTAGCAGGATACAAACTTAGTGCACAGAAATCTCTTGTATTCCTATACACGACTGATGAAAAATCTGAAAGTGAAATTAAGGAAACACTCCCATTTACCATTGCAACAAAAAGAATAAAATATCTAGGAATAAACTTACCTAAGGAGACAAAAGACCTGTATGCAGAAAACTATAAGACACTGATGAAAGAAATTAAAGATGATACAAACTGATGGAGACATATACCATGTTCTTGGATTGGAAGAATCAACATTGTGAAAATGACTCTACTACCCAAAGCAACCTACAGATTCAATGCAACCTCTATCAAACTACCAATGGCATTTTTCACAGAACTAGAACAAAAAAACTTCACAATTTGTACGGAAACACAAAAGACCCTGAATAGCCAAAGCAATTTTGAGAAAGAACAATGGAGCTGGAGGAATCGGGTTCCCAGACTTCAGACTACATTACAAAGCTACAGTAATCAAGACAGTATGGTACTGGCACAGAAACAGAAATATAGATTAGTGGAACAGGATAGAAAGCCCAGAGATAAACCCACACACGTATGGTCACCTTATCTTTGATAAAGGAGGCAAGAATATACAATGGAGAAAAGACAGGCTCTTCAATAAGTGGTACTGGGGAAAATGGACAGCTACATGTAAAAGAATGAAATTAGAACACTCCCTAACACCATATACAAAAATAAGCTCAAAATGGATTAAAGACCTAAATGTAAGGCCAGACACTATAAAACTCTTAGAGGAAATCATAGGCAGAACATTCTATGACATACATCACAACAAGATCCTTTTTGACCCACCTCCTAGAGAAATGGAAATAAAATAAAAAATAAACAAATGGGACCTAATGAAACTTAAAAGCTTTTGCACAGCAAAGGAAACCATAAAAAAGATGAAAAGACAACCCTCAGGATGGCAGAAATTATTTGCAGATGAAGCAACTGACAAAGGATTAATCTCTAAAATTTACAAGCAGCTCATGCAGCTCAACATCAAAAAAACAAACAAACAACCCAATCCAAAAATGGGCAGAAGACCTAAATAGACATTTCTCCAAAGAAGATATACAGATTGCCAACAAATACATGAAAGGATGCTCAACACTACTAATCATTAGAGAAATGCAAATCAAAACTACAGTGAGGTATCACCTCATACCATTTAGAATGGCCATCATCAAAAAAGCTAGAAACAATAAATTCTGGAGAGGGTGTGGAGAAAAGGGAACCCTCTTACACTGCTGGTGGGAATGTGAGTTGGTTCAGCCACTATGGAGAACAGTATGGAGGTTCCTTAAGAAACTACATATAGAACTACCACATGACCCAGCAATCCCACTACTGGGCATATACACTGAGAAAACCATAATTCTAAAAGAGTCATATACCAAAATGTTCATTGCAGCTCTATTTACAATCACCCAGAGATGGAAACAACCTAAGTGTCCATCATGGGATGAATGGATAAAGAAGATGTGGCACATATATACAATGGAATATTACTCAGCCATAAAAAGAAACGAAATTGAGTTATTTGTAGTGTGGTGGATGGACCAAGAGTCTGTCATACAGAGTGAAGTAAGTCAGAAATAGAAAAACAAATACTGTATGCTAACACATATATATGGAATTTAAAAAAAAAAAAGGTCATGAAGAACTTAGGGGCAGGATAGGAATAAAGACACAGACCTACTAGAGAATGGACTTGAGGAACGGGTAGGGGGAAGGGTAAGCTGGGACAAAGTGAGAGAGTGGCATGGACATATACACAATACCAAATGTAAAACCGATAGCTAGTGGGAAGCAGCTGCATAGCACAGGGAGATCAGCTCGGTGTTTTGTGACCACCTAGAGGAGTGGGATAGGGAGTGTGGGAAGGAGGGAGATGCAAGAGGGAAGAGATATGGGGATATATGTATATGTATAGCTGATTCATTTTCTTATAAAGCAGAAACTAACACACCACTGTAAAGCAATTATATTCCAATAAAGATGTTAAAAAATTTAAAAAGAAACAACACTTATTTATTTATAGTGAGGTGGATGGACCTAGAGTCTGTCATACAGTGTAAAGTAGTTCAGAAAGAAAAAAACAAATACCGTATGCTAACACATGTATGGAATCTAAAAAAAATAAATGGTTCTGAAGAATCTAGGGGCAGGACAGGAATAAAGACGCAGACATAGAGAATGGACTTGAGGACACGGGGAGGGGTAAGGGTAAGCTGGGACGAAGTGAGAGAGTGGTATAGACATATATACACTACCAAATGTAAAACAGATAGCTAGTGGGAAGCAGCCACATAGCACAGGGAGATCAGCTCAGTGCTTTGTGACTACCTAGAGGGGTGGGATAGGCAGGGTGGGAGGGAGATGCAAGAGGGAGGAGATATGGGGATATATGTATATGTATGGCTGATTCACTTTTTTATAAAGCAGAAACTAACACACCATTGTAGAGCAATTATACTGCAATAAAGATGTTAAAAAAAAGAAAGAATTCATTGCGTAAAATCTTTTATTGTATGGAAAAATGTTTCAAGCATACATTTTACATGAAGCTTAAATATCCTTACAACATCACACAAAGCCATTGAGAAAGTAGGTTATCATCTTTGTAACTCATTGCCTCAATAGGTACACTTAGTGCTTTTCCTTCTCCAAGTTTAATGTAAGTAAAATGTCGTATTTTCTCAATAGCATCTATTTCTAAGAAGTGTCAAAGTGTGTTATAGACCACGTTAATTTTGTAGTATCACCACTTATATGCTTTTTTCAAAATATGTGTGTATATATATATTAGTCAAAGGTATAAACCTTTTAGTAAATTGATATAAATAAATAAAAATGATCTCATTCTCCTAGGCCCAAATGCTTTCTGGAACTCATTGATAGAATTCAACAAAGAATCTTGAGAAAGTTTACTGATAACATTCTGTATTCTCTTCTTGAATTCTAATGCAACCAAAAGAGGCTTCTTGAATCAAAATGTTTGATTAATTTCCTCATGGTAAATGTCACAAAGCCATTTCTCCACATCATAAACAACCAAGAGCAACTAAGAGCTAAGAAATCTGTGGAATATACATTTTTCAAGTCTCAAGACGGTATTCTGTACTTTGCATGAAATTAAGATGTAATCTATTGCCATCTATTTTCTGAATGCAATATGAAGTCACTCAGGCTTATATAAGCATATTTAAGTGAAAGCATAAAACCAGTGCTAAAAGCCAAATATAAATGTATTCTAATTAGCTATAACACAACGGAGGACTGATCATTACAAAATCCTAAACAAAAAATCCTATTAAATTTGTCAATTACAGTTTAACAATGAGCTATAAAACTCTGAGTTTGGCTGTGTTAGATATCTCCCATTTCCACAATCACATCCCTACAGCAGAGAATTAACATATTTTTACATTAGAAGCTATATTTAAAAAAAATATTATGATATATTTTGGCAAAAAAAGACAAAATTAATTTTAATACACAGGATTTATTTGTAATGCACAAAATAAAGAAATTAATTGTGCCTTACATATGAAACAAAATATACAGCATCCAAAAAATATTACCCTTGTTTTTTTTAGAAAACATTAAAAAATTTTTGAAATAATTACAGATTCACAGAAAGGTACAAAGAAATGTACAGGGAGGTCCTGTGTACTCTTCACCCATCCTCCCCCAGTGTTAACATCTTTTATAACTATAGTACAATATCAAAAGCAGGAGATTGACATTAGTACAATCCATAGATCTTATCTGGATTTCACCAGTTATACATGAACCCATTTTGTAGGTGTTGTGTGTGTACCTCTATGCAATTTTATCACATCTGTAGCTTTTAGTAAAGATCATGCCAGTCAAGATATTGAATTGTGCCATCACCACTATTGTGGTACCATCACCACTCCCTTGTGCTACTCCTTTATAGCCACACCTACTTCCTCTGCACCCCTGCCCCCATCCTTGACCCATGGCATCCACAAATCTGTTCTCCATCTAATTTTTTATTTCACAATTGTTACATAAATGGAATCATTCAGTATATATCCTTTTAAGATTGGCTTTTTACACGTAGGATAGTTTCCTTGAGGTTCATCAAAGTTGTATTGTTGAATAGTATTCTATGGTATGCATGTACCACAATTTGTTTAGCCATTCAATCTAATGAAAGATTCCAGTATTTGGCTATTATGAATAAAGCTGCTATGAACATATGTGTACACATTTCTGCACGAAAGTAAGTTTTCATTTCTCTGGCATATAGGCCCAAGTGTGCAATTGCCGGGCTGTATGGCAAACCTATTTTAGTTTGAAAAGAAACTGTCAAGCTATTTTTCAGAGTGCCTGTACCATTTTACATTCCTACCAGCGATGTATGAATGATCAAGTTTTTCTATATCCTCTCTAGAATTTGGTGGTGTCACTACTCTTTTATTTTATAGGTGTGTAGTGACATCTTACTGTGGTCTTAATTGTATTTCCCTAATGACTAATGATATTGAACATCTTTTCATACACTTATTTGCCATCTGTATATTCTCTTGGATGAAATGTCTATGTATGTCTTTTGCCCATTTTCTAATTGGATTTTTTTGGTTTTAAAATGTTGAGTTTTTAGAGTTCTTTATAATTCCAAAAACAAGTCCTTTGTTAAATATGTGATTTGAAAATATTTTCTCCCAGTCTGTAATTAGCCTTTTCATCCCCTTAACAAGCTTCACAGAGCAAAAGTTTTACATTTTGATGAGGTCCAGTATATCAATTTTTATTTTTATGGATCATGCTTTTGGTATCATATTGTTATATGCCTATTATATAACACCTTTGGAGAAACATTCACCATGACTTTCTGCTATCTTTAATGCCTTTGGAGGATTTTCCGTGTGTGTGTGCATGTGCGTGCATGCACGCTGACCGGCCTGACTAAAAGATTTTGAGCTTATTGCTTGTGCATAATTACTAACGCATTTGTACTACTATGCAGCTCCTGGAGCTGAGTATAATACTACAAAATACACATAGTGAATTTTGAGAGTTTATTTACCATGCCTGATGTGAGCAGGGGAGAAATAGCTCATAAAGTTACAATTCCTCTTTGAATTATACTGTCTTCCATTTAGAAAAAATAGAGAAGCATGACTAGTATATATACAATGTTATATAATAAATCTGTGAAATTTCTACCTTGAAAATTATGTAGTCAGACATCGGCAAAAAATACAAAAGCTAAAATTCTTTAGCTTCTAGGAGAAGCAGTGTATACTTTTGCAGAAATCGAGACTTGAGGGCTACTGTACAACAAATGCTTGAAACACCTACTTTAGTAAGTAGATAACAAGAATCAAAATTGAGTAAAAAGAGACACAGCAGGACACTGGTTTTAGGTGTTCCATATGAGGACCGTCAGATTCCATGAGTTTATATCACCAAGCACTGACTAGTTGTCATTATCAGCCATTGAAACTCAATTTAGTGTAAGGTAGGGCTAGATCTCTGATATGTTGCCTTAGGTTTTACCACTATTTGACCAATTCCAGTTATTTGAGCAATAATTCTTTGAGATCAGGGCAAACAGAGAGTCCAAGTGACTTACTCGGATTCCCAGTGGGAAATCTTTTCAGAGTCAGGAATGAAGGGGGCAGTAACCCAGCTTTTCTGTATTCTTTTCAGAAATCCTTCAGGACATAAATGCTGCTTTCTTCCAAAGGAGTGACTTAAAGGTGATCTAAAAATAACTTAAGTACTGGATAAACCTCCTCTACCTCGGTCCACTCCCAGATAAGCATGGTGGAAATTTTATTCACAACCCTTAAGCAAAAACATCAGCAAAGATCCTTTGACCCTTGGTTAAATGCAAAATAAATAGATCTCCAGCCGCCTGGACAACTCGAATGCAAGAGCTATTTGTGTGGTATTTCCAAACATTGAAAGAGAAATTAGGCATCTGACAGGGGCTATGTCCTTTTTTGTTGTTGTTCTTTTTAACCTTTTACCAAACCTCCTTTCTCTCCTCCTCTTTTTCCATCCCATCCTCAGTACCTCCATTTTGTAGGCTCTAGTCCCAATATCTTTCCCTAGACCACAAATGGCTGATCTGATATTGGGCTATTTGATCTTCTGGAAACTCCTCAAAGAGTTCTGATTTGAACTGGTCCTTTTTGTAATCAGCTTGGTCTGCTTAGGGACATCTGGAGGTGGGAAGTTCTTTTTAAACAAATTGCTTTATTAGTTCTGAGAATGCCCCTCACAGGACTTGACGTAAAAATATAATGCTGGACTCCTACACAAAAACACTAACTCACACTGGTAGGAAGAGAAGCACACATACATCAGCAGGGGCAAATCCATATGAATGTGCATAAGTATACAGCAAGCCACAAATGGACTCAATAATGCATAGAGGGGGTGCAGTAGCGGGTGGTGAGATTCAAAATAGATTCTCCTATACTTCTTAGGGTCTGTAAAGTCTGCATAGCTATCAGGGGCTCATAATGAGCACTGGATGACCATGCTCCCTTAATAGTGGTGAGTCAGAAGATCAGGCGCCTACTATGAGTCACTGTGGAAGGTGCCCCAACAGTAAACCAAGCTGCATTCCATAAAAGCTAAGGGCTCCATCCTGCCCCCTGACCTGCAACTCCTCCTGCAGGATTCGCTACAAATAATGATCTTCACTGCCCCAGAGGAACTGCAGGGACATATGAAGTTGGGAGAGATGGGGAGGTGACTCTGTATCCAACCTGAGAAAAGAATTGTCAGGATATTAGAATGAACTGAGTGCTATCTTTACCTATAATGATTTGTTGGGCCCTTTTTCTTAGAGCAGGGGCAGGTTAAGGAGGAGGTCATTGTCATCAGCCCATAGCATCAGCAGCCTGCCCACACTAGTTTTGTTTCTCACAAAGAATATCAACTTCCTTCTTTGTTGAGGTCACCACTACACTGCTGCTGCTAGGCAGGAAGTCCAAGCTCTGGAGTATGAGTAACATGCTAAACCACATGGTGACACTAAAACCCAGGAACCATGTGCGCCTTAGGATGGCAGCCCAGGGAGTGGTCAGAAGGGGAAAATAGCAGAATCTGAGATATTACCCACTTGGAGCCTCCTCTCCTCCCTTACTCCTCCCACATTTCCCCTCCTCAAGCGGAAACTGGGAAAGGCCTGCCTGAAGGTGATTACATACCCAAATGCCCCACCAACAGCCATCCCACAAAGGAAATGTCTGCTGTGGTGGAAGCCTTGATTAAAACAGCTAAGACAAAGTTCAACACCAATAGGACTAGAAGACACTGAGGAAAGAGAAGGCCAACTACTACTTTAATTGTTTGCTTTTCCTCCCTCCACTCCAGACTTAGAAAGAAGCTACATGCCAGAGAACAGATATCCTATGCTGCCACTGAGCAAAGAATGCAATGGGTCATGCATATACCCCAGTTACCAGGCTCCCTAGAAAGAAAAACCAATAATAAAGCACTCTGGTCATAAGAGCTAGGCTGGCTCACAACCACCCCAGTGCTACTGGTTACACTGTTGGTATGATGCCCACCCTTGCTCAGACACACTTAGAGTGTAGAGTGATTAAACAGCTCCTACAGTGAGTTGAAGCTTTCATGCCTGACTTCTCCAGCTACACTACTTTAACTTTTTCCATAAAACTCCCCCTGGCAACCACGAGTCAGTTCCTAGGATTGGCTTCAGCCTAGAAAGGATGACTAGGTTTGTGTGGTGTTTTTTTCTTTTCTTTTTCTCTTCCTCTCCACTTCCCCCAAGTCATAGAAAATGTGTATATCAGCCTTCTGAAATGTGGACTTGAAAAACAAGGCACACATAGTTGTCCTTCATGCTGGAAGGTGGCACAGGCGAGAGTAATGACTAGTCATGTATACACATGGCTGTAAATATTTAGTGTGGGGGCAATCTCTTCCATGTTCTACACATGAACCCTATCCTTGAGGCTGGCCTTATCCACTACTCATGCCAGGTGTTTTTCATAACTTTGCTACTAAGATTTATATTTGTAGTAGAAAATATCAATATGTAAAAAGATATGCTACTTCTGAGAATTCCTGACTAGAATGGCCTGTACATACACTCTCATTTGCTAGAAGTCCAAGGTCTAGTCATGCTATGCTTCAGTGTGTCTTGGAAGCTTCTCTTTATCCTGTAGGCTTCTGATTACCTCACCTCATCACATACCGATTGTTGAATTTCCAGCTTCCATTTATAATCCACAGAGTACCAACTCAGAGGAGTTGAGGTGTGATGGGAACTCAGATGTTGCTGCCCTGACTTTTTGATACTGCCCTCCTTGTTCCATTGGTGGGTTTTAAGTGGTAGCTTTCCACTGAGTGTCATCTGTGGACAGAACTTGATCCTGTTGCAGGATGACACATAAGCTGGATTTGTTCTTGCTTCCCAGAAGTGCAGTGCTGCATCTGTACTGTTATTTATAATCATTTGCCTGTCTTCTGAGGTGTGTGCTTAGCAAATACGACCACTTAACCACAGCAGTATCTAAATGACTATCTTTGGAATTCTAATGTTATTTTTAAACTACAGAGTCCAAGAATTTCTCAGAAGACAGGAGACGTGCTCAGACATGAGCCTCCTCCATAAAATCTCAAGGCTACTTGGCACCATGGATTAAATACCTAAATCTGTCTTCATTTCACCTAGAGATGGAGAGTTGGTTATACATGATATTGTTCACTATGAGGAGCCTTAGGATCTGAGAGACCTTGTCAATGCAGCCAAACTTGATATCAGAGCTCAGGTCTCTTAATAGCAAATATTGTAGTAATATCAGTGCATAAACATCCTTGTTCCCTCCACTTCTCCTCATAGATATAAATCCATGCGTCAGAGTTTGTGCCTGCTATGTTTGCTATGCTGCAACCTCAAATTACAAAGCAGTACTAGGAAAATCCTATCTGCTTGAAAAATCTCCCTAGGAGAGTCTCCAAATGAAAAAAGTCTCTTTCAGGACTTAGGTTTCTGCAGCAACTTCTTCAAAAGTTGGAATAAAGTTAACACTGGACTTTGTAAATTCTCATTCCTTTATCATGAAAGTTCATCATCCCCTTTGATGTTTGAAGGAAGATCACTCAAGTATTACCGACATTCTTGCTGGAGGCCCGCCCAAATTAAATTGGTGCCAATTCTGTGTACCCTGGAGATTATCTATCTATCTATCTATCTATCTCTATATCTATGTATCTATCTGTATCTATCATCTAGATCTATCTATGTATCTATCTATCATCTATATGTCACCTATCTATCATCTCTCTATCATTTCTATGTATCTATGTTTCATCTATCATCTATTTATCTATTTATGTATCTATCTATCATCTATATCTATGTATCTGTCTCTATATTTATCTATCCTATCTAATCTATTTTCTATCTATCTATCTATCTATCTATCTATCTATCTATCATCTATTGTCTCTCTCTCTCTCTTTCTGTCTCTGCAGGTCTGCAGAGATAGGGTGCTGCCACTGAATGATTTTTGCCCTGCAGCTCTTCGGGGGTTCCTTTTTCCTCTCTTTCACTCATACATAAAATTGCTTTCAAATTAAAATTGCTGCTTTTCTGGGAAAAAAAAATCTTGAGAGGTATCAGTGACTCAAATGTCAGGAAGGATTGAAATAATTAACTAGAAACTTAGAATTCTATAATTAATTAATATGAATGAAATACCTGTCCATTACCAATAAATTATAGAAAGAAGAGAGAACTTATTATGAAAGAAGTCAGAGATGCGATTACTAAGTGCTCAAAAATACTTGTTGAATTGAATTGCAAGTCTCTCTCTTGACATGCCCCTTTAACCAGAAGAAAACAGCAGTAAGTAAAGGGGGTCCATGACTGTGATATTAAGATGCAGTGTTAAAAAGCAATGATAGCCACTCTTGTTGTTCCCATGTTTTCCTTATTTTGCGTGGAACATTCACCCCTTTTGAACAGGAAGGGGCTGCAGAGACAGTGAGCGAGTATAGTACTTGCTTGAAATGAAACCAGTGTCTTTCATATCATAGCAGCTACCATTTTTTTAAAAAGAACTAATCAGGTACCAGGCACTGAACTAAACACTTTCTATGCCATGGATCCTTAGAGCAACCACACAAAGTGGGAATTATTAATTTCATATGATAATTGAGGAAAATGAGACTCAGAGAGGTGAGTGAAGGTCTTTGCCCAAGGTCACAGAGCTAGGAAATGACAGAGCTGGAATTTCAACCCAAATGTGTCTGACTGTGAAGCTCACTATGTTACACTGCAACTCCCACGGTTAGGCTCACATATTGCCTCTGCAGGTAGAAGCAGATCTTAGTAACTCCATTTTATAGACAGGGACATTAAGGCATAGGACAGAGAAGTATTATTACAAAAAGTCTAAAACATTTTCCCTTCCACACAATCCAGGCTTCAAAGGGGAAAAATGAAATAGAGAATTAACCTTCTCCACTAGGCTTCTACCTTAGAAAAATCTCTACCCAGGGATATTAGTTGTAGTGACATATGATCCTGCAGGAGATAGCATGCAGGATGAGCCAACTTGCTGTGGCAACACCACATTGTGGCAGATATGAAAGGGGAACACAGACTTCAGCTGTGCCTATTAAAAACAGTAGTAGACAGGCAGAAATCTGTGCTTTAACCCTGTCTCCATATACTCGTTTTAAATTAACTAATTCCACCGTGTATTGATGTCACAGTCATTTTGAAGCTGTGCAAAGTGCTTTACAGAAGTTTTAAGGCTTTAAAATACCTTTGAGCTTAGAATTTTAAAGTGCTTCCCAGTTACTATATGGTGGGAATTATGCTTATTTACCAATGGATAAATAAGTGAGAGGTTAAAGGATTTACCTCAAATCGCAAAGGCACAGCTAGGAATAGAATCAGCCTCTTAAATCTCAATTCTGGGCCCAAACATCTAGACTGGTGTGTTTTTTAATCTCTTAAGAATTATAGAACCTTCTGAGCATTCTGATCTTAGGAAGTCCCAAACTATTTACACGATGAATCATCATTATAAGCATCCAAAAGAGTTTTATATGAAACAACCATTACAACCACCTTAAAACTGTGTCTCATCTTAAGCCTGTGGATTTTGTTAGCTTTAAGGAAGGTAATTAGTCCTGAGATAAAGTCAGATGGCCCCCATTATCCTACTTTGTTTAGAGGAAACTATATCATTTTTGGGCTCAAGAGGACTGCTTTGAAAACCTGGTACTAAATAGCCTGACATGGATTAGGGATTGGTTTTGGAGTCAGGAGCCTTGGGCTTGAATCTTGACTCTGATTATCCTTTAGCCTCATTTTTCTCATCTGCACAATGGGGGTGAAACCAATACCACATACAGAGTTGTGGTGAGAATTCAAGGACATAGGACATGGGAAATATGGAAGCATTTTAGAAGGCTGTAGAGTATGATACAAATATCAAGTAGTAGTCTAGAAAGACCACTACTTTTTATGGCTATAACGTAACTGATTGAGAAGTGTCTCTGAAGGCTCAGTTTGAAATGTACTGAGAAACAAATTAGGAACAGTTCTCCTTACACGCATGACAAGGCATTCCAAAGGTATGTCAAACAGGTATATACAGGCAGCAAAACCGAGACTGAGAGATGTCCCTGAACACCAAAGATTGAATATAGATACTACTTAGTGTCGAAACTAGCCTTGTATGAGATGCATGCGGGAATCAGTTCCTTTCTCAGGCTAGGGCACCTCTATCAGTCAGGACCTTATGCTCCCACATCAGAGAAGATGGTGCATAGAAGTGGGTAGGCCAGGAATGAAACAAAAGCATCCCAGACCCTTGGAAAGAATACAGACAGAGTTTGAGCAAAGTGTGAGTTGCAAAGTAGAAATAACATTAGAAATTATTAATGTCCTATGCTATCTTCCCTGACCATTTCCCCTCCTCCTTACCCATCCACCTCCATTCACTTGTCCTACCCCCACCTTCTCCTAGCTCTTCATTTCTGTCTGCATCCCCAAGCTTCACATGCTCTTGTCTCCAAAAAATACCCAGTGTTTTCTCACCTTGGTTCCTTTGCTCACACTGTTTTGTTTGCCTAGAATTCCCTTCTTATCACTCTTCCCAGCATCTTTTCTCAAATGAGAAAACTTTTACTCATCTCCGAACTCAAGTCTACCCCATCCTGCTAGGCTCCAATCAGTTCTTATCTCCTTTGAACTCAGAGTTTCTCTCATGGCCATTGTCATTTTCTACTTGGGGTTGTAGTTATTTGTATACTTGGTCTTATTTTCTTTACTTAGCTATAATTTCCTTCAGTTAATTTACAGTTATTGGCACAGTGCCTGACACAGAGTAGGTGTTCAAGAAATGATTTTAAGTGAATGAACAAATGATCATCATTGCTTTCAATAAGCAGGCCACCGTCATCTCTCACCTGGATTTTTGCAACAGCCTAGGTAATCTCCCTGCCTCCTATCTTATCCCCTCCAATCTATCTTTCTCACTATCACAATATATATCAGATAAAATTACTTTTATTATGTTACTCTCCTACTCAAGAACATTAAATAATACCCTGCTGTACAGAATAAAGTCCAAATCCTGCCTTTCTCTCAAAACTCTTTGATATCAGTTGAATAGAGTCCTTGCTGCATCCAAGTCTTTGTGTATGTTGCTCTCAGATATAGGTTTGATTGATCTCACCTCCATCAGGAAGCCTTCCTTAACTACTCCATCCCTTATCGTTCCCCTCTTTTATAATCATACAGCATTACTCTCTGACCTACACTTGCTGTAACCTAATCGTATATTTTCTTGTATTGTTATGTACCTGTCTCTGGTGTACATGTTTTTTTTTCCAAGTGAGATTGCAGCCTTCACATCTACCCTTGTTCTTTCCACACCAACTAGCAAAGAGTTGGGGGCCTACCAAGCTTTCAGTTCACACTTTCAAACATTTGTCAATTTATTCCCTGATTATTCCATCTGGCTTACCCTTTGTTTCCTCCACTTTCTGCTGCTATGTTAAGGGGCTTATTATTCAGTTCATACCTAAAAGACAAAGTTTACCTGGTAAGAATAGTTTTCTTTAAGAAAGTCCCTACCTCCCCTCAACATTTTCAGAGCTAATCTTACAATACCCTAAGTATATATTAGCTTGCTGTCTCTGGAGATATCTTAATATCTATATATTTATATCTCTATCTATCTATCTATGACTGTTTTGTTATTTCTTATAAATTCAACAGTTATTAAGTGTCTACTATATATGAAGAGCTTTAAAATAGAATCTTTGTTATAGAGAATATATTCTTCTTTAACACAAGAGAAATGTTCTCATGCTCCTTCTATTAATAACTAGATAACTGTTAACCTTACTGGTTTCCAAAATCACACTATATTCCTAGGCTTACAAATAAAGACTTGGGTAATAAGAGAAAAGCTACTTGCATTCTATCCGAGCACAACACATGAACAATATCCCCTCTCCTTTCAAGACCATTCAGAGGATTTTTCTCAACAAAGAGAAAACAGCCAAAGGAGAGGATAGAAAAGTTGTTGAAAAAAATTACTCAGGATTGACACTTTCAAAGAAAATGTTCCTGTAAAAAAATTACACATTCTCTTCTTTCTCCCTTCTTGTTCAATACTTCAACTTCAAAATCAATAACTTTTTCTCTGCCTATTTCCCCAAACATTATTTGTCCATGTTCATCTCTCTTCCATTATCTGATTCTATTGATTTTGTTCATTGCTTTCAATTAGTGTGTATGTAGTGGGGGGAGCAACAAACTTTTTCCACCCTGCTTACTTTTCATGGTAAAACATACATACTTTGGTCCTTTAACCCTTAAGTTCTCATCCTTCTCTAATCACTGTGCTGAGCATAACCAACACTTCAAACTCAAAATTTCCAAAACTGTACTCATGATCTTCCTCTGGAAACTACCTAAGCCTGCTCTTGCTCCTGTCGTTTTTATAATTTTAACAACTCCAGGCTAGAAAGTTTAGAGTCACCTTCCATTCTTCTCTTTCCCCACCATCCACTCTTAATCAATTACAAACCAAATCCCAACAGTATCTCTTCTATCCACTTTTTCCCATACTGATTGCATTAGGTCCTCAATATATCTTGCATAGATTGATGCCCCTTTCTCTAGAGTCTTCCTGGCTAACCCATCCTATATATCGACAGTTTTCTTAAATCTAAGCCTAGTCATGTTACTCTTAATCAAAAACCTTCCATGATTCTCCACTGCTTATGGAATAAAACACGTGTTCCTTCACATGGCATTCAAGGCCTTCTGCAATTTACCTCCCAACTAAGTTTTCTAGCCTTTCTTCCTGATGCACTAAATGTTCCAAACGTCTTTGTGGGACTCTCAGAGCATCGCCCTTTCTAATTCTTCCATGTCTATGCTTAAGATAGTCCCTCTGCCTCCTGTCTTTTTTCCCACATTTACTTATCAAAGTCCTACTTAAACTTCAGACACAGTTCAGATCTTACCTCCCTCAAATAACCTTCCAAGACTGAGTGGGTCCCTATATCTACTTAGCACAGTTCTTTGTCACTAGTACGCCCTAAAAGTGGTTTGTTGAAATGAACTCACATGAGAGCATGCAAACTTTAGGGAACTCATTGCCTTGTGGGAGTGAAACAGGCTGAAAATAGGTTAAATAGGAGAGCTGGGCAAGAGCTTGGCACCACAGTGAGCAGCCAGAGCCTCCTCCTTCATATGCTTCAATGTCCAACTAAATCTCTATTTGTGTGTGTGTGTGTGTGCGCGTGCACGCGCACGTGTGCACTTGTGCCTACCTACCAGGCTGTTCAGCTATTGGAGTATGTATACTTGGGTATGTTCCTGGGAGCAAATGTACCACTGTGTACCTGTGGATGCATGCCTGCCCATGACTGTGCCCCTATAAATTCCTGGTTCAAATCCTTGTCACAATTTTCTGTTTTAAAATGATGGTCACACCTAGCAGAGTGGCACAGTGGAAGCATGCTGGGCCCATAAAATGATGCCCAAGGTAAATGTGATATGAAATAAAATAGGATATTTTGGAAATCAGTTCTGAGCATATGGTTTATAGGCTTCTAGGGAGTTACAAAGAGAGCCATTGTATTTAAATGTAAAGAATTAGTATCAGGATCAGCCCATAAGGCACATCAGGAAAAGGCACCATTTGCTAAAAATATTTTAGTTCCATTTGTCAGAAAATTGTCATAATACAGTTGACTCTTGAACAACATGGGTTTGACTGTGCAGGTCCACTTACACGTGGAAATTTTTTCAATAGTAAATAGTACAGTACTACACGATTTGTGGTTGGTTGAATCCACAGATGCGGAACCTTGGATATGGAGGAAGTACATATAAGGAGGAAGCCCGGATATGGAGGGCCAACTATAAATTATATGAGGATTTTCGACTGCGTGGAAGGTTGGTGCCCTTAACCTCAGAGTTGTTCAGGGGTCAACTGATTTTGTTAGCATGAGGCACTTGACTGCCATCTTCAGGAAAACTGTTTAGAATAAATATCTATCTATATCTATATCTATATCCATCTATATGATGTCTACTTTGTGAAAGGTGTTCCCCTTAGTCATGGCAGCCTCACATAGTGTACAACCTGTACAACTTTATGTGGTGATCCTGCCCAGTAGCTATTCTAGAAAGGGTAGAAGTTTTCTACCTCCTTTAATGAAAAAGTTCCTTCTGATTGGAAACAAGATGGTCATTAGGGTTTCCTGCTGTCTAAGTAGAGACTCTGTATTCACTTTCTTGATCAGACCATTTTCAAGGTCAGGGTGCTCAGGCATTGGTGAAACAAATTAAGGCTTTTCCTGTAACTAGTAGAAAGCTATTTTTGATAAAACTTGGACTGCCAAGGGGACATCAAAGCTTAGTTGTTGCTTTTTATTCCTCACAAGAAAGGGAGAACCTCAGAATAGTCATATTGACACCTAGCTCCAAATTCAAGTGTCAGATACAGGAGAAATTTAACACCAAGGCAATGAGTCAGGAGCTTTTCAATTATGGTTAAAAGAATACCATAAATAGATTAAATCTTAATTAACAGTTAAGATTAGTGATAAGACTACCAACTGGTACCTAGTTATGTGTTTAACCCTGCTCTCTATATACTATAATTAAGTATAATATTCTTTAGTGTTGCTATACTTGAGTGTTTTAATAAATTTGCATTTTGTTTTTTTAAAAGAACTGACTAGATAACTCATCATTCTCATTTTTGTCAAGATTAACTATGCATATAACCAAAGACTAGTAATTCAAATCCACATGATCAATACACAGCTGCTACTAATGTGTAGGGTCCCTCTGTCTGAGTTAGAAAAAACTACAGCCCTCTGGGAGGATATGAGGCAGCCCTGCCTACAATCACCTACTGGCAATGCACCTGAGTTGTTAAGTCCATTTTTTGAGGGGTGAATATATTAAAACTTACCTACATACCTAAAGATAGAAAGTGATGATAGCAAATATCATGGCATATATACAAACGATACTAAAATAAGCTAGCATTTGCATATTTCTTATTTTTAAAATATATGTTTAAAATCTAATTTCTCATTCAGCCTTTATGGCATTTTCATAAAGTAGTTCAGACACCATGTATTGAGTGGCAGGCAGTATGTTAGGCCCTAAGAGCTTTATCCTTATAGCCCTAATGGGATATTCAAGTTGATAATCTCAGTTTATGAGAAGCAAATGAGAAGCAGAAGTTTGTACAGGGTGGTAGGGAGCCCAGAAGAAGGGCATCCAGCCTAGATGGGATAACAGTGAAGACTTGCTGGAGGAGACTGCCGAGCTGAGCTGAGTCAGCTGCACATTATTGGCTTAATTTAAGAGACACAAAAGCTAAGCCATGGAAAGATTAAGCAATTTACCCCACATTACACAGCTATGTAAAGTGGAATCAGGCCTAGAATCAATGTGAAGTAACTCCCAATCCAAGAAAGAGTCCAAACTATTGAATGTCTGGCTGCAAGGTACCATTTGGACTTATTTCAGAAATAAATTTTATTTGAAATAGAATTTGTATTTGAGAAGGTCCAATACTCATATGCCTCACAGTTGCATACATGCATTAGAATATTAGAAAAATTCAGGCACACCAAAACAACCCAAACCTATGTTAATTAGGACAACTAATTAACACCTCTACCACAATCCTGGCAACATTTAGTTCTTCGTTCTGTGGTTGCTGCAGCTTGCTACAGGAAGATGTATTGCATAAAAATGAGGCATTAGCTCAGACTTCCTCAGATACCAACTTTAAGAGGCCTGAGTCATTCAAATCATTCCCCAAAGTTTTTCTACCACCAAAGGCAGCAAACAAAAGTACTGCTAATTAAATGTGTCATTAGGGTTTATTACAACTAGCATATATTAAAGTCTCATTCACCACTGCTTTGAATTGGTTTTGTTCTGTTTTTATTTGTGCTTAATTGTCCTATTTTATATGTGTTTAATTTTGTAGGATACTTTATATCCTTTTTGGATGCGGGCAGAGTGCAAATTCTAAGTAAATAATAACAATAGATTAAATTTATGTAGAATTGGCTCTTTTATGTGCTGCATGTACATTTTATAGTACACTGGGGCCCCTTACAAAATCAGTGTGTATGGTACATTTATGCCCATTTTATAGGTGTTGGAACAATTTTGCTGTTTTAAATTATTACAGAAGCTTACAGTTATATATTAGCTTTTATTACATATTTTTAGTTATATCTACAATTTACTTGGTGTGGTGTCCTTGGTCAGGAACACAATCCCCAATAATAAAAATGTTCCTACAAGCAAAGACAGCGTACATTATGACAACCCACTTTATAAGATAGTTGTAATACATTCCTAGGGTGAGTGAGGAGGGAGGAACTCTAAAATGACATGTTTCCAGGACAGTATTATCTACTTTCTGGAATATTTTAGGCCAAATGTTAAACTCTGACTTGTTTCTTTTTTACTATACAGTGTATTCCTACCTCACCAGCATCCTTGCTAAGAAGCCAGTAATAAACAGGGAGTACAAACTCACTTTCCTATTAGCTTAAAATAAAGAGCTGGGAAGGCATGTCAGTTACAAACCCAAACTAGCATAGAGGAGGACTAATGAAATACTTCTTGTAGGCTTTCGCTTGATTTCATTGAGAAAAACATAAAAAGATTCTATGGCTAAAAAGGTTTTTAAAACACTGGACTAGCTGATCTCCAAAGGTCCCTTTCAGGACAGTCTGGAATTTGGTATACAAGGAAATTGAAAGTTTTGTAGTGTTTAATTATATGCCCCATCAGCCAACCCTCTGCTTCAGTCATTATTTTACTAATCAACAGCCCTCCAATGGTTATACCTCATCAATCAGATGATATACACAATTTTGCAGGTTGCCTTCAAAGTTTCAATAGGACTTTCCCCAATCTACTTTATTTTCCACAAGATTTCAATCTGTACTCTACAATTTTATCAAAGTCGCCTTTTTTCTAAGTCCATATACCTCACTCTCCTGTCTGTAGGCCCTGGCCTAACCTGCCCAAATCAGGCATAGCTGCACCTCTGTCTGATACTTTTCACTGTCATTGCTTAATTTAATTTAATTCCACTTTTCTCTAGGTTTGAGGAAGATATATTGTTCCCACTTACCTCAGACAACTTCATTCTTTCCCCTAAATTTCTTATGTCAACGTGAATTTGCTATCAGGTAATCCCTCATATCTGAATCTAGTCCATCCCCGAAAACGCTGGATAGTGAATTTCAGATAGTGGGCAACTTTATTCCATTCTTCTCAATTGAAAAAGTAATAATGCCTTCCCATTGCATCTTCCAAACCCCCAACCAGTTTCCTCAAATACCAGTAAAACACTCTAAAATACTTCTGTAACAGTCCTCCAAATATGTATCATATTGTAAAGCATTTAAAACACCAATGCCTAATTATTAACATTTAATGAATTAATTAGCAGATATGTGTAGTTCACAATGATGCTTATACTATAGTGGATACAAACCAAAAATAAATAAATAAATAAAAAGCAGGCTTTCAAGCTGCCTGGGAATGTCTATCTTTGTTTTGCACCATTAGAAGGAAAGACTTTTTCATCTTTTTTAAAAACTTTTAAAAGTTTAGTTCTGATGAGGGATGATGGAAAGACAAAATAAAACTTTTCCAAGAACTTCTAGACAGAGGACTCACTAGTGAGAAGCAATATAATAGGAAAACCATGAAGAGAGCCACTGAGGGGGTGCTTTGATTCCATGTGAAACCAAAGTGAAGCCAAAAACAAACAAAACTGCCCTGGAGGTCTTGTCACCCAGTTGAGTACATTAAAGCAAAGGAGACCACAGCAAACACCAAAATTATCATTTTAATTAGTCTTAACAGTCAAACCAATTAAAGTGAGGGAGAAAGTGACAACAATATCCAAATTATGGGTAAGAGAAAAGTTATGTTCTACTCAAGCCTGGCAGGAGGGAAATTGTCACAGCAAGCATTAATTGAGGTTAGTGAGAAGGGCACTAACTTGTTAATTTTCTGAAATCAGTAATCTTGTTTTGTAGCCTCTCTGCTGTTTATGCTTAGCTGTTTTAGTAAAGCTACATCACATTTTCCTTTTATACTGAAAGGGAGATGTACAGTGATGTAAGTAAACCATGAAATAATATGTTAAAGGTAGTAATAGATGCAAATGACACTTATTAAGGGAAAGTTAACAATCAAGGTAATTCTAAAATGAGATGCAGAGACTACTGTTAGAGTTGGGGTTTGGAGGATGGTGCTGTCATGCTGGAGCCACTTCAGGAGAATGGGGACTCAACTGACAAAGCCTGGGCTTAATGAAAATTTTCCTGGTTTCAAGTATCTGTACTCACAGCCAAGGAGATTAACAAATTTTACTCAGCAGGTACCTTTCATTTCCTGCCTCAAGCTGCAAAATCCCAGAAGGGATATTAGCTGCAGGAGAAAGCAAATGAATGAACATTCAGGATTCTGGATGTTCTTACTTGAGCCCTGCAAGCAGTGATTCCAGCCCTCTCCTACTCTTGTAGGCAGGGGCCAGGTTCAGTCCCCATGCCCATCACCTCTCCTTTCAGAAGAACTGACAAAACTCTGGGTGGGAGCATCATGCCTATCTCTCAGAATCCCACAGTATCACATGCCTCGCCCTGTGCTGCTGGGAGGGAAAAAAGGCAACGGGAATCCTTGCTCTCAGGGGCCAATATCTCTTTTATAGGCTCTTTAAAAGCAAAAGGCTTAAACAGCAAATGCCTGTAATGCTTTGGAAGATGAAAATCTCTAAGTGCTGCAGACAAGGCTGAAGATTCTGATCTTAAAAGAAGTGCATTACACTCGCCTTTTAAATTACTGATTCAACCCTGGTTGGATTGTATACAGTTTATTAACTCTCTCAATTTTCTACCACATTTGGTTAATGAAAGCTGGATGAATTGAATAGTCTTTCTCCTAATAATTGTTGTTAATGTCCTCACACATACGTATTTCCCTTCTGGGTAGGAGGCACCCAGAAGAGCACGATGCTGTGAGTTTGTGTTAAAGAGACAAAACCATCAGTACATCTTTGCATATGGCTAAAAGTGACCCAATAGAGTCTCAGAAATTTAGATTTTCCTTTTGGGAATTTAACAGTAGGAAGAAGGTGGATTTTGTTCTGGGTCTCCTCGAAACACAAGTCACAAAAGCTAGCTGGACAAATGAAATCTAGATGACCAAGAAAGTGCTGTTAGTAAACGTGAGCTCAGTCAACTATTTATATATGGGACATTTGTTTGTGTAGATACAACAATTGTATCTACATAAAATGTATACTCTCATCGCTTTACACTGCAAATACATCCCTGAACAGTTATGTTTCAAGCACATGTTTATCAAGCAGATCATACAGGTAGATACACTTTAAGCTAAAATTAATGAGTGTTTCCTAAATATAATGTAGAACAATGTACGTAATCTAATAATTAAGTGGGAAAGGTGACTGGGACGGGGGAAGCCTGAGACATAATTGCACATTCCCTAAAGTCTTACTATTGTAGACTATAAGCATATATTCAGAGAAAATAAATGGAAAAAATATATCAAAATATTAACAGTAATTATCCCTTGAATGGCAGGGTGCTACATAATTTTTATTTACTTTCTGGAAGCTTTCATGATTTTCCACATTCTCTGAAATTAGCATATATTCCATTATTTTATTACATTACATTTTTGTTTAAGAAGAGGTATGCTGAGAGAATTGACTGAGTGAATACCTTGGTAAAGTACATCTGGTAAAACAAATAATCACTCCCTGTACATCTGTTTTGGTAATTGGGTCCCTCATTTACCATTGCTTCTTAAAGGAAATCTCATCTATGTGATTTTGCCCACCGTGGATTCCTCAGTGCTAAGCATGTAGGACATAGAGCAGGTACTCAATTTAATTTTTAAAATATTTTAACCATTTTTAAAATTGAAGTACAGTTAGTTTACAATGTTGTGTTAGTTTCAGGTGTACAGCAAAGTGATTCAGTTATATATTATATATATATATATATATACACACACATATCCTTTTCATATTATTTTTCATTATAGGTTATTACAAGATATTGAATATAGTTCCCTGTGCTATACAGTAGGTCCTTCACTTTAATTTTTAAATAAGTAAATGAATTAAAAAATTTGGAAAACATTGAGTCTTATTCTCTGCTTATAAATCTGACTTGCAAATTGTATGTATTTGTGAGTGAAGCCCTTTATCGCTCTATGAGAACAGACATTTAAGTGAGCACCTGATTAAACCACTGTCAGAACCCCATTATTGAATTGGCTAAGCTCCTTCTGTGCTAGGTAGGGGTGTTTATCTAATTTGAAAATTAATAGTAAGCTTTACTATTTAGTAAGTCATTGCTTTAAAGTTTATCATCAACTCTTGAGTTTCTATAGTATTAGAGCAGAATGATGATGCAGCTAATTCCCAAATCATTTCTGTTTGGTTTGGAAAAGAGGTATATGATTTATCCTCAGAAGCTTTGCCTTCTTAATTCTGTTTTCCATGGACAGGGTTTTCCTTTACTGAGTGTACAGCCTGAATGACAGATTGGAAAGGTAACCAGAAATGGGCTGGAGGCAGAGGGAAGCCAGCCTGGGATTAACCATTGACTACCCTTCAGCCTCACGTGCTGAATTTAAGGTTCACTGGTACTTTCCTCGAATGATATTACCTTTTCTTTGTATAACACTTTCTAGTCTTTAGAGTGGGATGGGTGGAGAGGATACTTTTTCTTAAAAGACAGGCCTTTTTTTTTCTCTTTTTGGCTCTTTCTTTAAAAAAAATTTTAGGGGAATAAAGTTCAATGGTGTTGGTGAGATTATGGCAAACTTGCCTTAGGAGGATTTCTCTTCTTTTCCTGTTAAATTTCTCTTTTTCTTTTTTTCCTTTTGTGTGTGGAGAGGAATAAGGTCTATTGATTTTAGTGAAGTTGAAGGTATCTCGTATGATGGAAGTATTTTTCTTTAAAAATCATCTCTGGGGAAAATGTTCATTGTTTTTGGTAGGGTTGAGGGAGCATCTGTCTTCAGGTTTGGAGGATTTTCATTTTTTGAAAACTAGGTTTTGTGGAGAGGAGCTATAAAGGCCACTGGCTTTAATGAGGTTGGGGAGCCCTTCTTAGGAGGATTTTTCTTTCCTTTTCTTTAAAATAAATTATTTGGAAGAAATAAGATTGGGAACATCTCTCTTTGAAAGGATTTCTTTTCCTTTCCTTTTATTAAAAAAATAAATATTTGAAGGCTGGAAGACAGATAAGTCACCTGGGTTTGGGTGAGATTGGGTGCATCTCCCTTTGAAGAAGCTTTAGGAAATTTTGTGGGTTTTTCTCCTTTTTATGGGGGGTGGAATGCATTGATTATCAGGAATAACATTCATTATTTTCAATAACATTCATTATTTTCATTGGTTCATCTTCCCTGAGAATTTCTTCTTTTTAAAAATTATCCCTTAATTAACTTTCTTCTTCCTCCTCTTCCATCCCTTCCTCCCTTTCTACCCCCTTTTTTTCCTCCCTTCCTTTCTCTCCCTTTCCTCCTCCTCTTCTCTCACCTCCCTCTTTGTTTCTCTCTCTCTCTCTTTTTTCTTGGAGAAAAAATGTTCAGGGACTTGGTGAGTTTGGGGGCTTCTTCATTCCCTAAAAAGGAGGTTTCTCTTTTAAAATATATTCATTTTCTTCCTTCTTTCCCCTCTAATTCTAAATGTATGTACTTGTTTTGAGAAAAGGGAGCTTTGTGGAGACTGGGGACATCTTTCCTTAAGAGGGTTTTCTTGGTTTTGTTTCTGTTTCTCTCCTACCTTTCTCTTCCAAGTTAAAATTTTCCTATATTAAAAATAAAGCTTTTGGGTTTGGATGAATTCAGGTCACCTCTCATTAGAGGGATTTCCTTTTATTTTTTTCTTCTTTTCTGCATTTGTCTTCGTTGTGTTTGAACAGAAAAGTTCATGTGTCTTTGTGAGGTTGGAGCACTTCTTTTTAAGAGGATTTTGTTTTCGTTTCATTGGTATTATCCCCTCCACCAATATACACATCCTTCCTTCATTAATTTTCTTTTAAATCTTAAAGAAATTGTAAAATATTTCAATAAAGAAATTGAAATAATATTCATGTGCTTTGGTGAGGATGGGGCATCTCCCTTTGGGGGGATTTATTTCTTTTGTTCCTTTTTTTTCCTTTTATGGGAATTAAAAATTCAGGAGATTTGGTAAGATTAGGGACCCTAACCTTTAATATTTCATTCTTTTTGTTAAGTTAAAATGTTTGTGTGTATCTGGGTGGAGGGATTAGTAAGTTTCATCGATTTTGATGATTTTGAAAGTATCTGCTCTTGAAGAGATTTCCTTTTTTGTTTGTTTTTCTCAAAAGAAAAAAAAAATTGGGGGTGAATAAAAGTTATTTTTCTTGGTGAGGTTGGAGGTCCTTAAGAGGATCCCCTCTTTTAAAATTTCTTTTTTTCCTTATTTATTCATTTGTTTTGTTTGCTTATTTGTGGGAAGGTAGTAGGTTCATTATCATATAGTTGGATGAACGATCTTTACTTATTTTTTAAATTGAGATCAAATTTGCATAACATAAAATTCACCATTTTACAGCATACAAGTCAGTGGTTTTTAGTGTATTCACAAGTCGTGCAAACATCACCACTGTCTAATTTCAGAACATTTTTATCATCTCCCAAAGAAACCCTGTACCCTTTAGCTATCACCCACACTTCCCCTCCCCCCTTCCTTCACCTCCTGGCAACCACTAATCTACTTTCTGTCTCTAAGGATTTGCCTATTTTGGACATTTCGTATAATTGGAAGAAATAACTGTAGGGAGCTTTGGTGAGATTGGTGAACATTTGGGAGACTTATTTTTGCCCCCATAATTTTTGTGAGAGATTGGGCATGGGCCATGAGGTGCAAATAAAGTTTATAAATTTCAAGAAAATTTTAGGGTTAAAAATACTGTTTACCTTGAGATGATTTCTCATCCTTTTCATTAAAAATTTTTCTCTTGGGGATATGTTTCATGGGCTTTGGAAAGGGCAAGGAGCTCCTCCCTTTAGAATTTCTTTTTTTTTCTTAAAATAATTTTCAGGGGAGGTATAAGTTTCATTATCTGGGGTCACTGTCCCTTTCTTTTTTAAAAAATTTGTTTTTCTATTTTGAGAATAAGGTTTATTTGCTTTGGTGAGGGTGGGGGCATCTCTCTTTAGGAATGGCTGCTTTCCTTTTTAAATGTTTTAAGTTTTTATTTTTCCACTGAGAGAATTACAGTCGGCGGGCTTTGGAAAGGTTGGGAACTGTATCCCTAGCAGAATTTCTATTTATTTTCTTTCCAAAAAAAAAAAAAAGGCCTTCTTTGGGAGTAATAGGTTCAGGGTCTTGTGCCTCTTCTTCTTCCGTCTCAGGCTCCTGTTCTATGATGGCCTCCTCTGGGAGTATCAGACAGGGAAAAGCAATCACTGCTTTGGAAAAAAATCAAGGCTGATGGAATGTCAGCTAAAAGATTGTTCTTAGACAAATGAGTATCCTACATGTCACAGAAAGCCATATGTTGGATATTTTTAAAAATCCATAATAGATAAATTAATAGTTATATCCTATTAGGTGTCAAGTTCTATTTTTGTTCTTTCCCACCCTGCTGCCTTCTTCAGGGGAATAAAAGAGTTAATAATGCAGAGGAAAGCATTCTGCAAACTGTAAAGTGCCATACTAGCAGTAGGGATTATATAATCCTTATTATAAGGCCCCTGAATGCTTTCCTGGACTCTATGGATTTTTCCCCTTTTCTTGGAAGCATTTTGGGTAACTGATGGCTCAGCCTTGCCTTTTGGGCTGCAGATCTGCAGAAGCCCCAGTTGGAGATTTTAATAAACATAAAAGAACTGTATTCTCAGAAAAGAAAGACCACTGGACAAATATCTTATTATTGTTTCTAAAACATCCTGCAGCAAATGCTCAGGAGCTCTCAGAATATACCAAATAAATCAGATGGTATCATCAAAACCTGGCAAGGAGGGGAGAAAGAACCTATGAGGAAAGAAAGTAATTTCATCCTGACCTTCAACAGGTTAAACATTAGAACTACATCCTGAAGTTGTTTACAGTCACTGCAGATATTCTGTTCACTTAGGAAAAAAATTTATTACCCCTGAAACCAACAACATCATCATTAGTCTGCTGCTGCCGGGACTGCAGGGGATAAGGACACTTTCCAAATCATTTTTTTTTAATTGTTAGTAATTTTCTTCTTAATTATGGTTCTAACATCCATTCTGAAAATGGAGAGATTGACTGCATTTCCTAAGGGCTATATATTCCAGGCTATTTAAATAAGCATTTACTTCTCACTCTGAAACAAGTGAGAATGCCTTTTTTAATTCATTCACAGCAGCAGTCTCTACGTCATTGTTGAAAATGGAATTGCTAGGTTTCAAGCTTCAGCAAGTGTATTGAGCAAAAATAGGGAGGGCTGAATTATATTAGGCACTGGGAAGGAGAGACAGTATCTACCTTTGAGAAGCTCAGACGTAGGTAAGATATGAAGCATTCAGGCAAGAATTACCAGATGTCATATAAGCAAATGCTTGCTACTTTGCAAGAAAATGTGTGCAAAAAATACCAGGAAACTGTTCTGTTATAGTTTGGGATGTAATAGTAATTGCTGTGTAGTCATTAGGAGTGAGAGATACAGAGACCCCTCTTTAACCCAGAAATAAAAGCCATAAAAGTGTATTTCATTAATCACCTGTATGATGTGATTATAATTTCATAGCTGGTCAAAACCCAATGAATAAAAATATAAACTGTCTTTCTTCAACCACAGCTGAGTGAAGGGAAGCAAATATGGTCTACATGTAAACCCCCACCCCCAAAGAGAGTTATAGCATTGTTAAAGAACCAATTCACACATCTTTACTTACACTTGTTGCCACCAGGTGGGAGACCACGGCTCATTTCCTGGAAATTAAACCATTTCAGAAAGGAAGGAAATAGACAGGTTTGGTTCACAGACTGTTATCCAAGTAGGCATTCAGAAAGAAAACATGAGCCCCCTTTTCTCAGTCCCTACCCTCATGCTTGTCATAGATTTGCAACCAGCAGGTTCTGAAACCCCCAAAGAGAGCAGACCACACACTGGAAGATGTTGGGTTTTTTACTGCAGTATTGGTTGGCAAAGTTATCTGGGAGAAATCTGTAGTCACATTCAAACCCTTTGTTTTGCTCATTTTATCCTTTGACTTATCAGGCTAGTTTCATGCTACTGGTACTGACTGTGTCTTACCACGTAGGATTTCATTGTACGATGAGAGCTATATTTAGTTTTGAGCTCTAAGATTCTCTCTGTGTGTGTACACACACACACACACACACACACACGCACACGCACACACACACACACACGTATGTCATTCCCTAAGCTTGCCTCAAGGAGGCAGTGTCTGAGAAAAATGCAACCCTAGCTAAGATGGCAACCTGTTTGCCTTGAATGTTAAGATGCAAGTCAGCTGGCTATGGGTGCTATTTGCCTGAGGAGAATGCAGCAGAGAATGGTCCTATCACTGAAGATCAGATGTTCTCATCTGCATCAGAAAGCAATAGCATAGCAACACCTCAAGTGTTGGAGAAGGGTTCCTCCCAGGAATTTTAGCATTTACCCAGATCTTTGCATCCTTCAAAATCCTCTAGGGTTCATTTATATGGCCCTTTTGAAGCCCACTCTGCAAGATAAGTGACTGAACAAAAGACCAGCTCTACTTTGCAAAATGAAACTGGGGGAGGTGGTCCTGGTCCCCTGCCAGGGCTGCCAAGTGCCCGTGGGTCAGTTGGCCAGCACGCCTGAATGGATACTATGTAGAGGAAGCTAACCTGCTTCCCCTTACCTTGATCCTCCTTATCTGTCTGGCAATAGAAATTTTCTTGTCAAGCTGCTGGGAGATGCTTTCCCACTGTCACAGGGCTCATCCCTGGAGCTCCCGACCTCCAGTCAGTCTTCCAGAGGCCAAAGAGGCCATACATTCACTGACTATCCTGGTAATTAAGCCCTCAGATGTCAGTTTCTCAGTCACGTTCGTGGAATGTCACTTAAGAAGGCCACAAGTTAGGTGGTCCTTATTGGTCTCCCTCTCACCAGCTTTATGCAAACTCTTCCAAAAAGACAAGAGCAAGCACCTGGTTAGGGTGACCTCCCAGGTCTAGCTGCCCCGCCCTTTCCCTTCTTGAGGTCACTGAAGGGAAGGGCTGCTCTGGTGCAGGAAGGGTGTGTGTGTGTGTGTGTGTGTGTGTGTGTGTGTGCGCGTGCATGTGGAGATCCATCATTTGGTGAGAGCGGGGTTGTTGGATTAAAATATATATATATATATATATTAGTTCCCTACAGTTCTATTTTATTTCTTTTGAAACCTCTGCACCCTTTTTTCCCTGTGAAACTTTTCCCTTTAGAGTTCCTCTTTCTCAGTCGTTTATCATTTCAGTTATTTTGCAAATTCAAGCCTCCCTAGTCATAACTCAGGAAGCAACCAGCCCTTCCATTTCCATTTAGAGATGCCAACCCCTACCCCCTTCCCCTACATTCTACAAGTGTACAGTCCAGAGCAGAAGGATTCTGAGCCGTGTTCCTATGCCCTGCTAAGCAGCAGGATGGACGGGCATCGTTGGTGTGATGTGTTGTTTCCGTGTTTTGTTGTTTTTCTCTGCGGGGAAGCTAAATGAAGGTGTATGTATGCATTATTATGATTTTCACAATCTTGTGGAACAAAGTTTAGGAAAAACGAAGAGTAGGGGGAGCACAGAGAAAGTAAGAAAGACTCCTTCTGAAGAGCTGGGTTTCGGGGTTTCAGGGTCCAACGCAAGGACTGAAAACTGGGTTTCGGGGTTTCAGGGTCCGAAAACCTTCGGACTGAAAACCTTCTTCCTCCTCCCTCCCCTGTGGGCGGGTGCCCGAGGATTCTCCACTGGTCTTCTTCCGGCTAAGTGCAACGTTTAAGAAGTCGTCTCTGAAGACTGGAAGAGATGAGGGTTCCCATTCACATGCTCTCAAATACCAACTCATTTTCGTGTATCTAAACTGGGGCTCCTGTACCATCCCAACTGGCACCAGTGCGGGATGCCAGTTGACCGTTTGTGACGCGGCCCATCACTGTATCACCGTGTTTGCACCTACCTGCCGGGAAATCCTGCAGAGAGATGGAATGGTGGCTTCGACATACGCATGCTCTCCCCCTCCTCCCCTGCGAACCCTGCCCTTCCCCTGCAGTGCGCGTGGGCGCCGCCCAACCCCTCATCCCCACGCGGAGTACCAGCGCCCAGCAGCCAACAGAGGCTCCGGGCCCCTCCCTGGAGCGTTGCCAGTTGTGCCCCAGCTGAGGAACCCCCTCCCCAATGGCAGGGAGGGGGCCAAACAGACGCTGCTGTTCCGCAGCTTGGGCCTCTGCGGCAGTGACCGCGGCTAAGAGGTGTATCCCACCGCCCACCCCCTCCCCAATCCCGTCCCTGTGTACCTTGGGCCAGCCCCTAACACCTCTCTAGGTCTCTTGCGCTCCCTGGGCTTCCTCTTCTTTTTCAAGATATAGGCGCTCACCGCACTGTCACTTCTCCTCATGAGGAAAACTGCTCCGACTCCCAACCGGTGCTATCACCCCCGTTTCTAGCCCCAAACAGCCCACTCTCACTTCCACATGTTGCTTCCCGCCTCCCAACCGCTTCCCAGTCCCCTGGGCTCCCCCATCCCCGCATCTTTCCCAGCATCTTTGCTAGTCGGTGGCAACCAAATGGGATGCTAAGGGTGCCCAGAGTCCCGCAAGCTGGATAGCCATCCGGCCTCGCCTGGGTTCTTTCCCTCCCGCCCCAGGGGATCTTTTTCTTACCTTTATATTGGACAACGGCACTGGCACTAGCGTTCGTGGCGATGGCGAGGTCCTTAGACCTTTCTCTGGAGCGACCACCGGACACTGCAATAGATGTGGTGCTGGGCTCGGCTCCGGACAGGACACTTGAGCCGGCTCAGGGCAGGACTCTGTGGCTGGTTCTGTGGCTGGTTCTGGGGCCGGCTCGGGGGCCGGTTCTACGGCTGGTACTGGGATCGGCTCAGGGGCCGGATCTGTGGCTGGTTCTGGGGCCGGCTCGGGGGCTGGTTCCGTGGCTGGTTCTGAGATCGCTTGTGTGTCTAGTTCTGGGGCTGGTTCTGGGATCGCCTCCGGACCGGGTTCTGGAGCAGGCTCTGGACAGAACTGCGGTGCCGGTGCCGGCGAAGGCGCGTGGAGCAGCTGAGGAGCTCGCGCCGGCGGTGACGGCGGCGGCTTCGGCGGTGGCCACGGCGGCGGCGGCTCTGGAGACTCCGCGGGCTGCTCGCCAACCTGAGGCGGGGCAGTGCCCTGGGCCGCGGCAGCTCCGCGGTCCATGGCCGCACACCGCCTCAGGTCCGGGCAGCGGGCGACCCTGAATTCGGAGGGCTAAAGTACCCTCGGGCGCCCCGCCCACCCTAGTTTGACAACCCCTTCCAGGGTGCCAAACTTTCCCCCGCCCCGCTCCATGGCTGGCTCCGCTCTGAGGTCTAACCCGGGGGCGCTCGGCGTCTCCCAGTGCTGGAACACGCCCCTCGGTGAGCGCACACCTCTTCGTAAGCAGCCACGGGCACGATGGGCGGGAAGCAGAGGGGCTTGCGAACGCGGACTGGACAGAGCGCTTGATGACCTCCTAGCGACGCGCGGGGTGGGGGTGGGGGGGCAAAAAGGGGAGGGGGAGTGGGGAGGCGTTGGGGGGGGGAGTGTTTGAAGCCCGGCCGCGTTTAACCCTTTAGTGACGCGAATGCAAAAAAAAAAAAAAAAAAAGCTAGAGGCGAACTTGAGGGTCTTTGCAATCCCCCTAACCACTCAGTGTGAGCTGCTGCTCAGAACAGCTTCCATCCTGTGTCTGCTCTCTCACCTCAGCAGCAGGTGATCCTAGCCTCGGACCAACCTCTTGCCCCTCATCTCCAAGCCTCTGTGGGCAAGTAATCCTTTTTTCTAACCCGGGAAAAGAAATTAAGCGGTGCGGGGTTGGGGGTGTTGCATCTCTGTGTGTGTGTGTGTGTGTGTGTGTGTGTGTGTGTGTGTGTGTATTCAGTCCTTTGGGTTGAAGTAAAATTCGTGTGTGTGTGTGTGTGTGTGTGTGTGCGCGCGCTCAATCCTTTGGATTGAAGTAAAATTTGTCCCCCGCCGCAGTTTTTGCATTTCTGAGCTTTGCCAGATCCGAGAGGCTTGCCGTTGGGTCCAGGGTTTGGGGGTGCTTCGGGAAAGGTGTATGGTGAGGGTGGGCGGCAGCCCTGGCTTTCCGCAGCCTGCTGATGTAGCCCCGAGAGCCAGGCAAGAGTGCCCGGGTAGCGGCGGCTGGGTTGCGCGCTCCGGAGCTGAGGCTGCGCGGGTCTCCGCAGCGATCCGGGCGTCTGTCTGGCTCGCCTTCGCCATGGGAGACTGCCTTTTGCCTTTAGCTGGACTTCCCAGGCATCATGAAGACTTTTTACTGAACTCCTTAATGTGTGTGTGTGTGTGTGTGTGTGTGTGTGTGTGTGTGTGTGTGTGTGTTGGGCTAGGGAAATTCACTGCAACACCCACACCTTTTTCACCTCCTGATACCTCGGAAGCACTCTGACATTAGGGATGGAAGATTCTCTTGCGAAGAGAACGGCAGGTCCCTGCCGCAACACCCTTCCCACCACATCGGGAGACTTCAGCAGCTCTCTCGATTGTTAGTCACGTACACGTTCACATACATACAAACCATCACTTCAGTCGGACCTAGACTTTAGACGCCAATATACTGCAAAATTTCAATTAAAAATTGAGAAAACCACCCGTTGAGCCACTGCTGTGTGGGGGTGGGGGACGGAGCACCTATAAACCTAATTTGAAATATGACAAGTGAATTTATCTCCGACACACATAATGCTGCAGTTGTGGATGGCAGCCTTCCTTCTGCAGCCCCTCCTTTCACCCTCTCCTCTCAGACCATATCCTACTCTAATCCCTCTTCTTCTGCCAAATGACAGTGACCCACCTGGAATTTTCTAGAACCTGCAGCATTTTTCTGTTCCCTACACCACATCCCAGCAGTAGATAACACCGTTGAAGACAGTCTCACCTAGCCCCCTCCAAAGATCATAATCTCTGATACCTGTGTTTCCCAGATCCTCACTAAAGCATCCCAGCTTAAGCCCACTCTTCTGGAGAAGGGTTACACTGGTTGGCAGCTACTAAGCTAGTGGGGGACCATCCTTAACCTCTGGGGCTGGGGAAGTCCAGGGGAGGTGAACCCTGTCTATCAAGTTCCTCACTGATGGCAGGTCTCCTTCCAGTAGACCCACACAAACGGCTCATCTTCTTCATCCTCCTTGGTGTCTTTCTCCTCTCTTCTATCCCACACTCCTCTTCTATCCCACACTCAAGCAGCCAAGCTGCTTTTAACCCTAAGGGCTCAGGACAGAAACATACAGATGCCAGGTCTGACCAGCCAGTAAACCTATGCTTGGAGCTCACTTCTCAGGCTTTCAGACTTTGGTGAAATCTCTGTCCTCAGAAGGGGCCAATATCTCACCTTTAAATCTTATTTTCACTAAGCCCTGGCATATTAGTTAGAAAGGCTGAAGGCAGAGGAGTCACTGAGTAGAATGGCCTCTTGGGTTAGAGAGTGATGGAGTGGGGTTTGGCATAGACCGGGTGTCATCAAGCAGGACACCACCAGGGGACAACTTGGAGCTATTGCTTTATATATGTTCATTGATACTCTTGTCTATAATTCTATACTTAATCACAAGGAGTCCAAAATGTATGATGTAAACTCTTGCTGCAAGATCAGTTTGAGGGTGAATGTTAAAATAATTTTTTGTGTCTGGCTTTTGCTCCATTAGAGTGGGTTACTAGACATATACTGGCTAGATTGTATTATGATTAATTTAATTAAAAAATTCTCAGCACATCACAAGCTGCCTTATTGCCTTATGTTACAACAACATTTTGTTTTGCTTTTTATTTCTTTCCTCAGACCAGTGTTGAACATAATGCTTTGCATGGACCATGGTGTGGCGGGGGGAGGGGGGAAGGGGAGGATGGTTAGAATGCACTGATTAGTGTCTGACTTAGGGAGACACTTTTGCCATATCTTGTCTATACCTTCCTCTCCTCCATAGTTTACTATTCTCTTAACAGAGGAAGCTTTACTTGGATGCTTGTGTATTTTCTTCAAAACCTAACCCAGGCTGAGGCCATAGTAGGGATTCAAGAAATGTCTGATAGACATAGAGAATGGACTTGAGGACATGAGTAGGGGTAAGGGTAAGCTGGGACGAAGTGAGAGAGTAGCATTGACATATATACACTACCAAATGTAAAATAGATAGCTAGTGGGAAGCAGCCGCATAGCACAGGGAGATAAGCTCAGTGCTTTGTGACCGCCTAGAGGGGTGGGATGGGGGGGTGGGAGGGAGGGAGACACAAGAGGGAAGAGATATGGGGACATATGTATATGTATAACTGATTCACTTTGTTATAAAGCAGAAACTAACACACCATTGTAAAGCAATTATACTCCAATAAAGATGTAAAAAACAAAAAAAAGAAATGTCGGGCTTCCCTGGTGTTGCAGTGGTTGAGAGTCCGCCTGCCGATGCAGGGGACACGGGTTCGTGCCCCGGTCCGGGAAGATCCCACATGCCGCAGAGAGGCTGGGCCTGTGAGCCATAGCCGCTGAGCCTGCGCCTCCGGAGCCTGTGCTCCACAACGGGAGGGGCCACAACAGTGAGAGGCCCGCGTACTGCAAAAACACACACACAAAAAAAACAAAATAAAAAAAGAAATGTCTGCTAAATAGATGATTCATTACAGGTTACTGGTTAGGGTGTCTTTTTTGTTTTTTTTTTTTTTTTACTGCATTGCTTTTAAACAGTATTTGATATTTTAGATGATTGATGATCTCCTAAGAGGCTCTTTTCTAGTTGAACAATACTGACATATGGGCCAAGAGCTACGTAAGAGTAAGAATGATGACCATCTCCACAGAGGCTTGTGTGGACATGATTCTGGCTGTCCTGGGGCAGACATGGTCCCTAATCTGGGACTTTTGGTCATGTTATATATGTTGCCCAATCGCGCTGGATGAAGGATAGATCAGTACTGTGGGCTCATATCTTTGAGCATGCAATGTGCTATCTCACACCCACCCCCAGCATTTATTTATCCTGATTCCACTCAAAATAAAGTCCATCCAAGTCAGAACAGAGATCCTTGATTTCAGGCGTGTTAGGAGTTCTGGAGAGGCAAAGGAGAGAAAACCCGAGAAATGTGGTAAAATTAAAGCTCTTATCCCTCCTTTTTAAAAATTTTCTTTTCACTGTTGAATGAGAGTGTGACACTGCAGAGCTAGAGTGCAAGCCCTTTTTTCCTTGACCAATAGCTTCCATTTTCCTAAACCCTCCCTTTAGGGAAGAAATAAGTGCCTCTCCTGAGTCTTAGCAGCTGCCAACCTCCCCCACTTCTGCCACCTTGGCAATGTGCAAAGCCAAAATAGCAACATTTATAATACTCTACTAAATAAAATAAAGAGATGGGATGAAGAACAGCATTTACTGAGGAAGGTAGAGGATTCAGACAATTAATTTCAATGGGATTAACATGCAAACCCATCAGCCTTCACTTGCTCTAGTCTCTTAGGATTTAATTGATCCAGGATTGGGAGTTTAAAGTTAATACCTTGTATTCATATAATGCTTTTGCTTTTTAAAGTACGTTCACATATATTATCTCACTTGAGCCTCACAACAAATGTGTGAGGCGAAGCAAGTCTGGACTTCCATCCCACAACCCCACCCCTTAACCTTTTACAGACGAGAAAACACAAGTCCCTTGAGATTAAGTGATATGTCTTAGGTCACAGAGATAATTAGTGGTGGAACAGACATTTAGGACTTGTGTCACTCAACTCCCAGAGCATAGTGCTGAGTTGGGGGTTGTGAGACAGAGGCTGCATAAATCCTCTCCATGGCAAAGTGGGAAGCCTACCTTAATGCCTTTCTATTTCTCGAGTCTGTAAGAGGAGAAGTGATTCTTACATTTTTATCCTTAGATTTCTCAGCTCTCACTCTTTCTCTGGATGGTAGTTAATGATCTGTAACCAAGCTCACTATAGGAGGTCCCTGTTTAGAGGAACCTTTTGAATATGTATATTATATAATAATCCACCCAGAGCATACTTCTTTTATTGGTTCTGTTTTTATATTTTCTTGAAGTGAAGCACTCCACAGTTAAGATGCATTTACTGCCAGTCTGAGGTGTATACAGCCCTCTTAGGTGCCATGGGGAAAGAGAAGATGGGGCAGAAATATTAGACACTATCCCTTCCCTCAAGAGTTTTTAGAACTTGGTGGTTGAGATAAGACAAATACAGGTGAAAAACAATCCAAACACAGATATCAGTTTATGATTATGACACCACACTTTGTATTGTGTGTGGGGGGTGTGACAGTGGGAACAAAGTGTGACAGTATGGAAAGGAAATTGCAAAGGGAGTCAGGAACTCTGGCTTCAGATTAAGTTTCTACCATTAAACTCACAGCATGACCTTATACATATCATTTAATATCTTTGGGCCGCAAGTTTTCTCATCTGAAAAATGGGGGGGAGGATAAAGTTGAACTTGATCAGCTAGCTTTAAAGTCTTTTCTAGCACAAAATATCAGTGACACTGTGAGTGAATCAGGGAAAGCTTCTTGGAAGGGCGCATACTTGAAGTGAGTCTTGAATGATGCAGTGTAATATGGATCAGTAAGAAGGAAGTGGAAAGGAGAGGAGCAAGAACTGAAACCTGGTGGTGAGAATACGCCAGGCTGGTTGAGGTAGGGGAACAGACCAAGGATTGTTGAGAGATGAGGTTAGAGCAGAGTAAGTGGTAGAAAGAAGGGAAGATGTAAAAGGCACTGAATGCCAGACTGAAGGGTTTGAAGATTTGATTTTAAAGGTAATTGGTAGCCAATGAAAATTGAGTATAGGGGTGACATGGTAAAACTAACTAGTAAAAAAAAATTATCCTTGACAGTGTACTTAGTTTTGGAAGCATGTACAAATCTGCTTTGTTCCCCTTGAGCTGGCATCCAGTTAATTTGGGGTCATTTGTGAAATTATGATTCTTTCTTGATTTTTGTTGCAACCTCTAGTTTCGAGTCTGCATTGCCAAGGCTGCTGGCCTGACCTGCATAACCACCTGCCTATACATTTGGATTCAGTCCATAATGTGTCATTTGGCTTCAATGGACTCAACATGCTAATGGAATTCCTAATTTGAAATTCTAACTGATGATGAATGACCAGCAGAATGGAGGAGATGAGAGAAAAGTCTTCTTAGGCAGGCAGGAGTGGGATGGCTGTGGACCTGAAAACATATTAAGTGATCGAGGACAATTTGAAGGAGGATAAGAAAAATGGATCTTTGTAGAAGCTTTGACTTACTATGATTTAGATATGGGGAAAAGCTGATGAGAAACAGCCATCCAGTCCAGAACTGCCAAGAACCTAAACTGAGCTTGGAGTAATAAGAGAAAACAGATTGCTCTAATGTCATAGAGAAAGTAGTGGTACAATTTGGTGTGACAGGTCACAGGTGTGTGGGAGGGTAGGATGCGGGTGAGGGAGAGCATAGAGCTGATAGTATTCCTGAGGTGATGGTGTTTAGAAAGACTGGAAAAGATTCTTAGAACCCTCGTGGTGTGTATGTCTTTATCCAAAAATGAAAAAATATTCTTTTAGTAAGGATTGTCCCTACACAAAATTAATTTATTACGCCACCACTGTCCACAAACACTTCTTTCTGGCACCAGCCTGGTGGGGAGGGATGATGGAGGAGGAAGAAACAGGTAGGGAAAGGAAATTAAGAAAAAGAGAAGCTGGGGAGTTCCCTGGCTGTCCAGTGGTTAGGATGCAGAGCTTTTACTGCCATGGGCCCGGGTTCAATCCCTGGTCAGGGAAATGAGATCCTGCAAAAAAAAAAAAAAGGAGACATTAATAAGCAGAACTGCTGTGATGAAAAGACTTGGGGAGTAAGGGAGCTTTCCTTTCCTCCAAAGAATTAGCTACTGCGTTCTTAGGTGTCTCATTCTCTCTCCCCCTGCAGTTTTCTTCTATTCTTGAGCATTAGCTCGAAATGCACAATTCATTGGCTCTGTGGGAAGAGGGAATTTCAGGCAAGAGTCTTTTTTTTTTTTACATCTTTATTGGAGTATAATTGCTTTACAATGGTGTGTTAGTTTCTGCTTTATAACAAAGCGAATCAGCTATACATATACATATGTTCCCATATCTCTTCCCTCTTACATCACCCTCCCTCCCACCCTCCCTATCCTACCCCTCCAGGCGGTCACAAAGCACCGAGCTGATTCCCTGTGCTACGCGGCTGCTTCCCACTAGCTATCTTCCTTACATTTGGTAACGTATATTCTTTACACAATTGAAGTGACTTGCAAGGACAAGGTGCACATAACTCAGTTGTCTTGGATGCAGATTAAAGCATTGAAAAGTCATTTCCAGGACGTCCCCATCATATTCACCTTTTAGTTTTAAGTCCCTGTCCTGTAGTTGTAACCTTTGTGGTCACTCCTACTTTGAGTAGGTTTTGTTCCCTTTAACCACATTCCAAATGCCAGAACGAGGCTGAGTTCCCTCTCCTTTTCCTCTCTCAACTTCACACGTCTCTGCAATAACTAGACCCTTTCCCAACTGAGCCTCAGAGCCTTAACTTAGCCCTAGGGGCAAAATTGCAGCTGCCTGACCATTGTTTCTACTCAAGGGTTTTGGGGATTGCTTCATTCATTCATTCATTCTACAAGTAATTATTGAACATTTATTATGTGCTAAGTAGGCACTTGTTTGAATCCTGGGGATTCGCAAGTAAATTAGACAGACACCATCTCTGCTCAAATAACATTTATGGGATAGGGGCTGACATTAAACAGACAAGCAAATACAAAAACAAAATAAATGTTTTAGAGATGATAAATATGATGAAGAAAACAAAACAGGATGGTGTGGTAGAAAGTGCCTAGAGGGCTACCTTGGTCGATATTTTTACTCATTTGCCTAATCCTATAACATATGCAAAATATCAATAGTTTGGAATTACCTCACCAATACTACTATCAACAAACCTGCTAAATAAAGTTCGAGATTTTTTCCACCAACTTTTGATTTGGTAAGTTTTCAGTTCTACAGAAAAGTTGCATGAATGAAACAGTGAACACATATATTCTTCATTAATATTCACCAATTGTCAACATTTTGTCACATTTACTTGATATCTATAAACTATCAACTTTCTCTCTGTGTCTCTCGCTCTCTCTGTCTCTGCTTTGAATCATTTGAAAATTAGTTGCAGACAAGATGACACTCCACCCAAAAGCATTTCAGCATATATCTCATAAGAACAAAAACATTCTTGTACATACACAATATAATTACCATATTCAGGAAGTTTAACAATGACACATTAATATTATCTAATATACAATATATATTAAAATTTCTCCAATCATCCCAATAATGCTTTGTATAGCTTTTTAAAAATAGAAATAGTCAAATCATAAATTGCATGTAATTGTTCTTGTCTCTTTAGTTTCCTTTAATGTAGACTAGTCCCAGCTTTTATTTCTCTTTCATGACATTGACATTTTTGAAGAGTCCAGGTCAGTTGACTTTTAGACTGTCCCTCAGTTTGGATTTGTTTGACTGTGGAAGGCATCTCTAAAGGGGCAGCTTTTAGCTGAGTCCTGAATGAAAAGAAGGATCCAGCCATGCAAAGATCTGGGGAGAGTGATTCCTGGCAGAGGGAACAGCAAGCACAAAGGCTCTGAGATGGAGACAAGTTTGTTGTGTTTGAGGAAGAGAAAGTAGACCACAGGGCCTAGAGTCTAGATATTAGTGGAGCAGGGGAGTGGTATGAGATGAAGTAAGATAGTTAGGCATGATTCAGATCATGATGAGTCATATATGTCATGGGGGAAGAGTTAGGATTTTATTCTAATTGTAATGGTAAACTACTAGGAGTTTTAAGCAATTTGGTGACATAATCTGATTTGAATTTTCTTTTAAAAGTAGTTTTTATTTTCTAAAATTTTTACTTTATATGCAGTTTAAAGAAACAAATAGTTATTTGTCACAGCTGTCAGTGTCCCCTCCCCCCATTATCTACTCCTCAAAGGCAACTACTTTGAACTCCTTTAGCCAAATAACATACTTATAAAGCTAATACATAATTTTCAGATTAAAGCATTCTATGGAAAAGGAGAGTTTGGCTCGTCATCACCATCAACTCCCATGCACACACAAACACAAACTTCCCATTTCACCACTCTCCCGGTATAGTTTATGTCATAATTTGATTATGTCCATATTCAGTGTTTACATTATTATTACTATGGAAATTCTATTCACAGTCGAGTTATGTAGCATGCTATGATTACCTTTCCTTTCTTGCATATCTGTTTGTTTTTAATGGAGCTGATAATTGGCTTGTTTATTCAATTTCTTAATTTTCTATATACTTAACATTACTTCATGTATAACCTGTTCTCCAACTGACTAAATCTTCTCCTAATATGTGAAGATTGAAAGATTGAGAACATTGGCTCTTCTATCAATTTCATCTTCTGGGAAATATCCTTTTGAATTTCTCCAACATGACTTATTTGCTCTCTAGATCTGTGGCACTGCACTCATCCTGCAATATCCCTAATAATTTTGAAAGCATTGCTTCGTTGCCTCTAGTTCCTAACTTTTGAGAAACCTGAAGCCATTCTTATATCTGATCTCTTATAAGTGACCTTTAATTTTTTTCTTCTCTGGAAGTTGTTAGGTTCTTTGTTTTGCCTTTAATGTACAATGTCACACTGATATACCTTAGTGCTTGTCTTCCATTGTGCTGGGCATTTTTGTGGACCCTTTAAATTTTAAAACTGTCTTTTAATTCTGATAAATTTTAAAACTATCTTTTAATTCTGATAAATTTTCTTGAGTTATTTACTTCATATTTTTCTCTCCAATTTTTCTGACTTCTTTTTCTGGAAGTCATATTATTTTTATGTTGGACTTCCTGGACTGATCTTATAATTTGCGTATATTTTATTTTCTGTTTCTCTTTGTCTGTTTGCTCTACTGCTAGGAGATTTCCTCAGTTTTATCTTCCAACCCTTCTGCAATACTACAATGCAATTCTGACACTAACTATCCAGAGTTAGCACAGACTTCACTGGTTAGGTGCATAGTTCCCAACAAAATTGCTCTCTTTTCATATACCAGCCACAAATTCAGGGGTCCCCAGGTTACTCACATTTCTGACAAACTGACTACAAACTTAGGGCTTCCCAGTACCCCCTCAGATTTGGTAATTCCCTAGAAGAACTCACAGAACTCAGGAAAGTGCTATATTTACAATTACATTTTTATTATAAAGGATGCAAATCAGGACTAGTCAATTGAGGAGACCCATAGGTTGAGGTCTGGGAGGGTCCCAAAAGTGGAGCTTCCATACCCTCCCTCCCCTGACTCCATGGGATCAGTATGCGTCATTTTCCTGGCATATCAATGTATTCACCAACCAGGAAGCTCACCTGAACTTTGGTGTCCAGAGTTTTATTGTGGTTTCATGATACAGACATGTTTGATTGAATTATTGAACTCATTCTCCAGCTCCCCCTTCCCTCCCCAGATATCAAGTTGGGCTTATATAATCTGACTCAAAGCCCTACCTCTCTAATCATGTGGTTGGTCATTCGAGCATGAGCAGCGCCCATTCTGAAACTATCTAGAGGCCCACCATCAGTCACTTCATTAGCATAAATTCAGGCACAGTCCCAGAGGTCTACCATGAATAACAAAACACTCCTATCACTCAAGAAATTCCAAGGGTTTAGAAGCTCCTTCCCAGGAACCTGGGGTAGAGACCAGACAAATTCCTTATTATACAACACTTTCTAATAAGAAATTCAAGATCAGGAATTTTTAAGAGTAAGTTTTTGTTCTCTGAGTATCCTTTTCTTCCCTTTATATATCATCCTATTCTTGGTTGGTGGATGCAATAGCTTCTTGATTCTCTTTGAGGATAATAATGGTTATTTTTTTCTCTATATTTCTTTTAAATTTTTTGTTTATTTGTTGGTTTAGATCTCTATCCTTGATATCAGAGGCTTTCCTTAAATACCGCAGCATCCTTGGCTTTCTGCTCATATTTATGAGTAGGTTCCTAAAAAATGTGATTAGAAGATCAGAGTGCTTAGTTGAGACTTGTAGACTATGAGTGCGCTAATTTTCAATTGCTGTGTAACAAATTACCACAAACTTTGTGGTTTAAAATAAGACACACTGATTATGTCACAGTTTCTATGCATCAAGAGCCTGACACTGCTGGGTCTTCTGTTCAGGGTCTCACAGACTGAATAAAAGTGTTGGTCAGGATGCATTCTTGTCTAAAAATTTGACTGGGGAAGAATTTTCTTTCAGGCTCATTCAGGTTTTTGGCAGAATTTATTTCCTTGTGCCTGTATAACTGAGGGCCCTGGCTTATTGCTAGCTGTTGGCTGAAGGTCACCCTTAGGTCTTAGAGGCCACCCACAGTTCCTTAAGGCTACTGGCAGTTCCTTGCCATGTGGGCTTACCCAGCATGAGCTCTTATTTCATCTAGCCCAGAAGAAGAGACCCTTTCTCAGCAGAACCTTATATAGCATAACTTAACGATGGGAATATATCTCATCACCTTTGCCATATTCTTTTAGTTAGAAGCAAGTCACAGGTCCAACAGCATTCAAAAAAAGAGAATTACACAAAGATATGAATATCAGGAAGTGGGACTCATTGAATATTACCTTAGGGTCTATTTACCACAATGGGCTTCACTGCAATATGATCTGGCTGAGTCATTTCATTGGACAACCCCTTATGCAAGCATCTTGAAGGCTTTTCTTGAATTTCTCATATTGCCAAAGAGTAATATTCCAATACCCTGCCTGACGGTTGTAAGTCTGACTGCTAGCATTCTGAGAACCAAGTGGGATAAAGGGCTAGAAGTCTCAACAATCAAAACGTAAAATTTTTCATTTTTCTCTTTCCCATATAGTACCTCTGCCTCAACTGTGCTCAATGTTCCCCCAGTCCAGAAAACCTCTGTTTTACTCTTCTCCAGAGAATAAACCTCACATCTTCTGGGGGGGGAGGGCAGAGAAGTTGTAGAGGGGATCTTGGGATCTAACTGCTTACTAAAAATTTCAAGCAATATTCTCCTTTTCAGCCTCATGTTCACCTTCACTTACAGAAGTACTTCTACCACCAATTGCTGAGCCTTTGGAAGTTTTTTGTTTTGAATTGTGTAGCTTATCAACTTTCCCCACTTTGGATTCAATTTCCTTAGGTCTGCTAAGGCAGTTTTACTTGTATTTCTATTTTCTAGCTTCAAAAATTATATTGTTATCGTCATCTCTCCCCAAATTACTGTCATTTTAGTGAGTTTGCCAAAGGAGTGGAGGTAAATGCATGTGTTCAAATTTTTATCGTCAATGGGATGTCATAATTTACATGCTAAGCAGATTACACTGACCTTTTTTGTGAAGAATGGACTATGAGGGAGGAATAAGAGAAGTTGGGAGAACAGTTATGTATCTAATCAAGAGATATTTAAGAGGATAAATAAATAGAGCTTGGTGGTAGATTGAGTGTGTGTATGTGTGTGTGTGTGTGTGTGTGTGTGTGTGTGTGTGTGTGAGAGAGAGAGAGAGAGAGAGAGAGATGTCACTGATGACTCTTAAGCTCATGTAGCAGGATGGTTGGTACATTTCATCTATTTCTTGCTTCTCCGTTTGTCAGGTTATTTTCCAGGACTGCTATCAACTCACTTGTATCCGCTCACTACCAAAACTGATGTCACCACAAAACTGACTCAGAGCAAACCTAACATTGCCAGGAACACAGTTACCATGGCAAGGAAAGCTTAATTTAAACACCACCACCACCAGCAACAACAACTACAACAACAGCTCCAATTTATGGAGTGATTACTATAAGCCATGCTAAACCCTTTCCATATATCATTTCATTTAATTTACCCAACAGCCCTGTGAGGTAAATACCAACTATGATTCATTACCATTGGATCCTTCAAGTGGATACTTTCTAAATCAATAAAGTTCTGGGGAGAATAGTTTTTACTACAAATTGTGTTCGGGTCTCTAGAAGTGATAGAAGGGCATTACATTAGCCACTGCCATTCCTACTATTTGCTGTACACTCCATACCTGTGGTAGAAGACATCTGCTCTTTATCAATACTGCCTCCCCCTCCCATTAACCACTTCCTCCCATTCTTGCCTTGCCATTCTTTCCTTTTAAAATCCTTTCTTATGCTTTATTCCAACTGCAGCACAGAACTGCAGCCTTATTCTACTCCACAACTTCTTCATAGAAGAAATAGGGGCTTGGAGTGGAGGAGAACTTTGCCCAATCTGCAAACTTCTGTACAACTTTAGGAATAAAAGGCATAAGAATGGACATTATTTAAATTGTTCATAGCCTAGAGGAGGACAACAAGGGGATCAAGAAGTGATTTTAATGCATTTTGAAACTTTTCCTGAGCTTCTTGAGAAATGGAAGAGTTGAGGGAACTGGGAGCACACAGTATACACTAAATTAACCCACCGCTAATTACTTGGGGTTGTAACCTGTGGGAAAGCCTAGGGGGATGTCTTAGTCAGCTTGGGTTGCCATAACAAAATGCCATAGACTGTGTGGCTTAAACAATATAAGTTTATTTCTCACAGTTCTGTAGGCTGGAAGTCTGAGATCAAGATGGTTGGGTTCTGGCGAGAGCTCTCTTCCTGGCTTGCAGATGGCTGCCTTCTCACTATGTACTCATATGGTGAAGAGAGAGCAAGCTCTCTGGTGTCTCTTCTTTAAAGGGCATTAACGCCTCCATGCTCATGACCTCATCTAAATCTAATTACCTTCCAGAGTCCCCACCTCCAAATGCCATCACATTAAGTGTTAGGGCTTCAACATATCCATGATTCATGGCAAAGGATCACATTCTGCTTTTCTGGGCCCTCATTGAACCTTCCCCCTAGTATTAATCAATACAGAGAGAATATAGAGCACTGACAACAAAGTCAGTCAGCAAGCATAGGTGATATTTGCATGGATGTCCATGTTTTCCTAGGTACCACTAGCTATGGTAGTGCTTGTAGGGATGACTCACTCTTTGCCGTTAACCATTTTCTTTCTGCTGAGTTCAGGTTAGATTTTTACTCTTTCTCTGTAAATCTGTTTCTTCTGTGCTATATGAAGCTTCATCAAGACATACTTCTGGTATGATGATAAAAGAGGTGACTAGATTGGCTGACTACATACTGAAATATCATAGATTTTCATCCCCTGATAAAGGTTCTTTTTTGTGTGACTAGTGAATGTTGGTGAGTGTAAGTCAGAGGATAGAGTTCTTAAAAGAGGTTTGACTTCTTTGGAGACAAGAATGACGAGGAAAGATTTTGTAGTCTTGACGACATCACACGTGTGCTCTCTCTCTCCTCCATGGAAACCAAAAAGTGTGAATGAGACTGAAGGAGTCAGCTAATCCTCACTCCCCCTTCCACTCCCACTTCCACCACTAGACTTAAGGGTTAGTGTTTTTCTTCTTCAGTGCTGCCGAGCATGAATGTACTAAAGAATAAAAAGGAATACCACAGTGCCATAAGTAACTAAGTAACTTAGTTTCTTAGTTATTGTAGTTCTGGTTGCTGCTATAGAATCCTCCATTATTGCCCTAGGCACCTTTAGAATACAGTTCATATAGCCATTGACTGTGACCCCAGATGTTTGAGTACCAACTAATTCATGGGTCTCAATGCATACATGCAACTCTGGGTAGGGGGTTGTTTTATTATGTTTTTTTTTTTGGTTTAGTGCCTTTCTAGGCAGCTAACCATATTCATCCTTTCACCAAAAGTCTATTGAGCATCTACTCTGTGCCAGGCATTGTAATAGGTACTGAAGGTATAAAGACACATAACATACAATTTACTGCCTTCAATGCAACTACAGCTGTACAGACAGATCTCTCTTTAAGACAAGGCCACACACAAATCACTGAAATACAGAGTAATAAGTGTGATGATTAGTTGCCTAGACAAAATGCTAACTCAGAAGAGAAATAATCTATCTTTGCTGCAGGGGAACCAGAGAAGTGTTCACAAAGGAGGTGACATTTGAGCTATGTTTCAAAGAAAGAGAAAAAGTCATTCCAGGCATAAGAAACAGTATTTGTAAAGAAACAGAAATGTAAAGGGTCATAGAGTGTTCAAGGATCTGCAAGAAGTTCAGTTTGACTGAAGCAATGTCAGGTGATCTTGCTAAAAAGGTAAATTAGGGTGATTATGAAGGACCTCCTTAAAGAGCTTGGATTTAGCATTGAATATTTGTGGACAGAAGAGTGACATAATATTATTGACAACTGATAAAATTCACTCCAGCAAATACATGGAGGACAGTTTGGAAAGAGGCAAGAATGAATGCAGGGAGACTGATTAGAAGCCTGTCAAAAATCCAAGTGAGAGGTGATAAGTGTTGGAACAAAGGCAGTGACAGTGGAAATAATGAGGAAGGAATATGATTAAGAGGCAATTATAAAGAAGATTATAATAGTACCTTGTGGCCAATTGAATGTGCTTACCGGGGAGAAGAGAAAGTTTTGTGTGACTCCCAGATTTCCAGTTTAGGTGACTTGATAGATGACAGGGCCATTAATAGAGATCAGTTGAAGAAATCCAGTAGATAGTTGAACACATGGGTCTAGAGTAGAGGAGAGATGTGTAGGTTGGAGATTAAAATGTATGTATCATTAATGTAGTAGTTGTGGCCATGGGAGTGGAAAAGATTTCCCTGGGAAAGTTTGCAGACATATGAAAAGGGCATTATGAATAGGACCTCTAGAAACAGCAACATTTAAGGGATAGGCACAGGAAGAGAAGTTGTTGAAGGAGGAGAATGAATAATGAGAGAGATAGAAGGAAAACTTGGAGAGATGAAAGGTCTTGTTCACAGTGTCAAATACTGCACAGAGGTCAAGAAAGATGATGATAGGAGCAGGGCCCACTTGATTCAGTACTTGGGGTTTTGGTGACCTTACAGAGAGCATATTCAGTAGAACTGTGCCAGAAGCAGCCCAGGCCAAGGGGGCTGAGACACAAATGGGAGGGAAGGAAGTGGAGACTGAGAGATTACCCTTTTGTTTTTACTTTGAAATATGGATTTATAAACATTCTAATAACAATGAACCTTGCCCTGAGGGTCTTGCACAGTGAGGTACAATGATTAGTAACAGATGCTTTTAATCTGTATCTCATATTTAGTATTTATTTTTGTATATTTTACTGTGGTTTATATAATATACACATAAATGAAGATACATATATGAGGGTGTCTTTTGTTTCTGATAGGGTAAGCAATCAATTACAGTTTAGGAGCTCCCATCTGGAGAGTAAGGTCCACAGACTTACTGACTCCTTTGGTTTTGGAAAAGCTCCTACTTTCCTTAAAGCAGCCCCAGCCCCAGAATAGAGAGAATGTTATCCTGTAGGGTATGAATCCTTCCTGGGAGCATCTGAATTTATGCATGCTGGGAATTCCCCTCTTTCTGTGTGACTTTACTGGGCATAAAGATTTCTCTGCAAATCAAAACTAGGGAGCACTCCTGAGTCCAGGGATCCTCAAGGCAGTTATGAAAACTAAACTCTGAAATCCATGGAGGCATCATCTCAGACAGTGGTGCTTAATTCTTTTCTCACTCTAGCACACCTGGGGGAGGTAGTCTGACTTGCACTATCTGTAATAGTAATTCAGTGATAGCCAGGAAGAGAGATAATAATGATGGACTACTTTCATTAAATAGCCAGACATTGTCCTCAACATTTTACATCAATTATGTAAACTACTGTGTCCCCAGGATACAGGTGTGCAAACTAAGTCAGAGAGGTAGAAAGACTTGTCCTGACAGACTACTCTTTTAAGAAGTGGTGGTGAAGGAAGAGAGAAAGTGAAGGGAACAATTATGGAGAACATAGTTTTATTTTTCCAGTTAGCTGAATTCTTATTTGAACCCTGTCCTCTTCTTTGGAGAAGATGTGAGCAGTATGCCTGGCCTAGTGTTGAGGAAACACTGGGGAGGAATAAGAGATGAAAATGGCAAGTTCCCTAACTTTGAGGTTCAAATGGACTATTTGATGAGGGAAGAAACAAACATATAGAAAAGTAAAGACTCGGTGGTGTCTTTAAAGGTGGGTTGTAAGGCGGTTGCTTAGAACTTAGAGTGCATTTTATATCAGGAACTTGCTAAAGATGGGCACTTTTATAGGTGCATCCATAAATCCAATTTGTCCTGTGACATAGCTGAAATGCTATACATTTGTTATAAAAATTAGTATGAGAAATAATGTTGTACTAATAATTAAATATAATGAATTACAAAGTTGAATAAGATGTGGGTTTTAATGCTGGTACTTGAAGAGAAGCTGGTTTAATTAGGAGTGGGATAAAATAAGGTGAAGGCTTCAGTAGAGCTTCTGAATAGGACTTCTGGCACTTTCAAGGACTTTAGAAGATGATGCACATTTTTTTTATCATGTTTAATTTCACTTTAAAGTACATGGCTGTCAATTTGTTAATTTGGTTGCATCAGCACTACTTTTACACTCATCAACCATTAGAGCTTTTGGTTGAATCACGAACATAACAAAGAAGAAAATGTTAAGGCCATCATAGATTCTTGGATACATAGGAGTGGTAACATTTTCACCTCCTAAACACTTGGTCCTTAGTTTCCATCCAGCCTGTTTTCTCCATACAAGAACCTAGTCGCATAGCTGCTTCAATTTCTGCCTCGGTTTTTCCCTTCCCCAGACTGCTTCATCCATTTCTTTCATCTGGAACTCCTGGGGTGACTTTTACCCATTTTTATACCTAAGCTCTGCCCTCTTTTATGAAATTCCCAAGAACTCTCACACATGACCACAAAATCTTTGCTGCTCCCACTTTCCTTGAAGTAGCAACAGTTATAATCTTCCACCCTTACCCATTTGACCCTAATTTGGACAAGAGATGAGAGAATCAGTGGAAAAGAGCCAGAAGAGAAAGAGCAGCTGTGCTTGAAGATATGAGAATATTTATGAAAAAAAGTACGAAAAGGAGAACTATGAGCGGTGGAAGAGAGACAAAAAGGAGGTAACACAGGACTCCTAAGTGGGCAGAAAATAGATGTATGGTAGAAAATCTCAGAACAGATGATGTCGTGAGGCAGGAAAGCTATATTATTCTACAGAAAGGTCTTGATGTGGGTGGTGATATGAAACATTGCTCAAAAGGTTAAAAACCAGAGAGTGTCCATGAGCCAAATGAGGAAATAAAGGTGCTGAAGGAATTTGTGGACTTGGAGATTCCAGTGAGGTAAACTGGTCAGAAATAGTTTCACAGAAGAGAGAGGGTATGATATTGGTCCTAAAAGATAGTAGGACTCAGATAAATAAAGAAGGGGAGGAAAAAAGCAGCATTGTAAATATAGGCAGCAAATTCAGATTTATGGGAAGGTATTTCTGATTGAAATGGAGTTTCTTTGGGGAAGTAACTAATGTCAAAGTTGGAAGGTAGAAAGGGACTAGATTGTGACCTTAAGTGGCACGTCAAGGAGTTTATATTTTATCTTATATGGAATGAGGAGCTAATGATCATTTCTTTCTTTCTTTTTTTTTTTTTTTTTTTTGCGTTACGCGGGCCTCTCACTGTTGTGGCCTCTCCCATTGCGGAGCACACAGGCTCCGGACGCGCAGGCTCAGCGGCCATGGCTCACGGGCCCAGCCGCTCCACGGCATGAGGGATCTTCCCGGACCGGGGTACGAACCCATGTCCCCTGCATCGGCAGGCGGACTCTCAACCACTGCACCACCAGGGAAGCCCTAATGATCATTTCTTGATCAAAGTGGAGGTTTATGAAATTTAGATCATCTATGGTTGTGAGAATCGATTAGAGTGGGTAGAGGACTGAGGCAGTGAGACCAGATAGGAGGTTGAGGCCTTGACCTCGGTTGATATTACCGGGGTGGGAGAAGGAGAAATGTAAGAGACATTATCAAGTAAAAATTACCAAAACTTTGAAACTAATTGGATGGGGAGGAGGGCAAAAATTGGGAATAGTTAACAATGACCATGAGGTTTGAGCCAGAGCAGAGGATAAAGTGTAGAAAGGAATTTATCACAGGAAAACAACTGGACATGTGCAAAAGTTGTTCATTGTGACATTGTTTGAAGTGACTAAAATTCAAAAACAACCTAAAGGTATATATTGGTTAGGATAATAATAGATATTGTAATGAGCAACCCTAAAATCTCAGTGACTTAATGCCATAAAGATATATTGTTCATTCATATGGCAATGATATATTGTTTGCTCAGATGGTCCAATGCAGTCAGTGAGGGATCATCTACTCCTCACAGTCATTCAGAGATCCAGTTTCACACATCTTGTAATACCACCATCTTCCACACATGGCCCCCATGGTCACAATAGAAGGGAAAGAGAGAGAGCCGAGGAACTTGTTGTATTTTAGCACCAAGGCTTAGAAGTAGAATGTATCGCTTCCATCCACATTCCATTGACCAGAACTAGTCATATTGTCCACCTGTAACTTTTTCTGTACCCAGGAGGAAAATAGAGTGGGTCTATTTTCACTGCTATGAGGACATAGTGTCTCTGACACAAGGTCCATCAATAGGAAATGGCTAAATAAGCTGTGGATGTCTTTTCCATAGAATAGTTTTCAGCACTTAAAAAAAGAGAATGAGACATATCTATGTAGATTGACATGGAAAGATCTACAGAATATTCTGTTGATTGAAAAGAACAATTTGAGAATGATACATTGCAATATAACACTGAGATTAAAAAACCCAAATGCCGTTTTCTATAAGTACATATTCTGTGTGTGTATATATATATATATATATATATATATATATATATATATAAATGTGTAGAGAAAGATCTAGAAGTATACCAAAATCTAAACTGTCAACAAGGGTTATTCCTGAGGAGGAGAGGAGTGGACCTTGACTGTTGATGGTACGCAAAATGAGTCTTATCTGTAACTTCAAAAATTTTTATAAGGAAAATGAATTTACATATTATGCATATGATTAAAATTTATATTAAAAGACATATCTGCAGACGTGTAGTTTTGTTTATTTGTTTCAAAAAGGATTTTAGGCATGAGTTTCATTTTTGACTTGTTGAGTTTAAAGAGCTAATGTAATATCCAGGTTGTTGATGGTGGTTGGGATCTAACGCAGCTAGAGATGCAGGTTTGGAGCTCTAGGGAGAAGCTGGGGTTAGAGATGTTGAATAGAGGCAGTACTGAAGCCATAACAATGTCAAGGACCTCAAAGGCAATAGTACTCATGGCACCAGACCGTGAGGAGAGGAGACACTTTTGGCAGAATGTAAATCAATACACTGTTTACTTCATTGAGAAAGCTTTGTTACCAAAAAATACCAGCTGAACTAATCTATGTGCTTAGTGATGTGAGTGATTCTGGACAAGACTCTTATATCATTGTGGACTACTAACTAACAGTGTGAGGATCGGCACTGGTACATGGACTATGGTTTGAGTAGCAGTGCTCTATGGGAGAGACAATGTAGAGAGATAAGGGATTTCCATTGTGAACCTTGGGCTGTGACTATATTTTGAGGGGATAGGAGGAAAAGAGAAAAAACTTCAGAGATGGAAGGAGAGTGGTCAACAGTGTCAAATGCCACAAAGAGGTAAAGAATGAAAGAGGGAAAGTCATTCGAGTTGACCCTGTGTGTTTGTGTGTGTGTGTGTGTATACACATGCATGGGTGCACACATATGCTTGCTTATGTTTGAGAAAACCTACAGTGTCATCAAGCATGTATTCTGTGCCATGAACTGTGCTATATGCTCTACAACTGTCATTTCATTTCATGGGTTTACTGATGAAAGTAGAAGAGTATAGGAGAGTGGTGGAACTAAGAAGCCGGAGGGCTGGAGGTTAAGGAAAGGACAAGTATATGGACAGAGGCAGTTGTTTCAGAGAAGGTAAGTGATAAAAAAAGGGAACAGAATGTTGCATAGAAATGTAGGGAGAAGGGAATTCTATGGCGCTCACTTAGAATGACTTTGTTTTCAGTAAGGTGGGAGGCAAGATTGAGTAGAGGGGGCTTGACTGAGCAGAGAAGGTATGTGAAAGATACTCTAGGGAATGCAATGGAGGAGCCAAAATCTATGTATAAAATGACTTCAGCATAATTATATGACCTCTGCTATAAAAGCACAGAAGGGCAGAAATCACAAATGCACACAGTAGGGGTTATTGGCAGAAGGTTAAGGTGGTTGAGTAATCGATGCTACGTGTCCCCTAGCCATTTTTTCTTAATCTTGAATTTATAATAGCTTGATTTCTTTCAGAATCCTATTTCAAACAGACAATTGTGACAGCTAAAAAATCCCTCCTCTCGATTGGGATGTCATTGATGTGTTGATAGAAAAAGCTTTGGAGCCTTTCAGTTCCCTCCTTTCCCCAAATAAATCTGAAAAGAAAACTAACTCATGTAAGTAGGTCCATGGGGACATTGTCTCTGCCCATCCATAAGCAGCTTTAACACAGAAAGGATAGATGGAAGCCTGTCTGACCCACAAAGAGACAGAAAATTGGGTAGGATTCAGTGTGGGGTGAAAGTGTCACATAGCACAGCCTGGGGATTAGGACAGTTGAAGAGATTATACTGGGGGATGGAAGACCAAGCTAAGGTGACTAATAGCAATACAAACATGACAGTGACTGAGCTCATGGATCGTATAGCTCCCAATAGTGTTTGCAGTGTGACTCTCAAATAGTTTCTGTGCAGATTCTGTCCAGTTAGTAAGTATTGGAAATTTCAGACCTTCCCAGGTTCTTATCCCCATCTAAGCCCTTGAATCGTTTGAAATCCACTGTGTTTTCTTTTTCCTTCTCCCCGTTTTTCCTTTATCTCTTCTCTTCATGTCCTTTCTTTTATAGCTTTTGTTGGGTACACTTAAGTTTGTAAACCAACAAGAGACAGAGCAGTTCTGGACAAAGTTGTGAGTCAAGGCAATGAATTGGCTGTTTCAAGATTGGACTGAGGAGTCAGTTCTGCCACTAACTGGCTGTGTAACCTTGTACAAGTGCCTTCCCTCCCTGGATTTCAGGTTCTACATTTTTAAAATGAAGAGCTTGAATTAGATCAACAAAGTGTGTGCATTAGAAGCAACAGGAGGTACGTTTTTTGCAGATCTGGTTGCCCAGGTCCCCTTGTTGGAGCCTCAGTAGATATGGAGTAAGGCCTAGGTGTCTGTGGTTTTAAAAAGTGACCTAGATGATTTTAATACATGCCTCCAACTGAGAAACACTGGCAATAGATGATCGTTAAGGAATTCCTAGTTGTAACATTACATGAGGAGATGTGTGTATGTGTGGTGTGTGTGTGTGTGTGTGTGTGTGTGTGTGTGTGTGTGTGAGAAAGAGAGAGAGAGAGAGAGAGAGAGAGAGAGAGAGAGAGAGCCAGAGAGGACTTTCACTCTCTGGAAAGCCAGCTATCTATTGTATATAAAATTCAAAACTGGAGACCTGGGACAGTAATGTAAAATTTCTACATTTTCAATGTACAGTATGTGTGCTACATTTTCAATGTACAGTGTGTGTGCCTTTCCCAAAGAAATAACAAAATATGAAAATAAACAGGGCAAAATAAAAGCAGGGCCTTCCTGGGAGTATGAATATGGAGATATGTCAATCATAGACCCAGCTCTCCAGAAGCTTGTGTTGTATGCCCCATCTTTTCCTAGTTTGCTGGCACTTGAAAAGGACTCCCAGAATCACTGACATTAAGTCAGTGATTAAGACTTATTGTACATTAAGACTTATTGTGTTTTGGAGTGTTATTCTGCCAGGGATACTTGCATTTTGAGGAGCCTATGCCCAAGAACTACATTTTGAACAAGGGTTTCTGAGAAAATTTGGGAAATATTGTCTATCAGTAGATCAAAATCTGGTTTCTGGTTGCCTATGATGGTGTTGTTATAAGGGGGAACTAAATAATTGAGGGTCTACAATGGAAGTGGATAGCTGCTATGGGTATTAAACATAGGACAGAGGGCCTTAAGAAGCAGTGGGGAGAGGGGCTTTGCATAAGCCGTGTGTGATGCATTATTAACTCCAATGGTAGCTGGACTAGAGATAGGAGTTTAGGAAGGGTGATATGAATGTTTCAGGGTGCAGAATTCCTAAGCATGGACTTTAGTTAGTGGGAGAACTGAGAAGGCCTATGTATCAAAGTTCTATCCTTTTTGAAATGAATTGTTGGTGAGGCAGTATTTTGTAGCTGTTGCACTGAAAGGAAAAGCCCATCCCAGCCAAAAGGATTCACTGTTAGAACAGACCTATAGGCTCCATATTTTCCATTATCCCCCAAATCCCCAAGGTGTGAGCTCGGGCATGAACCAGTGCCAACAATGTGGTTTGGACATGGCTAGAAAAGCCCCAAACACCTCCCCTCCAGGGTTGGCTGTTTGTCACTGTGGCTCTGAGGAGCAGTCAAGAGAAGATTCTCCCCTAGGCCTTCTTACGTTGCACACAATAGCTGCATAGTCTCTGGATGAAGAGTGGGCTTACAGCTTACTTTGACTGGAGGGGCAAGTTCCTGGAGCTAAAAAAGCTGCAGTTTCTCAGCTTCCATAATCCCCTATTTAAAATGCAGTTGCTCTGAAAGCATTCACACCTTATTATCATCTAAAACCTCTTGAGCCACTTTTAGATGTTCTTTGAGAGCAAAGCTTCAACTTAGGAGTTTTGTGCAGTGGTCCTCAGCATGGTCCCCAGACCAGCAGCAGCAGCAGCAGCTGGGAACTTGTTAGAAATGTAAATTCTCAGGCTCCACCCAGACCTAAAACTTTAGGGGTGAAGCCTAGTAACCTGCTCTTTAACCAAGTGCTCTAAGTCATTCTGATGCATGCTAAGGTTTGAAAAACCTGGGTATAATGGAAGGAATTTGGGCTTTGGGGCCTGACAGACCTGGGTTTGAGTCTGGGCTCTACACTACTTAGGTAACCTTGGAAATGAGAACAGCTAATATTTATTGAGCAATGATGTACTATTTACTAGATAATGTGCTAAGCAGTTTCAAGGGATTAGTGTGCGTGTGTGTGTGTGTGTGTGTGTGTGTGTGTGTGTGTGTGTGTAATCTCTGTGGAGTTATGTATTATTTTTACCCTGACTTTAGAGATGAGGAAGCTGAGGCTCTGAAGGGTTAAGTGATAGAGCTCAGTTCAGGTAGTCTGGTTTCAGAGTCTGAGCTTTTAAACTTAACTTGAGTCTCAGTTCTCTCATTTGTAAAATGGGGCCAGTATTATCCTACTTTGGAGAGTTTGGAGAAATAGAAGTAATATATCTTGGGGCCAATTCTTCATAGGTAGTCCAGCTCAGCCCTGCTCAACTAGTTCTTTTAGAAAGAACCTTTCTGTAAAATCTACAGTATAGATGGTGCTTTTCCAAAAGATGTCACCAATAGTGTAACTAGGGCAGCAGGGGAGAGATATAGCTATAGGAAGAGCCCCAGAGGTGGCACAGAACCTGTCTCTTGCTCCCCAAGTTGCAGCTTTAATCTAGGCTAGGCCCCTTCCCCCTTGCCATCCCTACCTTTCACCTAGGCCTAATGGAGTTAAGGGAAGCAGCCCTCTCCATGGAAACTCTTCTTCCGCAGTGATTCAGGTAGGCCTCAAGGGATCCCCTCACTAGAAAACTGGCTCTGTACTGTACTCCTCCATCAGTGAGCTTTGGTGGGAACAAGATTGATGGAAAGGCCCCTCCCCAAACAGACCCCGTAAGCAGTTTGAAGATCCACACCCTGTTAGCGGAAAAGAGAGGTGACGTGGAGCCTTGGAAAAAAATCTTCTCCTTTTTTCATCTTTCTTATAGCTCCTATTTGGCCTGGGGAAAAGGTATAAGATAGATTCCTTCCTATGCTTTCTATTGAAAGGTTGCCATGGAGACCAGACCCAGCCTCTGCCTTTGGCCAGTTGGCAGTCAACAAATACCTCCTGGGCTGCTTTTCTTGTTATTGTGGCCCTCTTCCCCAGTGGCTACCCCTATCTCAATGTTGCACACAGTAGGTACACAGTTCACTCCTTCATTTAACCATTGTTAGTTGAGCATCTACAATGTGCCAGGCCCTTTTCCTAGGTTCTGGAGATTCAGAGGTGAATAACACAAATAAATGCTTGCCGAACTAAATTAAATCGAATCAGATTGAATTTCTCAGCCTTTGGCAAGACACTGAACTAGCTCAGTTACTGAAAAGGATCCCAACTGATTTTCACAATAATTTATTTCATGAATATTTATTAAGCACTTACTCTGTACGAGGCACTATTCTAGCTGCAGAGGATACAGCAGTGTATAAGGCCTCTGCTTTAATAGAACTTACTTTCTTAAAGAAGAAGACACACAATAAGCAAGTATATAAATAAGATAATGATATTAGACAGTGACAAATGTTATGAAGGTAATGACTTTAGAAAGTGACCAATGTTGGGACGGAGGGTTTCCCTAAATAGAGTGGTCAGGGAATGGTATTTGACCGGGGACCCGGAAGATGGAAAGGAACTGGCCCTGGGAAGATCTAAGGGAAGAGCATTCCAGACAAGGGAACAGTATTTGCAAAGTCTCTAAACTGAGAATAGCTTGGCTTCTTCAAGTAACTGAACAAAAATCAGAGCGAGGTGGAAAACAGTTAAGAGAGGTAGGTAGGGGTTGTGTCAGCTGAGGTCTGCTAGACTGAGATAGGGAGTTTGGATTTTTGTTCTCATGTTACGTGAACCCATTGGAGAGTTGCAAGCAGTATACATATATGATACAATTTGTGTTTTCATTAGAACACTCTGGCAAGCTGTATGGAAAATGGACTGTGTAAGGGAAAGTTTATACTGGGAGACCAGTGGAGTAGAGATGGCAATGTTCCATTTAATTTTTCAAAGTTGTGACCAGACAAGTATGCAATATAAGCAACAAATTAAAAAGACTGAATATGCATGCCTTGACTTTAAATTAGTGACTTGCAAAAGTGTCAGGCTATGTTCATTATGCTGCCTCTCATCTAAGTTAACTGGGACCCTCTCAGGTTAGAGCTGAGACTAAAAAGTTCTCTCTAATTTATAACCCTTTTCCCATATGTGTGTGTCTGTGTGTGTGCATATGACATCTCAGTGTCTTTTCATTTAGTTCTCTAAAATTAATTCTGTCCCTCCCTAATATATATATGCTAATTCTGGACCTTGCAAAGGAGGGACAGAATTAATTCCAAGAAGCCAAAACAGTAAAATAGTAAAATTGCAAAATTTAAAGTAATCACAGGAGTACGTTTCTGCTTGCAAGAAGAAAAACATGTTTATGAAATATTGGATTTACAAACAAGATAAGCTAAGAGATAATTATTCATAATATACAACATTCTTTTTTTTCTTTTTCTTTTTTTGCTATCCCAAAACATTCGCTAACTGGTTCTTTTAAGTAGTAATTTCTCTAGTGCAGTTAAATTTTTGTTTACAGATCATGAACCAATCATTACTAATCATTAACTGTGTGACGGTGGTGCTAGAGGGCAGAGAAATTCAATTCAATTCAACAAACATTTATTGAGGTCTACTTTGTACAAATAAGGAGGTCCTAGGGAAAATACAAAGATAAATAAGGTTAATTCCTTGCCACCTGGAAGCATGAAACATTGTGAGGGAAGACATCTAGTACACAACTAGTTATAACATGAGACAGCCTAGAATAGAGGTCTGTAAAAAAGTGCTATGAAACATGGAAAGAGCAATTTGCTCTGACTGGGAGAGATGGGGAAGGCTTCATAGAACTGAATTTTCTTTCATTTATTCATTCAACAACCTTCATTGAACACCCACTAAGTGCCAGAAACTGTGATGGATGCTGGGACTACTATGGTGAACCAGACCACAAGCAAGCCATTACAATCTGCTGTGATCAGGACTATGAGAGGGGTAGTACAGGGTGCTATGGGAGTACAGAGGAATGGCATCAAGTCTAGCCTTGGGTAGCCTTCAATAGGCTTTTTGGAGGTGTCATTTAAGCTGAGATAGAAGATGAGTGTAGGTTAGCCAAGTAAGAGCTGGGGTGGGAATGGGAGACAGTGTTCTAGGCAGAGGAAGCAGCATGTGGTAAGGATTAGAGGTGTACAGGGAGGGGAAGACAGAGACAGAGAGGATATGATGACTGAAGATAATAATTTCCTGATATTTTATTGTGTTGCCATAATTTGAATCTGTAGCAGGATATTTTGTACAACTGCTCCTTAGCAATCATGTTCTTTTCCACTAGCCACTCTTAATGAATTGTCTTCGGTTAAGACAAAGAAATATCTAATAACAAATAGTGCAGTAGGCTACCACTATTCTTATATTCCCAACTAGTCCTGAGTAGGTTGGGAAAGAGAGGTGATATGACCATTCTTGGATGTTTGTTTTTTCCATGGCAGCATTGTATCGAATTAGTCATTTGGCTCCAGATAATGTCAACAGGATCCTAGAGGACAGCAACACCCACACATACACAATTTTTTTCAGAGGTTTGTACCCCAAACCAATCCTTGTGGATCTGCTAGAGGTGATTGCTTTCATTTAATAGGGGCAAAGTATGGGCTTTTATGGGCTTTCAGAGTTAATGGAGGTCTTATCATTTGTGACATGTTGTTCCAGAGATAATAAAGACAATTGATTACTTTTGTATATTTCAGAAGCACTGTGTTATAATCACTTACTACATTTTAATACTTCAAACAATCTCCACAAGTACATACTTCACTTTGTCAATTGGAAACAACAGAACTTTAAAAATACTTTTTGTGTGTGAAATATAGCATACATACAGAAAAATGCATGAAACACAAATAAACAGCTTAACATTATTTTAATGTAAACAACTGGCTAACCCCCACCCAGTCAACCATTGGAAATATGGATTTGGAATATGTGTGCATGTGTGTGTGTACATGCATGTGTGCACATGTATGAGCATGTGTTTCTGTGTGTGTCATATTTTCTTAAATGAAACATGGCTGATCACATAGTCTGACAACAATTGTTGTCATTGCTGTCAGTACTGTGCTGGAAGGTTGACGAGCATTGTCACACTTTATCCTCATAACTGCCCCATGGAGGTGAGATGAGGCTCATAGTGGTTAAGTGACTTGTTCATGTTCATCCAGCCAGACCTTACACAGACAACTCACCTGCATCCAAGAGAAAGACTGGGCCCTCTAAAAGAAGGCTAGTGGGTGAGGGGGATAAGCCAGGCTGTGGCTTAGACTGCTTATGGAGGAATAGAAGAGTTCCTGAAGGAAAGAGCTTTAAATCATAGCTTCAGAAGGGCATGACAAGCTGCTCTTGAAGGTGGGACTGGGCAGCAAAAGTTTCTAGGTAGAGCTGATCCTTGCAATATATGCAGCTTCAGATCCTACATCTACCATTTGCCCTCAAGTCACTTCAATTCTCCAAAACCTCAGTTTTTTGAAGCATAGTTGATTTACAGGGTTGTTTTAATTTCTTTTATACAACAAAGTGACTCAGTTATACATACATATATATATATATATATATTCTTTTTCATATTCTTTTCCATTGTGGTTCAGTTTTTTAAAAAATCTATAAAATGGTAGTGTAAACTGTACCTCACATTTGCTGTGAGAATTAAATGCGACAATTGACATGAGGAACCTTTGCAAACTAGATTGTGTTACACAAATGTTAGGTGTCATTATCATCTCCTAATCCTATTTCTTTTAAGGCATTTCTAAGGACCATTTTGATTGTGTGCAAGATGAGATTCATCCCTGCAAACTGCATAGGAACTCTTAAACATAATACACAGAGATATATTTGTTTTCTTGAAAAAATAAGAATGCCTTAAAATTGACCTTTGTCCTAAAATGTGAGGTCACACTTTGCATGTAGAAGAGCTGTCGTCATGCAGTAGGAATATATTAAGGGGTACTTTTAGGAAGGTAGGTTGACTAAGAACAGAGATTGTGATTCCCCATATGACCTTTGGGATCAGGATGCTCTGGGAGGAGAAGGTAGAGGGAGCGAGCAAGCAGCCCCATCTGCCGTGTTCTCTGAAGCAATAAGCAGCCTTCAGTCACCATTGCTGGGAAGTTGCCATTCCTTTTTACCTTAAGACAGTTTCTTATTGAATCAGATCAATATGTTATTTATCTTAAAAATACTGGGATTTTCCACTTATTTAATTCACTCTATACATTTTTGTGAGCACCTACTCTGTGTCTAGCTCTGTTCCAGGAAGTGCTGTGGGCAACTGCTCTCTATGATCAATGACTGCACAGAAGAGGCAACAATCCATATAATCAGACTCTTAGAGCACTATGGGTACCATTAACAGGGCAGCTGGGGTCCCAAGAAGGGGAGCATGATTGAGGCTTGATGTGATCTGGAGGACCAAGCATTCATGCAGATAGATATAGGAATAAACTCTGCTAGATTTGTCATATCTCTGAAGAGAATTTTATTTTTTAGCTCACACCTAACTTTCTACAGAAGTATGCATGTGTATGGGCATGCCCATGCACACACATACCTATCCCGAATTGTACAAAATCCTTGTGAACACTCACAATGTGCCAGGCACTGAACTAGGCATTGAGGGCATAATGATGACTAAGGCTGTGTCTCATTTGGCTCTCCACATCAGGCACCTCTTAAAATAGCTGGACCTCAAGTACTTTTTAGCTTGAATCTTCACCACATGCTTCTCTTTGTCCTGGTCCCAGTCTCTTTAGGGTGGCGTTTTCTCATTTTCTTTTTACTCATCACTTCTTTTTACCATTTTTTCCCCATCTCTTGCTTGTCTTTTTAAATTTTGAGCCTGTTGAAAAATGAATTCAAATACCTATAGCTCATCCTTGTAGATGGCCCTGAGCCGCCCCTTGCTAACTACAGTCACCCCAGAGTGTGTACTACCCTGGAGTCCCCTTCATTACCCTAGTCTGCAGCAGAAGTCTCCATCTTCATCATTGTTACCATCTAACATCCCCAGGGTGTCTACAAGTATTTCTCCCATCCCTTTTTCTTCTTCCCCTCCTTTCCTCTACCTTATTTGTTAGTTCTTCATCTCCCCACCCCAACTCTTTAGCATCTATAAATCTTTTATTTTTCAGTGGCAGTGAGCTTTCAGACCATTCCAATCTTTTTCTCTGGGGTTTTATCTAGTCCTCTGATTTCTAGTCTATTCTCAGCCAGATATCAAACGTGATCTACCTCTGGACAGCTACAATATATACAGTGCCTATTTTCGCTGCATGAATTTCATCAGATTACATGTTAGTATGTACCTCAGCGTGCCTTCAGAGAATCAAGCCCACTCTTAATTATATGCACTACTCGAGGTTATCATTGGTACTGATATGCTCTGAATTCTCTTCTTTTGGCTTAGAGATGGATTTAAGAATTTCTTTTATAGCCACCTCTGTTCCTAATTCTGTTTTTCTTGGGCCAGTATTAGAATGAGTTTGCATTTCTTGAGCACACATGAATTGTTGGCAAAGGGAGGGGGGTGGCCTTGTGGTTGGAAGTGGAGGTGCCTGGATGCAGCCTCTGCAATTGGGAGGAGGAGCAAACAAGGGCTCTAAATGACCACAGATAATTCATGTAATAAATGATCCACAGGCTGATAATCAAGCAGCGAATGTGCTTTAAACACTGCGGCAGGCTTCAAGCCATGATGAAGTGTTTTTTGGAGCAGCTCTTGTCGCAGCTGTGAGGCTGATTTTCATAGAGGAGCAGAGCAGTACTGTGGACACTAACTGGGCTGCAGAGGCCAGACTTTGAGGGATCATCAGTGGGTCTAATGTATTGTGTCCAAAGGATAGGGCACGCTTCAGGCCACCAGAAAAAGCTGGTTGAGAGTCAGAAACCCAAAGGATATAGGGGTCTTCAATGCCAGTATTAACTGTAAATTGCATTTGGGGACTGGAAGGTTCAGAGATCTGGGTTCAGTCTCATCCACATAGACTTTGGGTTTGGAGTAGGTCCTTAGAACCAGAGGAATAGAATCTTAAGAAATAAATGGGGAAGGACAGACACCCTGTTGTAGTGCCTGGACGAATATCGAAAAGTGGGAACAAGTGGGAAAAGGGAAATAAATTTTAAGAAAGTGCTGTAACTCAGAGCTTATACAAAAGCTTTGTGTTTAGCCTTAGCATTGCCAATGGATTGCTAGTGAGGCTCCTTTAGGTCCCATCAAGTGGTAGGGCTAAGACTGCAAATACTCATGTTTTAACTGTAAGATGCATGCTTTTCTTTTCTTTGAAGAAAGAATGGGTCTTAAAGTCAATGGCATCTTACAATGGCCCTCAGCAATTTTTCATTTTGATGTTTTTAAAATTTGGAAGTATCTCCCACTTGATGCCATCTTAGAGTTGCAATGTACTACCATGCCTTGCCTAAGTCAGGAAGGCTCATGATGAGGACAGAGCTGAGTTGCAGTGATTCTAGCCATGAAGGGTTGAGCTAATGAGCATTGCCATTCCTTTATATTTTTGGACAGCTACATCCTACAGTTGGCTGGATTGGGGGTCACTGTCAAACCACACATCTACATCGTTCTTATACAGGCTAGTGTGTGAAGACACGCTGCCCGTCCTACATTGTATAGCTGGTTCTTGGGAGTCAAGGGCAGTTCCTTACATTCATTCCTATTAAATTTCATTTTGTTTCATTCAGCTCATTAACTCATTTCCCACTCAGAAAACATTTAATGGGCTGGGTCTTATGCTGGGGCTGGGATACAAAAACAGTCTCATAACTTCCATGTATTGTGGGAAGAATAGACAATAAAAAGACTGATAGATAAATGCCAAGTTAAAAGTGTGTTTATATTTTTTTAAACAATAAGTGCTGGAGAGGGAGTTGAGAGAAGGGAACCCTCTTATACTGCCAGTGGGAATGTAAATTGATATAGCCACTATGGAGAACAGTATGGAGGTTCCTTAAAAAACTAAAAATAGAACTACCATGTGACCCAACTATCCCACTACTGAGCATATACCCAGGGAAAACCATAATTCAAAAAGACGTATGCACCCCAATGTTCATTGCAGCACTATTTACAGTAGCCAGCTCATGGAAGCAACCTAAATGCCCTTTGACAGATGAATGAATAAAGAAGATGTGGTACATATATACAATGGAATATTACTCAGCCATAAAAGGAAATGGAATTGGGTCATTTGTAGAGACATGGATGGACCTAGAGACTGTCATACAGAGTGAAGTAAGTCAGAAAGAGAAAAACAAATATGGTATATTAACGCATGTGTTGAATCTGAAAAAATTGGTGTAGATGATCTCATTTACAAAGCAGAAATAGAGACACAAACATAGAGAACAAACATATGGATACAAAGGAGGAAAGGGGGAGGTGTGATGAATCAGGAAATTGGGATTGACATATATACACCACTATGTATAAAATAGATAACTAATGAGAACCTACTGTATAGCACAGGGAACTCTACTCAGTGCTCTGTGGTGACCTAAATGGGAAGGAAATCCAAAAAAGGGGATATATGTATACATATAGCTGATTCACTTTGCTGTATGGTATAAACTAACACAACATTGTAAAGCAACGATACTCCAATAAAAATTTTTAATAAGTATGTTGAGAGTTATATAGAAGCACATAAAAGTGGTGCCAATTCTAAGCTTCAGTTTGGGAAGGATGAGCCTAGAGTGGTATATTCAGTTATCCTCTTATTGTGTGATCCTTCAGTGCCTCATTCTCTTTATCAATAAAATAAGGCTAATTATATCACCTATCCATGGAACGGTAAGAATAAAATGAGTTAATGCATGTGGAACTTTTAGAATACTTCCTGGGGCATGGTAAGCATTATATAAGCGTTAGATAAATCAAGGAAGGCTCTTCAGAAGTTTGAGTTTGAGTGCTTGTGTAGTTTCTTAAAAGATGGGAAGAGTTATTTTAAAAGGGCAGGACAAAACCTTTCAGGCAGTAGGGGTAGGAAGAACATGGTACATTCTGAAAGCTGCAAATTTATTAGAGCAGAGTATAGACTGTATTAGCAATGACAGAGGAGGAAGTGACAGGGAGGGTGTCAAAAGAGGGACTGAACCTTGTTTGCTGTGGTAATGGGTTTGAATTGGATCCTGAAGGAGGGAAAAGCTTTTGAAATTTATTTTTTTGGGGGGTACGCGGGCCTCTCACTGTTGTGGCTTCCCCATTGTGGAGCACAGGCTCCAGACACGCAGGTTCAGCAGCCATGGCTCACGGGCCCAGCCGCTCCGCGGCATGTGGGATCTTCCCTGACCGGGGCACGAACCCGTGTCCCCTGCATCGCAGGCGGACTCTCAACCACTGCACCACCAGGGAAGCCTGAAAAATTTTAAGTCATAATGATCCATCCTACAACCTATGAGATAATTGCTACCCCACGTTTCAGATGATGAAGCTGATGTACTGAAAAATTAAATAACTTGCCCATAGCTATGTAGCTAGTAATAAACTGAACTTTGGAATCTAGGCTACAGAGTGTGTATGATTAACCACTATATCCTTAACCACCTCTCCAAGAATATGGGCAAAAAATCAGATTTCAGGTGAAAAATGATGAGCTTAATTTTTTTAACATTTTTATTGGAGTATAATTGCTTTACAATGGTGTATTAGTTTCTGCTTTATAACAAAGTGAGTCAGTTATACATATACATATATCCCCAGAGGGTGGGAGGGAGGGAGACGCAAGAGGGATGAGCTTAATTTTTGATATGTTAAGTTTCCAAAACCTGTGAGATATTCAAGTGTTTATGTCCTGTAGGCAATTGGATATACGGATGGGGAGTTTGACCAAAGAAACTGAGCTTGATAGTTAGATCTGGAAGTCAATCTTGATAGGGCATAGAGTGAAAAATTAGAAATCAGATGTGTAACCTGGGAAACCCCCAAATCTATCAGATGAGTGGGGAAAAGGAGCCCATAATGTCAACAAAGAATGAGCAGGAAGATGATTCGGAAGAAAAGCAGAGAGTAGGATAACAATCAAAATATGAGAATTTCAAGAAGGAAGGTGTAGTTGACAGAGTTAAATGCTACAGGGAGGTCAAATAAGTCAAAGATATAAGATAATCATTTGGGATTATGGGACTCGTACTTCAAGTAAGATTGAGTAGACATAGTTTCCCCTATTCTGTCCACTAAATGTAGCAAAAAGCCCTGGAAATTTTCTATAGAACAAAAATAAGACTACAAGGTAAAAAAAAGAAGGCAGGCCAGCTAGAGACCTTGGACCCCAAGGAATAATATAGAAGTGAATCCTCTGGGTTTACTTCGTGTTTCATATATCCCAGATTGGGTGCTGAAGAGGCCAACAACAATAGGCCCAGAAAATAAAAAGGCCTAGAAAAGCTTGTTGTCTCCAGACAAAGGAAAGAGGGAAAGTAGCAAGACAGAAATCTCCAGTCAAATACCATAGAAAAATCTGTGGACCACCTCCCCATCATTGTCAGCAAAGACAAAATGGGGAGTCCAGACTTCCACCCTGGCCAGGCTATAACAAGGCACCCAACCCCACGCCACCACCTGCCAGGGAAGTGTCAGAGAATGTAAATGGGAAGCTGGGATTTTCATCGTCACCAAGAGGTGACAGGGCCACCCTTCCATGGTGTCAGTGAAAAATCACAGGGAGAGCTTGGACTTTCATTTCCACCTGGCAGTAATGAGGAACCTCACCTTCTACTTGCTGGAGTGATGTCAGAGGAAGGCTTGTGGAGAGTTGAGACTTTAAAAAATGCACCCCCTGAATATCAACATGGGCCTAATGGAGAACCTGGACTTTAATTCCGGTGTGGAAGTAATGAGGCAGCACCTACCCGTCCCACACCAGAGTGGTATCAGAGAGGGCCTGCAAAACAAAACATTTAAGTAAGATCCTGAGTCCCATAATAAAATACCGCAAATGTCTAGGCTTCACTAAGAAAAAAGACTCATCATACTAAGAACCAGGGTGATCTCCACTTGAATGACAAAAGACTGTCAACAGACACCAACAACACGATGGCACAGATGTTAGAATTATCAAAAAAATTAAAAATAGATATTGTTAAAGAGATTCAATGAGCAATTACAAATATGCTTGAAACAAATGAAAAAAGAGAAAGTTTCAGCAAAGAAATAGAAATTCTCAGCAAAGAAATGGAAGACATAAAGAAAAAGCAAATGGAGATTTTAGAACTTGAAAAATACAATAACCAAATTCAAAAACTCAGTGGATGGACTCAATATCAGAAGAGAGAAGGCAGAGAAAAGACTCTGTGGAATTGAAAATAGAGCAATAGAAAATACCCAATGTGAATAATAGGCTGAAAAAAAAAAAGCCTCGGGCTTCCCTGGTGGCGCAGTGGTTAAGAATCTACCTGCCAATGCGGGGGACACAGGTTTGAGCCTGGTCCGGGAAGATCCCACATGCTGCAGAGCAACTGGGCCCGTGAGCCGCAACTACTTAGCCTGCGTATCTGGAGCCTGTGCTCCGCGACAAGAGAGGCCGCGATAGTGAAAGGCCTGCACATCATGATGAGGAGTGGCCCCCACTTGCCACAACTAGAGAAGGCCCTCGCACAGAAACAAAGACCCAACACAGCCAAAAAAAAAAAAAAAAAAAAAAAGCCTCACTAACTTCCCTGTCATTGGCGTTCCAGAAGGAGAGGGGAAAAAAGGGTGGGACTAAGAAAGTATTTGGAGAAAAATACAGCTGAAATTTCCTCTAATTTGGCAAAAGACACAAACCTACATATTCAAGATGCTAAATTAACTCAAAACATCCATGCCAAGACACATCATAGTCAAACTTTTGAAAACTGAAGACAAATAAAAACAGTCTTGAAAGCAGCATTAGAAAAATGATGTTTCCTATAGGAGAAAAACAATTAGAATGACAGTGAATTTCTCATTAAGGTTGGGAGGAAATGGCACAAGATTTCTTTAAGAGCTAAAAGAAAATAACATCAGAATTGGAATTCTATACCTAGTAAAATATCTTTTAGATATGATGGAGAAATAAAGACATTCTCAGAGGAAGGAAGCTAAGAAAATACATGGCTGGCAGACCTATTTACCTTAAAAGAATGGCAAGGGAAGTTCTCAAAACAGAAAGAAAATTATAAAATAAGGAATCGTGAAACATCAGGAAGGAAGAAAGAACAGCCAAAAGAGCAAAAATATGGGTAAATACAATAAGCTTTCTGTTATGGACTGAGCTGTGTCTCCCCAAAATTCATATGTTGATGTCTTAACCCACAGGACCTCAGAAAGTGACTGTATTGGAGCCTTTAAAGAGGTGATTAACATAAAATAAGGCCATATGGGTGGACACTGATCCAATGTGACTGGTGATCTTATGAGAAGAGGAGATTAGGACACAGAAATGCACACAAAGGAAAGACCATGTGAGTACACAGCAAGACAACGGTCATCTGCAAGCTAAGCAGAGGCCTCAGAGGAAACCAAACCTGAAAAATGCCTTGATTTTGGACTTCTAGCCTCCATAACTGTAAGAAAATAAATTTCTGTTGTTTAAACCACCCAGTTTATGGTATTTTATTATGGCAACCCTTGTAAACTAATACACTTTCCTTCTCACAAGTTTATAAATTATATTTGATGGTTGAAGAAGAATGGTAACACTGATGTTGTGCTCAATGTATAGAGAGGAAATATTTAAGACAATTATGTTATAAATGGAGGAGAGCAAAGGAACATAAAGGGAAGTAAGGTCTCTATATTTAACTGTAACTAGAAAAAATATTGACACCAGTAGAATGTGATGTTATACATGTATAGCAGAGAACTAAGATTAATCGCTAAAATGCTATACAAAGAGATAAATTAAAAACTAAACTAAAAATGTTCAAGTAACTTACAGAGAGATAAGAAAAAAACAGAGAACTGAAAAACCAAATAACAGAAAACCAGATTTGTTAAAAATAAAATTGTAGGCTTAAGCCCTAACATCAATAATTACATTAAATGCAAATAGTCTAAACACATCAATTCAATGACAGAGATTGACAGAGTGAATTGAAAAAAAAAAAAAAACATGTTCTAACTAAATGCTGTCTACAAGAAACTCACTTCAAATATAATGATATACATAGAGTGAAAGTAAAAGTATTGAAAAAGATATACCATGAGAACATTAATAAAAAGAAAGCAAGAGTGGCTAAATTAATTTTATATAAAAGTAGACTTCAGAGCAAAGAAAATCACCAGGAACAAAGAGGAATATTTCATAAAAATAAAAGGGTCAATCCACCAAGAAGACATAAGAATACTAAATATATATAAACAAACCTACAAAGTACATAATATGTGAAGCAAAAATTGGTAGAGCTGAAAGAAGAAATAGACAAATTCCTCATAGTTGGAGACTTCAACACTCCTCTGTTAGCAATCAATAGAACAACTTTTCAGAACATTAACAAGGATATAGAAGAACTCAACAGGATCTAATTGATGTTTATAAAGCACTTTACCCCAAAACATCAGCATACACATTCTTTTCAAGTGTTCAAATAACATACACCAAAAAGAGCCCATGCCCTGGGTTATAAAGCAAACCAACATATTTAAAAAAAAAATGAAATCATACAGAGTTTGTTCTATGACTGCAATAGAATCAAACTAGAAATCACTAACAGAAAGACAACTGGTGTTTATTTCAGGTATTCAAGACTGCTTCAATATTCGAAAGTCAATCAATGTCATCCACCACATTGAGGTTAAATAATAAAAATCACATGATCATATCTATTGATGGAGAAATACAGTTCACTAAATTCAACACTCTTTTACAACAGGAACTCTTAGCAAACTAAGAATAGAGGGAGATATCCTAAGGTTGATAAAGAACATATACAAAAGACCCACAGGTAACATCATACTTAATGGTTAAAGACTGAATGTTCTCCTAAGATCTAAAACAAGGCAAGGATTTCTGTTCTCATCATTGCTATTCAACACAGCACTGGAAGTTCTAATCAGTTCAATAAGGAAATAAAAGGCACACAGATAGGAAAGGAAGAAATAAAACTGTCTGTATTCGCAGAGGACATGATTGTCTATGTATCAAATCCCAAGGAAGCTACAATAAAACTCCTAGAACTAATGAGTAAGTTCAGCAAAGTCACAGGATATGAGATCAACTACAAAAGTCAATTTTATTCCTATATACTAGCAATGAACATGTAGAAACCAAAATTCAAAATACAAAACCATTTATAATATCATTCAAAAAATAAAAATTAAACACTTAGGTGTAAATCTAACAAAACATGTATAAGATATGTATGTTGAAATTACAAAATGCTGATGAAAGACTTAAAAAAAGAGATCTAAATGGAGATATATACCGTGTTCATGGATTGGAAGATTCAACATAGTAAGGATGACAGTTCTCCCCAGAGTGTTATATAGGTTTAATGCAACCCTATCAAAATCCCAACAAGATTGTTTGTAGACATTAGACAAATTTGTTATAAAATTTATATGGAAATGAACAGGTTCTAGAATAGTTTTAAAAACTTTGTTTTTAATATCCCCAAACTGGAAACAACCACAATGTCCTACACAGGTGAATGGGTAAAGTATAGTATATTAATATCATAGACTACTATTCAGCAATGAAAATGAATGAACTACTGATACATTCAACAACTTGGATGGATCTCAAAGGAATTATGTTGAGTGAAAAAAGCGAATTTCAAAAAGTCACATACTGTATGAATCCATTTATTTGACATTCTCAAATCACAAAATTATAGAAATGGAAAACAGTTCAATGGTTAACTGAGTTAAGGATAACAGGGGTAAGGGGGTGTTTGGAGTATAAAGGAGTAGCGTGATGAACACCCTTATGGTGATGGTATTGTTCTATATCTTGATTGCAGTGGTTATTGCAGGAATACATACATATGATAAAATGACATTAAACTATCCACACACATTGTACCAATGTCAATTTCCTATTTTGATATTATACTATAATTAAGATATAATCATTGGGAGAAACTGGGTGAAGGGTACATGGGACCACTCTGTACTATCTTTGCAATTTCCTGTGAATCTGTAATTATTTCAAAATAAGTTAAACAAATTTTGAAGAAAATGACTGTGTCCAAGTTGAAGACATTGAAAATGGCCATTTCAGTAGAAAGGGAGATGTTGAAGGTAGAGAAGAGAGAAAAGATAATGGAGCAAGGTTCTTGAGGAAACAGAATGTGAGATAAAGAGCACTGATGAAGAAATAAACCTTGGTTAGAAGGAGACACCTCTTTTTCTCTGAGGCATGAGGGATGAGGTTAGGGTAGTTGCAGGTGAAGATAAGTTTCTAGGTAGAGGAATAAAGTTGAGAGAGTTTTTGTCCTGATGATGTCTGCTTTCTTAGTGAAATAGGAGGCAAGTTCATCTACTGAATGTATTGGGAGATATGGTGGGTAGGGGACTTGAAGTGCTTGGTAAAAGTTTCAAATAGCCACTGAGGGTATTGAAAAGGGAATCTGATTAGGGTCACATAGGAAGATTTTCTGATCATTTGAAGATCAGGCAAAGGTTGAGATCAAGATTTTATAGTGGTAGTAATCCACACGCTTGTGTGATTTTTCTCCAGTCATACTCAGCCTAGGATAGGTGAAAAAAGGGCAGGTGCGTTGTTAGGGTACAGTGGAGGGACAAGTTGGAAAGGGAGTAGCAGAAAGAGGACAGTAAAGAGGTGAAGTTATTGCTCAGGGGTTCTATGCTGGTTGAAGAATGTAACTTAAAGTCTCAATGAGACTGAAGAATTGATATCCTAGGAGTAAGGGAGTGAGAGAGTTAGAAGCATAGGAAAGCATGGTTGGATAATAGGATATTCAAGTTCAAGTTTTAGAAATGGAGCAGCTCCAAGTGCCAACAAAGTCTAAGGTAGGGTTACAATTGAAGCAGAAAAGAGAAGATCACCAGAATTAAAGAGAGAAAAAAGAACTGTGAGACCACATGGACGAATGGGTTAGTGACCAATGAAGTCCCCTGAGGATGGCAGTGAACCTTGTGTGAGAGAGGGAGATATTAGGGGTAGGTTCCAAAGTCTTCAATAAATGTGGAAGAATGACCAGGAGATTTTTACATGGTATTGATCACCTACTGAAAATACGAACCTCAAAAAAGGATATTTACATGAGGAGTAATTCTTTGGAAGCAGCAGTGGAGAATTAGAAAGATACTTGATACCATCTCCTGACTGTGGCACACTTAAAAGGACTTAAGGAGAAGTGGTGTTCTTAGATGAGATTCATTCATGCATTTGTTCATTCATTCGTTTGATAAATTACTACAGATCAGGGACCGTATACCCCGGTCTGCCTGGGAGCAGTCCAGGTTTATGCATATTTCACTGACATAATTGTTAAAAATGACCCCTGTCACTCTCAAAATGTTCCAGTTTGGATGATAAATTATATGGTCATTCTAGTTATAGAGTACTTATGGCCTGGTTAAGAAGAAAGATTTTTGTGCCTCTTTATTTTGTTTTCCATCACATCTGATATCCAACCACTTGCATGTTTGGGGATGCTCATTCACCCTGTTGGGAATCATGAAATTCTACTATCATTCAGCCTCATTTCTCCAACTGTTGAAAAAAAAATATCAGGAGAGACTGTCTGGCACACAGAAATGCCCTGCTTGTAGCATTTCCCTGAGTTAATAATCCCATAAATAGGGAAAATGAAGTTAGCCTGCCATGGGTAACACTTGGTGAGGTCTGCTTTGGTTTTTTTTTTTTTTTTTAAATATGTTTTTAAACTAGTCCATTAACAATATATTTAGAAATATGGATCTGGATTAACACGAAACACACTGGTCAATAGTTTGCAGAATCCTTCTTTTTCCATTTTTTGAAAGCCAAAATTATATTTGCCAACATCCGTTATTTTGGAATTTCTCCCAGACTTCATTCCTACTCACCGCCTCCTCCCCTGCAAAAACCCCTTTAGTTTCCCCTCTTTCTGATATACTTAATATTTGCAACCCACGATTTGACACTTAGTTGATCTTAAATAATTTCCATATTTAGCTTTCTTGCCTTGGGGACTTTGCACATGCTATTTCCTTTGCCAGGAATATCCTTCCATCCCCTTCACTCTCTTTTGCCTTGTTAATTTCTGCTTGTCCTTCAGTCTTTACCTTAGCCATCACCACCTCTCAGAAGTCTTTTCAGCCTCCAGGAAGCATAAAAGTGTCCCCTCCTCTATGTTCCTGTAGCACTGTTTAACTCCATGATAACCCATATCCCATGACTGTAACTGTGTGTTTACTTGTCTGTGTCTCTCACCAGATTACGAGCTCCATGAAGCCAGAGACTTTGTCTTGCTCATCACTGTATCCCTAGCACCTTGTACAGTGCTTGTCACACAGCAGACACCCAATAAATATATGTTGAATGACTGAAAAGCCAAACTTTCTAAAACAAGTCATTTAAGATGCTGTTTTGCAGCTATGAATATACAACGGGGATCATGGAGCAGAATATTTTAAATGAGGACTGATCTGGAAAACCCAGGCCTTTGGTAGCCAGATTCACTTGCTAGAGCTGTTTTCCCCACCCACATGGAGATCTCCTTTGAGAGAGCAAATTAAGTATTATGTCTCACCTACATCTCTCACAGCCTTACACAGTATGGAACACATAAAAGCACCTTAAAAATACTTTTCAATTTATAGATGATGCTAGACTGTCATTTTGACTGCATATTATATGATGCTGTTTCTATTTAATTAATTCAGATAATGAGATGAAAAGCCCATTTATCTCTCGCTATGATGGCCCAACCTTTCTCACAGGCATTTTTCTCTTTTGTTTACACCCATTTCAGGATCTATCCACTTCCTGATTCCTGGAGATGAGTTTGGTGGTGGGAGATTGCATTTGGTTCTAGTGTCTCTTTGTCCCAATTCTCCTCAATCCTAGGCCCACACAGATGGCACCAGTGACCAATTGTATATGGATGAGCACTGGTTCCTGGCTTAAAAGCCCAGATCTCACAGTAATTCACAAGGCAAATGCCTTTCCCTTCTGAAACACAGTGTCTTTATCTGTCAAGGGGAGGATTCAATTAGCTGATTTCTTAGTTCTAAAATTTATCTGATTCTCTCCTTTGTAGCTTTATTTCTAACCCCACAATAGGCAGCCATCCCTGGGGCCTCCAACTTACATCAAATTCTGTCACGCCTCAGATTTGAATCGTAGCAAATAGATCCCTGGGAAGCAACCCAATGTATGAATTATTAATGTTCCCACCACACAGTCTCTGTGTGAATATTTACTTATATCACTGGATATCTAATCCTGACAACAAATCATCATTTGAATGGTTTACTGATGTTTTCTCTTCCCCTCAGTGATTTGGCACATGTCTTTCTTTCACCTTGAGGATTGTATAATTCTTTCTTCCTCTGCAAGACTCTGACATTGAACAGCAAAGAAAATGTCAACATCTGAATCCCACCTTTAATGTTTGTTTTCTCTTCTTTTACAGATTGTTGCATCTTTCCCTCTATTCTCTATCTTCCTCTACCCCCCGACCCCGTCAAGTCATTCCCACATCCAGGAGATTGTCTTTTGCCTTCCCGGAAGGAAGCTCCAAGCGGCTGTAGCCACAGTTCTGCTCAATGAGGTTCTTAACATGCTCACTGATCTGGTTATTTCCCAGAGGGAAAAAAAAAACTTCCAGATATATTGGCTCTGTGCTATGGGGCTTGATCAGCAGCTGTTGCATCCTTCACCTTCTCTCTGGTCTTAGCTATCCAGTATTCCACTTACTCTCACCCATCTCCATGAGCCTCTTATCTCCCTTCCCCCTCCCCCTTCCTCTCCCCCTTTCCTTTCACACAACACTTGCTGCAGGCTTGGTTTCAGCCAAGACTTTTTTCTGCCTACAGGTTGGAGAAGCACTTTATTTCCTCAGAAATCCTCGGAGCTAACCTCCATTCATCACCTCTACCGGGGGTTGGTGCCACAACATTGGTTTAATTCAAGGTGTAATAAAGTCAAGCTGCAGAAAACACTTAGAGTGGTAATTCTCTGGCTTGTTACAAACCACTCTCTGTACTGCCTTGCAGAATGGAAACTTGGGGGGCAGTGATCAAGTATATGGGCCATTTCTTATTCATGGTAGGACTGGGGAGTGCCCACTTCAATTAGTGTATGCCTTTCTGTAAGCCGGGGTATCCTAGTCAGCTTAGTCGGGATCTGGCAAGATGAACTCAATTCCGAATGTGTGGGGGAACCTGAGTTGAATGTCATTGACTGGCATGCAGCGTGTGATTGGTGTATCAGATGGAAGTGCCTTTAGGAGGCACAGTCGGGACCAGCCCCTCCTGTCTGCTCTACTTGACTATCTATTAAAACCAACTAACAAACATTACTGAAACTCATTTACCAAAGTGACCTGAGAAATGTTGATGACATACAGTCAGCTACTTTGTCAAAAACCAAGGCAACAGAAGTGAAAGGTAAGTTGGATAGTGAGGGGGTCAGGGAAGACATTAATTTTGACAACCTATTTGAGGACAAATCAACAGGCTCGTTGCTGGAAGGACAGTGAGTTCTCACGGGGCTTGCTTTGGTCTAGGACTTTCTTTCACTCCTTGCCTTGGGTCCGTGCAGTTCAGAACTAGAAAATGTCATGCTTCCCCTCAAACTTCCTTAAAGGGGACACCCCCATCATGAGTTAACTCTGACATTTCTCTTTGGCATGGTACATCCTGGGCAGAAAATAGGGCAAACTGAGGAGAAATTTAAGGATCCAGCACCAATCATTGTGCCTTTCTCTAGGATGAGGTTGAGGGGGTTCATCATGGAGCATCTCTAGAAAGATTGACTATGCCCTTGTTAGACTCAGAGACAAGGGTGAGGGAGAGGTTTGTGACCTCTGTGCCCCTTGGCTGCCACCCACAACCTCTCTGACTTTGGAGTAAAGCAGGGGAAGAAAAGAGGTAGTAAGAAATGCTGATTTCCCCTGCTGACTCCAGATCTCTTTTCCTATTCTCTATCATACCTACCCCAGTCACTCACCTTTATGGGAAGAATTTGTGCTAATGGTCTGGTAGAATTGGGAAGGCAAATGACTCCTCCTAGCTAATAAGGCCTAACATATTGGAAGCAGCCTAGTATACATGGTTTGAGAGACAGATGACTTGTGTTTGAATTCTGGATCTATCATTTTTTGCTATATGATCTAGAGCAAATTGCTTAATTTCCTTGTGTTTCAATTTCATTCTCTGTAAAATAGCATGGTAATATTAGTACCTACCTCATTGGGGTGTTGAGAGGATTAAATAGCTCAATAAATGTAACACCCTAAGAAACATGTTTTGTAATTAATAAGGTCTATATGAGAGTTTGCTCCCAGTATTCATGGAAGAATCACTGAAACTGAAGTTAAACTGATCTTCACCATTTATAAATCACTTCACTTTCCTGTCCTCAGCATTATTACTATAAAATAGTAGGAAAAACTCATCACTTCTGAGTCTTTTGGGTACTAAATGAAATAATATACATCAAATATATGGCACGTAAGAGGCACCTGGGGATTCTTCTTTTATTCCCCCATCTTTTATTTCTTATAAAGAACCAATGCTTTAAGCCCTGGCAAATCCCATACCCTTAAGCCTCGAGATCCTTTCCCTAACTTGCTTTCACTAAGAATTCTAAAATCAAGTGATCTCTGCCAACTCTATTCCATTTCCATTATTTATTTAGGTAATGGTATTATTACTGCCATTTATTACGCATTCACTTATTGAAATGGCACTGCAGTGGCTGCTGAACGAGGCTATGCCACCGTCTATGAGAAATGTTTTCTAACACCCTCCCCTTACCCACCCCACCCTCCAGTGAGTTCTTTTCTCTGTGCTCCCACAGTACCCAATGCATGATTTTACCTCTATTACAGTTTGTTGAATGAGTGAGTGAAGAAAGACAAAAAGAAGCTTATCTCAGGTTCCAGAATATGCAGACATCACCCTGCCACTAATGACTAATGGAAGTGATGATCAAGCCACACTCCCTTGCCTAATTTCATCCATAAACATGATTCATGTTTGTTTATGTTTGATTTTCAAGGTGAAATTGTGGATTAAGTTGGAAGCCGATTCTTATTAAAGACATTTATGATACCCATTCCTTGCCAAGCACTATGCTACTAGGCACACTGGAACTATAAAGATAAATAAGACATGATTGTTCCCTTCAGTCAGCTCAGAATCAAGCTAGGGAGCTGAGAGAAACATGTGAAGAGAAGCCTAAGGACACCAGCCAGTGGAATAGTATGGGGAAAAGTGTGGTCTTAGGGATCACATAGCCTAGATGGGAACACCGTCTCCTCCACTTATTAACCATGAACAGATAACTTAGCCTTCCTGAGCCTCAGTTTCCTCATTTATAAAATGAGGCTGTTAAAGTACTTAGCTCTGGGCTTCTTGGGAGGATTAAATGAGATCATGCATTTAATTTATCATGCTTAGCATGATATCTGAGCACACACTAGGCACTCAGTAAGTGTTAGTCACTAGTAATAACGTCAGAAGTTTGATGAAGACACTGAGAATTCCAGAGTCGAGAGAAAAAGAGATCAGTGTGGGCTGGAAACCAAGTCACTGAGGCTCCATTTTGCAAGGTAGAATTTCATTTAGACTCTGATCAAGAGAGGTGTTAAGGAAGGGGAAAGGACATTTCAAACAAGGGATACAGTGTGTGCAAAGGTGTCCTGGGGAAAGGTACATTTGAGGACCAGTGGATATACTACTCCAAAGAAGGCAGTTCATGCAAGGGAGAATTGGGGAATCAGGGAAGGGAAAAAAGACTAGGAAAAAAGTACATTCAGACTATGCTCAAATCCTGGATTCACCACTTCTAGCTGTAAGATTTTAGACTAGTTACTTAATCTCTTTGTATTCCAGTTTCCTCATCTTTTTTTTTTAACATCTTTATTGGGGTATAATTGCTTTACAATGGTGTGTTTCTGCTTTATAACAAAGTGAATCAGTTACACATATACTTATGTTCCCATATCTCTTCCCTCTTGCGTCTCCCTCCCTCCCACCCTCCCTATCCCACCCCTCTAGGTGGTCACAAAGCACCGAGCTGATCTCCCTGTGCTATGTGGCTGCTTCCAACTAGCTATCTACCTTACGTTTGGTAGTGTATATATGTCCATGCCTCTCTCTCGCTTTGTCACAGCTCACCCTTCCCCCTCCCCATATCCTCAAGTCCATTCTCTAGTAGGTCTGTTTCTTTATTCCTGTCTTACCCCTAGGTTCTTCATGACATTTTTTTTCTTAAATTCCATATATATGTGTTAGCATACGGTATTTGTCTTTCTCTTTCTGACTTACTTCACTCTGTATGACAGACTCTAGGTCTATCCACCTCATTACAAATAGGTCAATTTCATTTCTTTTTATGGCTAATATTCCATTGTATATATGTGCCACATCTTCTTTATCCATTCACCCGATGATGGACACTTAGGTTGTTTCCATCTCCGGGCTATTGTAAATAGAGCTGCAATGAATATTTTGGTACATGACTCTTTTTGAATTATGGTTTTCTCAGGGTATATGCCCAGTAGTGGGATTGCTGGGTCATATGGTAGTTCTATTTGTAGTTTTTTAAGGAACCTCCATACTGTTCTCCATAGTGGCTGTACCAATTCACATTCCCACCAGCAGTGCAACAATGTTCCCTTTTCTCCACACCCTCTCCAGCATTTATTCTTTCTAGATTTTTTGATGATGGCCATTCTGACTGGTGTGAGATGATATCTCATTGTAGCTTTGATTTGCATTTCTCTAATGATTAATGATGTTGAGCATTCTTTCATGTGTTTGTTTGCAGTCTGTATATCTTCTTTGGAGAAATGTCTATTTAGGTCTTCTGCCCATGTTTGGATTGGGTTGTTTGTTTTTATGTTATTGAGCTGCATGAGCTGATTGTAAATTTTGGAAATTAATTCTTTGTCAGTTGCTTCATTTGCAAATATTTTCTCCCATTCTGAGGGTTGTCTTTTGGTCTTGTTTATGGTTTCCTTTGCTATGCAAAAGCTTTGAAGTTTCATTAGGTCCCATTTGTTTATTTTTGTTTTTATTTCCATTTCTCTAGGAGGTGGGTCAAAAAGGATCTTGCTGTGATTTATGTCATAGAGTGTTCTGCCTATGTTTTTCTCTAAGAGTTTGATAGTTTCTGGCCCTTTCCCGGGCTTTCTTCAATCTTTCCCCTGTCCCACTCAGTCTTCCTAGAAGGCATTGCTTTAAGGATTTTGTGTGAAATAGCCCACTTAATCTTCACCATGACCTTATCATGAAGGTGCTCTTATTTTAATTTTTTTGTAAGCAAAGAAATGGAGACAGAGAGCTTAAGTAACTTAATGAATATCACACAGATAGTAAATGGTATGGATGCAAGTTGAATTCAAGTCTCTTTAAAAAAATTTGAAAGCTAAGGGGAAAGAAAGCAGCATGCCAGTATATTGAAAGAAATAAGTTTACAAATCATGGCTGTCTGATCTTAAGTTTAGGCATAGTTTGTCTTGGCTGATACAGCTAATTAATTACCCTACCCCTTAGGTAAATAATAATAATAGCTACCCTTTATTGAACATCAAAGTCCTGTAAGTTAGGCACTGCATTAAGTCCTTTATAAACATATTTTCTTGTCACAGAAACCCTAGGAAGTAGGTACTGTTAGTCTCCCCATTTTACAGAGGAGGAAATGGGCACACAGAGGTTAACTCATTTGCCCAAGGCTCACATGGCAGAACTGAAATTTGAATTGAAGCAGCCTGGTTCCAGATACTGCTAACTGAGTCATAAGGCAGGATAGTTAATAACAGAGGAGTTGGGTTTTGGGGATACCTTTGAAAAAACAAAACAAAAACAATTATGAAAGATGATGAAGTTGGTTTCTTATTCTGTATGATTGTTCTGGTTTCCTAGTCCATTTCCCTTTCCTGATTACACATCGGACATTCCCTTGTCCATATATTTGGGAGCATTTTAATATGTGTCTCACATGTCAGAACAGGCTTATAGGTGACTAGCATGTGGATGGGGGTTAGCTCTACAGGAGATTAGAAGCTACCAAGAATCAATTCACAGTATCAATGCAGGCCCCTGCCTGGCACATTTTTCATACCCACACATTAGGACCATTGTAAATGGGCCTGGTAGGTTGAAGGCTTTGAATGGCATATATTGTGGTGTTTGGTTCTTTCCCTAGTGTAACTGCCTGTCAGCTCTATAAAGACAGCCTGGCGATGCTCAGTTGATATCTCATCTTTACACGAATAAAGGAAAAGACATCCACTGCCTTTCCTCTTGTTGCTGAAATAATTAGGAAGAATAGTTAGGGGTAGTTTGAGGTCATATTCACCCAAGAACCCAAAGTCTGGCTATTTGCATTCCGTAATCATTATTCTGTTATATTCTGTTTAAGGAGCTTGAAAGGACACACAACTCATGGAAGAACAAATAAACAAAGAAAATCTTAGGTCTGTTAACAAGTAACCTCAGGAAAAATGAAAACTTTCTTTTAGCACACTTTGTATTTTGTCTTTGATGTCTGAACCATACTCAGGACCCCATGATACAGATTAGATGAATCCTACAGTCCCTTCTCTCAATTATATGAATTATGAACCTTGCTATAGAGTTGTGAATTGGTTCCATCATTTGTTTCCAGCAATGATTTTAGTTATGAAGTCCAATATCCTTTGTATCCATTGAGAAGAAGCTATAGCTCTCTTAACTATATTAAGAAATACATCTCTAGTCTATTTCTGTAATATACTAATTTGACCATATGTGGAAAAAAAACAGTATTCTTATTCAACTGAGAACACTCAGAGATTATCTCTGTAGTAATAATTACAGCTCCATTCCTCTCTTCCCACGACTTCCAGTATTTCTGGAAAAAGGGGAGAAAAAGGGAAATGGAGCACTGGTCCAAGCAAAAGCAAAGAGGATGCTTCAGAAGCACCTCCCTAAATGGGGCTCACTCCATGTGTTTTGCCACCTATTGAGTCTCTCCTAGAGACAAAAGGGAAATATAGTCACTTGTCTCAAGGAATTTACACTGTATAGTAGTTAGGAAGATCAGACTAATCCCTATGAGAACAACTTTTAAGTCAGTGTTAGGTAATTCTGGAAGGAAGACAATATAAGCTGAGAAATTCTTCATACCCAAACTTGACTCTCTGAGAGACCTCAAGATGTTTCCCTCAATGATAGAAGCTAAGTTCAAGAGAATCTCCAAGAACTGGTAAATCTTCAGACATTTCCTCCTCACACAAATTGTTTCAGATGGCTTCCCACTAATTTTCCAGTGATCTTCATTTTTCAATGGTCTTTCAAATTGTGCTATTGTATAATATAGACAGGTTTGGCTAGGTGCCTGGAATAACCCAATGTTTTCAACAAATATTTGTTGAGTACCAACTATATATCAAGTGCTGTTTTAGGAGTTGGGGATATAGCAGTGAAAAAAAAAACAGATCAAAATCTCTGCTCTCGTGAAGCTCATATTTCACTGGGACTGTGTTAATAATCCTCACCATCACCTATAGCAACACTTTATGCAAGGGTTCACACCACAGATATTTGCTCAAAGAGGAGACATTTGAGCCTAGACCTGAATAATGCAAGAGAGTGAGTTGGGGGAAGAGTTTTACAGGTATGAGAACAGCAAGTGACAAAGCTCCCGCATGGGAGTGTTCAAGGAACATGTTCGTAGAACAGAAAGGGGGCTAATATAGCTGGAATGCAAGGGATCAAGGAGATTGGATTCAAATTTCTCTTGAGCACCCACTGTTATGTTTCTCACTGTGCTAAACATCAGTGATACAATGGAAAGTAAAACAAATACAATCCCTGCCCCCCCACCCCCGGAGCTTACAGTCTAATGGGGGAGACAGACATCAATTAAATAATCACTCAAGCAAATCTAAAGTTCCAACTTTGAAAGTGCTGGGAAGGAAAACTTCCACGTGCTGTGAGAGAATAATTATGAGGGCCTAATTGAGACTGGGGAATTGCTATGTAGTAGAGATCTGAAGAATGAATAAAAGCTAAGTAGGTGAAGAATGAAGAAAAAGAAGAACACTTTAGGCTGAAGGAACAATGTGTTCAAAGACCCCATGGCAGTTGAGGCATTGGAAGGAGGAAAGTCTGAAAGAAAGCTAATGTGACTGAGCGTAGAGAGTAGGGGGTGTATGCTTTGAGGTGTGGTTCGAGATATAGCAGGGGACAAACCATGGAAAGCCATGTTAAGAAGTTTTCTAAAAGTAGTGGGAAAACACTGAGTAGTTTAAAATGTGTGTATCACGATCAGATTGGCTTTCTGTAAAGGTCATTCTGACTGCAGTGTGGAGTGGATTGGTCGAAGGTGGCAAGTATGAACGTGGGAGGATACTGAGGTAGTCAGATGAGAGATGTTGGTGGCTTGGACTATGGAGGCAGCAGTGGAGGTTTGTATAGCAGGAGAGAAGTGGATGAATATGTACAGAATATGTTTGTGGGGTTGAGCTTACAGGATTCGCCGAATGAAGCGGGAATGAAGTAGGATGTATCAAGGAAAATTTCCTAGGTTTTTCACCTGGCACAGATAGGTGGGTGGTGGTATTATTTATTGAGTTTAGGAGTACAGGAAAAAGATAGGCCATAATGTGGAGGGGAATGTAATGATTTCCATACACATATATGCAGAACACAGTATTGCCCTGTGTTCAATTTGGTTGAGAGTACTAACAGGGGAGATCATATAAATTCTGCATACTACTTCTATTACTTGCTGTAGTAAGGTCTGAGGATCTAATGTATAGCATGGTGGCTATATTTGATATATATATTTGACTACTGTATAATTGAAACTTGCTAAAAGAGTAGAACTTAAATGTTCTCATTTAAAAAAGGTAAATATGTAAGGTGATGAAGGGAATGCTTTTACAATGTAAATGTACATAAAATCATCATGTTGTACACTTTAAATATCTTACAATTTTGTTAATTATTCCTAAATAAATCTGGGGGAAAAAGACTAAAGTACTGAAATTCAAAACCCATTATCAGAGAAAATAGTCTAAAATATTTCTTGAATTAGATAGTAATAAATATGTCTGTGTAAAAAAAAGAAAGAAAATCTTTTATAATTGATTTAATTATGGAAACTGTTGTGATGCAAAAAAAGAAAGTTATACTCTTAAATGAGTAAATGAGAAAACAATAAAATTGAATATGAAATTATTTTACCTATTTGGAATGTTAGTGCTTGAGGAAAATCAGGTTTAATTAGAGGAGGATGAAGTGGTAGATTGAGAGTTTTGTGGAAATTCTGAAGAGGACTTCTGAAAAGTTTCAAGTGCATTAGAGTCTGATGATGCTAGTTATACATTATGTTTAATTTCACTTCAAAACTTATTCAAAAGTTATCCTGGTGCAGGTGTGTTTTAACACTATACTTATGTGTATCGATTATGATTAGGGTTTCTTTATTTTTCAGTTTGAATTTTTCCTTTGCTCACAAAGGCAGCAAATGTATACAGTTTTTTATTCAGGAGGTTATAAAATTTCTTTAATCTAGAAAGTACAATTATTTGTATTTTATCTCAGATTCTTTCCATCTGCTTATGGTCCTTCTCTGTGTTTATCTCTTTCTGACTACTTTTGGGCAGTATCATGTAGTCTTGGTTTTACAGTCCCACAGCAAAGTATCTCTTAGAAGTAATTAACCAACCAGACTCAGAATTCAGATCCATCCCCCACCTTATGTCCTGCCTTCACACTTACTAGCTTCTCTCATCTAGTATGACCTTCAGCCAACAGACTGGGACACTTAGGACCTTCCTTTGAGGCTAGAACAAGCTGAGGGACCTATTCCATAACGTGGTGTTATGCATCCTGGTCCCCCTAAAAGTCAGCCTCAGGGAGTTAAAGAATGGGAAGTCACGAGCAAAAGCAGAAAGGGAAGAATCTTGGCGGTGGAGATGGCTCCCTGATGTTGATATAGAGATGCCCATAAGGGAATTTAAATCAGTTCAGGAGTCAGACACAGTTTGTACAAGTGAAATTACAGACATCACTCACAAATGGATCCTGCTCTTACAACCATTTAAAAATTTTGTACACTGCCATTTTCAATTTAGTTGCTAAAATTTAGGTTCTGTGAGAGCAGAGACTTTGTTTTGTTCACTGCTATATCCCCAGAACTTAAAACAAGGCATGGTATGGTGTAGTAACCCAATAAATATATTTTAAATAAGTAAATGAATGAATTCCACTTCTCAGTTAAAATGAGAGCATTCTCTTACAGCTTTCCTGATGACTCAAAAAATGAGTCTGTACAATTTTAAATATTGTAGTTTCCTCAGATGCTGTCTACAGAATCAACTAGAGCAAAGCCCCTTCCCTATATACCCGCGCCTGAAGAAACTGGTCCTGTTTTAAAGCTTTCATCATTAATTTCAAAACCCACATTTTCTCCAACAGCTCTCATCTCTCTGTCTCCTCCTTACCAGTCTTTCTAGGTGTCACTGAGGCAAGGTTTCTTCTACAGACCTTGGTTTTCACACACAGTATTTGCCTGAACCAGAACACATTTACATATTAATTTCATTTTGTAATTCTAGTAGAAGATAAAAAGGAGACTATTTTCAAACCACAGTTGCTTGAATAAGAAGTAGAGCACTTTATGCTGTCGAGTCCATTTTCTTGCACCATCAACTCATGCACAGTCCACCACCCACACTACCAAGGTATGAGAAGGGAACTTACTAATCACATCCCTTTGTGCATTTCTTTGGCCATTTCTTTCAACAAGTAGGATTTAGCAAAGCTTTTTTCAAAACCACAAATTTGGGACTGATGATTTGTCTTGAAATTGTTAAAGCACTTCTCTCATTCTGCTGTTTCATAATAACCTCGGTCTTATTTTGAATGTTGAACTTGGCTTTGATTTAGTTTATTTCTAATTTGGAGGTGAGCAATAAATAGCAGTTGTGTGTTGTTGAAGCAGAAATATTTATAATCAAGCTGTGAATATCTGTTTATGTTACATTTATACACACTGAAGAGAAAACTGTCACCAAGTTTGCTGGTTGACTGAATCTGAATAAGTTGATGCACATTTAATCAACAGATTGGATGGAAATGGATTGTCACCTGCTAATTGAATGGAATAACAGAGGAGGAAAGATTCAAAACTTACCTTTATTTTGCCAAAGGCGTAAATCTGAAGAAAGTTTTTTAAAAAATGTATTTTTTTTAAAAGCTGAAATAGCAATTTTCAACTCATTGCTTTTGTGGCAAGTGACATGAAAATGCATTTTTTTGTCCAATTCCTCTACATTGTTTTGCTGCTGTAAAGCTTCTGGGTGCCAACTGGGATGCCTTCTTGCCAAGGGAAGGAAGGGTTCTTGTCTGATAGAGAATATCAGTTGGCCAACTATCATTTTGATCTGCTTATTTGGAAAGTTGAAGTTTACCTGCATTATCTGCATATCTCTTGCCAAACAAAGAAATTCAGCAAAAGGAAGGTGAGGATTGAGAGGGACAAGTGTTCTGTTAAGATACTTAAAGGTCTGCTTGAGACTTTTCTCCCAATAGCAGGGTTTCAACTGTTTCCAGAAAAGTCCAGCCATTCTCTACTCAAGACCCCAAACCTTCCAGCCTCTTTTAGCTACATGATGTGTTTTTTTTCTATATTATTGAATTTATTCCTTGCTTTGCTCCATTCTATTCCAAATATCCAAATACTTGGGAGTGCCTTTTATTCAACCTCTAACATTGGACTGGACTCATGAGTCAGGAAGATACTTTACCAATACTGCACTGACTAGGTAAAAAACATGCATTTCTCACTTGTGCAGTCAACAGAGAGTCAGCAAAGGGATTGTGTGGGCAGTCATCTATCAAGTTGAGAACTCAAGCCTCTGGCCAACACTACACCCAAATCATCCCAGTATGCTCCTACTTTAAAATTCTTAAAATGTTTATTTTTTCTAATTACAAAGGTAATTACTGATCCTTATAAGAGAAAAAATGGTTGGAAAATAAACAAAACCCAAAAATCACAAAGGAGATATGCAACTTTGGCTTAGCATATTATCTTACTTTTGGTTTTTCATGGATGTTAGGACTTATTTCAGTTACTGCTGAAAAACTTAGTGGCTTAAAACAACAATGGTTTATTACATTTCATTATTCTGTGTGTTGACTTGGCAGTTCTGTTTCATGTGCTGGGATGATTAGAAGGTCCAAAATGGTCTCATTCACATTACTAACCATTGACTGGGAACTCAGCTGGACTGTCGGCTGAGGGCTTGGTTTTCCTTCACTCAGGCCTCTTCATAAGATTGCTTGGGCTTCCACACAGCCAGACAGCTGAGTTCAAGAAGGAGAGTACTAAGTGGTGAAAACAAAAACTTCAGATCCCTTAAGACCCGACTTCAGGAGTTACAAAGCATTATTTCTGCTGCTTACTATTGGTGAAAATGAGTCATGGTGCCAGCCCAGAATCAATGTGGGATGGGGACTATACAAGGGTGTGAACACTGGGAAGTATGGTTCATTGGGGATCATCTTTGGAAACTAGCCACCACAAAGCACATCCTATCCCCTAATTCCAATAGTCTTTGCTTCTCTGCAGCTACAACTGGACAGATTTGTGGGAATGGGGATGATGGTGGTGGTGGTATGTATGGGAGTGAGGTTGAGAGGATCAGTTGGATGTGCAACTGAGCTCCCCGACATTAAATGATTCCTAATTTATGGTTCTGCCCTATTTCTAAGTAGCTGACTATTTAGAAAGTTAATGAAAATTAAGGTCTCAGCTTAAATATCACTTCTTCAAAGAATTCCTAGGGAATTTCCCCAGTTATTCTCTACTTTTATGACATCATAGTTTTCATAACTTTTAATTTATATTTCTTTTATATAAATCCACGTGATTATTTGTTTTATAGTGTTTTGCTAACAATCTCATGTATCACATGAAGGCAGGCACTTAATCTGTCTTGTTCAGACCAGTACCTGGCACAGATTCTGGTAGAAAGTAGGTGCTTGCTGAATATTTGTTGAATAAATGGGTGACTGAAAGGGAACCTGGATGTCTGTCCTCATCACTCATTCACTCACACACGTGCAACCACAGTAATCTGGTTCTGGTTTATAAATAGGAAGGTCTTAATAACTATCTTCCCCAAATCTGTGTGAGATAAGAAAGTGAAACAGGGAAATTTCAATCAAACTAAATCCTGTTATGACATCTGTTTTCTATGAGAGAGGGCTATTTCCAGGTTATTGGAAACCTCAACTTTATTCCCAAGCTTTGTCCCTCTATTTCCAATGGCTCTGAATTTCTACCTGGATGTGCCATGTTTACATTCAAAATAACAAGTCCTATTTCAGCATTTTTTGCTTCAAGCCTATTAGCCTTCCATTCTCTGTCATTGATACCAACATTTCCAATTATCTTTGCTGCTTTGTTCATCTTCTCTTTTCCATACCCAGTCAAAGCCTATTGTCTCTTCTATTTTATATTCCTATGGCTGCTATCATAGGCTGGGTCTCTGCTATTTTATATATATGGACATTCATTATATATATATGGACATTCACTATACATATGTATATAATTCATATATATATATATATATAATTCATTCTTTAACTTCAACATTCATTGAGCATCTACTACGTAGCAGGCACTGAAGATAAAACAATGTTTATGACTCAGTTTGTCTTTGAGGAATTACCAGTCTCATTAGGGCATATAATGATCATTATTGGAATCTGTTAGAGCTATTAGAGGTACTGTTTTGAAATACAGGGAAAAGCAACAAACTGTGTCTGGTAGATTGAGACATGCGGAAAAGGCAGGAGTGGAGAGGTTGCAGGAAGGGGAATCAGATAGAACAAAAGAAACTACATTTGAACTGAGTCTTGAAGGAAGAGAATTTCAACCAGTGACCAGGGAGAAGAAATGTGTGAAAAAAGAGGGTGCAAAGCACATGTAAAGGCATGAGGGTATGAAGAATCAAGACACTAAATATGGCTGGAACACAGAGTGTGCAGGAAGGAGAGGAGAAAGATGAAGCTGAAAGACAAAGAAGTGTCATAATTCTATAAGAACCATGTATAATGAACTATGTAGTTTTGTATTTGAATTGAAGGATTTTAAGCAGGGCAATAATATAGTGAGATTTACATTTTAGAGAGTTCACTCTTATGGCCTGTGTGGAGAATGGATTAGAGATGGTAAGAGTGGAGAAAGATTTATCCAGACAAGCAATGATGAGGATCTGAAGGATCTGAAGTAAAGTAGTGGTATGGAAGTTGAGAATAGAGGACACAGTGGAAAAGGGAAAAAGAGGAAAAGACTGGAACAGAAAGACTAGGTAATATGAGGACTGAACTAAGATTTGTCAGTTTGGTGGATTTAGCAAAAGTGATATCATGCAGTGGTAGAGACTGAAACCAGATTCCAGTGTGGGAGGTGAGGAAGTAGAGACAGGGTAGACAAACATTTATAGGCACATGGAATAAAGAGTATGAACTAGGATTACAGGGAAAAGTGGGTGAAATTGGCTCTTTTGTTGGCTTGATATTGTTTTTTAGTACATGAAACTTTAGGGTATATATTCACTAAGAGCAAAAAGTCCACAGAAATAGAGAGGTTGACTTTACTGGAGAAAGACAAGGGATAGTTGTTGGAAAAGGACCCCAAGGAGGTGGAAGGAAATGGGTAGAATGGAGCCCAAGAGGAGAGTGGTATGGATATGTTTCACTCCCAGGCTGTAGTAGTAATAAGGTGATCTTGGAATCAGACAGCCCTAGGTTCAAATCCCAAATACCACTTGCTATCTGGGAGAACTTGAGAAGCACTGAACCACTCCAGGCCTCATTTTCTCGGTTACTAATTGAGGATAACTAGACCTTTCTCACAGTGTAGTTGTAAGGATTACGTGAGACAGTAAGTGCTCAATATGGTAGCTACTATTACTAAGGAAGATAGGTTAGGGACAAGCTAGAGATAAATTTAGCAGTAGAGAGTCAAGAATGGAAGGCATTCCTACCTAAGTCCTTTAATTTCCTCTCAATAAAGGTCAGTTGCTGAAAGTACAAGGAATGGGGGCAGTTAAGGGGCTGAATAAAAGTGTTAAAAAGCTTGGAACATGATGAGAAGAAGGAGAGAGGGAAGTGCTGAGGAACAAGATTGCTGAACAGCATCAAGGGCCCTGACTTATTTCCTGTCCTTCAGTCTCTTGGCCTCAAATCCATCTTGCACAGGCACCTGATTAATATTCTCAAAAGGACACATTCATCATGTAACTCCTATATATGTCTGCTAAATAAAGCCCACACTTCTCTGTTTGGCATTTGAGGCCATCTGCATTCAGATCTCTTCCTACTATGCCAGCTTCTGCAAATCTATAAACCAGCTGAACTCTTTACTGTTTCCCATATATGTATTTTATCTTCTCAGTTCTGCACCTCTGTTTATGCTACTCACTATACCCCCAAGCTGAGGTTCATTCCAGAAGTTTATAAAGAGTAGGCTTCAGAGTCCTGAAGAATTGAGCTCCAATTCAGACACTGCCACTGATCAGCCATATGATCTTAGGCAAGGGGTTTTGCTTCTCTGTGCCTCAGTTTCCTTATGTATAAAAGAGAGATGATAATAATACAAATTGTGCAGGGTTATTGACAGAGTTGTACTAACAGATATAAAAAAAGCAATGGTATAGCACCCTGCACATAATGGAAACTCATTAAGTGGTAGCTATCACTCATGTATCTATGAAACATTTACAGAACACCTGTTATATACTAGGCACTGTCCTAGGACTCATGGATACAGAGGTGAACACTACACTTGGAAACCCACAGGTCTAGTGAAGGAGAAAATGCCTAATTTAGTACAGGAGTGTCAAGGATAGCCTCACGGAGGAACTGGTATTGGAATGAATCTTGAAGAATTTGTAGATATTGTCAGGCAGTCAAGATATGTAAGTGGGGTACTCTAACTTTTTGAAGAGCTTCTGAGAAGATGAGGAAGCAATCAAAAGCCTGGTTCATTTGCTGAGTAAGACAAAGAGATCATGAATTGATTGGAATTGTTATCATAAGGAACAGAGACCTAACCTAAAGGAGAAAACATGTTTGTTAAAAAGGGGATATGTGATGGGAAGGGATGGAGGAAGGAAGAAATTGGTAAGAAATGAAACCATATAAGTGGTCAGGGTCAGGGTCATGAAGGGCTTTATAGAACATAAGAAATTTGAATATTATCTTATTGGTGATGGGGAGCTGTCATAGGGTTTTTACAAAGGTAATGACAACATCATTTGTATATTATAGATACATCATTATGGCTGCTGTGTGAAGGATGGGGAGGTGTTAGGGCTAGACTAGAAAATGGAGACCATTAAGTCAAAGTTAGTTGTAATGGTTGTTGAATTAAGGCAGGGGCAGTAAGACTAGAGACAAAAGAATAAATTTGACTGTTATTTGGGGGATAAAATCAATAGAACTTGGTGACTTGATTGGATTGGTGGGGGAATAAGGGAGAGCAATTAAGGATAATTTATTGGTTTCTGTCCTGAGGGGCTAGGTGGATATTGGTGCAATTTATTGAAACTGAAAATACAGAAGAAGGAAGAGGTTGAAGCGAGGTAGATGATAAGGCCTGTTTTGTAGATGTTAAATTTGAAGAGCCCAGGAAATATCTCTGTGAAAATTTTTAGCGGGCTTTTGGATACACAAGTATCAAGTTCCAGGCAAGGTAATATAGATGCAGATTTGGGAGGCACTTTAATATCAGTAGTACTTGAAACCAAGAGGGTGAATTTGATTACCTAGGGAGAGTTTATAGAGGAAGAAGCAACAGGGAGGGAAGTTTGGGAAAACCCATCATTTAAGAGGAAGGTAAGTAAAAAAGCATCTAAAAGATAGAATATCAAAGTATAGTTTGAAAAGTAGGGCTTCCGTGGAGGGACAGTGGTTGAGAATCCACCTGCCAGTGCAGGAGACACGGGTTCGAGCCCTGGTCTGGGAAAATCCCACATGCCTCAGAGCAGCTGGTCCTGTGAGCCACAACTGCTGAGCCTGCATGCCACAACTACTGAAGCCTGTGTGCCTGGAGCCCATGCTCCACAACAAGAGAAGCCACAGCAATAAGCCTGTGCACTACAGTGAAGAGTAGCCCCCACTTGCCACAACTAGAGAAAAGCCCATGTGCAGCCACAGAGACCCAGTGCAGCCAAAAATAAAATTAAATTAAAAAAAGAAAAAGAAAGAAAAGGGGGAGACTCAGGAGAGGATGGCATCACCAAAAACAAGATGGGAGAGACTTCAAAAGTCAAATTCTGCTAAGAGTTGTAGGTGAAATTAAAACTGAAAAGTGTCCACTGATTTGACAGATAGGAGTTCACCAGGAACCTTACCATGTGGGAATAGTAGGAGCAGGAGCCAGACTTCAATAGGTTGAGGAGGGAATGAAAGGAGGAATTGGAGAGACTAAGTGTAAACAACTTATTCTACAAGAGTGGCTATAAAAGGAAAAAGGAGGATTTTCCAACTTCCGGAATGGCTAAGTAAGGAGCTCAAGGAAATCTCTACCCCAGAAAAACACTTAGTAAGCTGGTCAAAATTATCAAAGTCTTTGGAGATTGAGCAAAGGGCTTACAAAAAGTTAAGAAACATTTTTTAAAAAAATATATAGAAACTCAATAAGAACAGTGGGAGGCCATAGTATTTGAGCTAGAGACTGCAGCCATCCCTGACAGCTCTGCCATGCAGAAGAACTATTTCATCAGTCTCCACTGCCAAGTGGCAATTCTCTCTCCCCAGACCCCTGGGGTGGAAAAGCTATTCTGTGTGCTTTCAGAAGTTGTTAAACATCGTCAGATCCCATTTTCCACAGCTCTGTTACATGGAAGATCTATATAGAATGGGTGGCAGTAGCCAGGAGGCACTTGTTCTCCACCCCAACTCCCACAATATAGGGAGAATCCAGGCAGGGCAGCTGATGAAGAAAATAGTCCCTCTTTCCTGCAGAGGTCTGTCTTATGAGAGAGCTGTTCCAATGCACTTGGCTGTCGAGTGGTAGCTCCCATCATGCCAAAATTTGGAGGGTAGAAGACCTATTCCAGGTAGAATCAGTGGCCAGTGAACACTACAGATCCCATCCTCCCCAGCTCTGAACTGAAAATAATCCATACTACATTGTGTCAGCAGCTGGGGGTGACACCAGTGCCTCCTGCATGTACCAGTGCCTCCTGCATGCCCCCCCCCCCCCCCACACACACACACACACATCACCTGCTCCAGAGGGAGGATCTAAGTGGAACATCTAGTGAATAATGAGTTTCCCAATTCTTATTCCCATCCCACCCCTCAGCTCCTGATCTATAATGCAGAATATCTTCCCAGAGGCAGGTCTGAGTGAGCCTAAAAGACTGGCAACACTGTATCTCTGCCAAGGAACCCAACTACAATTAGATCAGACTGTGGAGCAATTTATGCTGCAGAACATTGTTGAAAACAATAGAGCAATCAGCTAACAATTAATAGAGGCAAACAGCTGGGTATAATACTAATAGGAGCAGACCAGCCAGGAGCTTAACAAGAACATCAGGGAAAGAGATAGTCAAAGAGAGACAAACTAAGATCACAGTCATTCCTGGTGGGCAGGAAAACTGTGTGCATGCCTCAGGCTGTACCCTTTGAGGAGCAACAGAAGCTCTGTATCAAGGGAGAAACAGGCCTCACTGAAATAGTCCAGCTAAGTCACAAAACAAACAAATAAGCAGTCAAGCAATAAAAACCAAGACAGGAGAGAGGGAATCTATATCCAGAGTTGTTTCAATATATTATTTAAAATTTCCATTGTAACAAAAAATTGAGACATGCAAAGAAACATCAAGGTATGACCCATGTACAGGAGAAAAGCATACAAAGGAAACTGCCTTTGAGGGGACCCAGATATTAACTTAGTGGGCAAAGACTCATTATAAAGATGCTCAAATAGCTAATGGAAACCTTGCTTAAAGAATTAAAAGAAGGTATGATGACAATATCTCATAAAGGAGAAATTATAGAAAGAAAATATTTAAAAAAAAGAATCAAAGTGAATGGATTTGAAAAGTACAGTAAACAACTGAAAAAAAGTCACTAAAAGAGCTCAACAATAGGGACTTCCTTGGTGGCGCAGTGGTTAAGAATCCACCTGCCAATGCAGGGGACATGGGTTCAAGCTCTAATCCAGGAAAATCTCACATGCCGCAGAGTAACTAAGCCCATGCGCTGCAACTACTGAGCCTGCACTCTAGAGCTTGCATGCCACAACTACTGAAGCCCGCATGCCTAGAGCCTGTGCTCAGTAACAAGAGAAGCCACCAAAATGAGAAGCCCACACACCACAACGAAGAGTAGCACCTGCTTGCTGCAACTAGAGAAAGCCCGCACACAGCAACAAACACCCAATGCAGCCAAAAATAGATAAATAAATAAATAAATTTATTTTTAAAAAAGGGCTCAACAATAGATTAGAGTTGGCAAAAGAAAAAAAATCAGTGAACTAGAAGATAGATTAAAAATATTAGGCAATCTGGCTGATTGGTTCAATGTGGTGGAGTAGAAGGCAGTGCGCTCACTCCCTCTTGGGAGAGCACCAGAATCACAACTAACTGCTGAACAATCATCGACTGGAAGACACTGGAACTCACCAGAAAAGATACACAACATACAAAGACAAAGGAGAAGCCACAATGAGACAGTAGGAGGGGTGCAATCACAATAAAATCCATTCCCATAACTGCTGGGTGGGTGACTCACAAACTGGAGAACACTTATACCACAGAAATCCACCCACTGGACTGAAGGTTCTGAGCCCCACATCAGGCTCCCCAACCTGGGGTTCCAGCAACAGGAGGAGGAATTCCTAGAGAATCAGACTTTGAAGGCTAGTGGGATTTGATTGCAGGACTTCTACAGGACAGGGGGAAAGAGAGACTCCACTCTTGGAGGGCGTACACAAAGTAGTGTGCACATCAGGACCCAGGGGAAGGACCAGTGACCCCATAGGAGACGGAAACAGACCTCCCTGCTAGTGTTGGAGGGTCTCCTACAGAGGCGAGGGGTGGCTGTGGTTCACCGTGAGGACAAGGACACTGGCAGCAGAAGTTCTGGGAAATACTCCTTGGCATGAGCCCTCCCAGAGTCCACCATTAACCCCACCAAAGAGCTGGGTAGGCTCCAGTGTTGGGTTACCTCAGGCCAAACAACCAACCCAGGCACACCCATCAGCAGGCAAGCAGATTAAAGTTTTACTGAGCTCTGACCACCGGAGCAACACCAGTTCTACCCACCACCAGTCCCTCCCATCAGGAAACTTGCAGAAGCCTCTTAGAAAACCTCATCCAAAAGAGGGCAGACAGCAGAAGCAAGAAGAACTACAATCCTGCAGCCTGTGGAACAAAAAACACATTCACAGAAAGACAGACAAGATGAAAAGGCAGAGGGCTATGCACCAGCTGAAGGAACAAGATAAAACCCCAGAAAAGCAACTAAATGAAGTGGAGATAGGAACCCTTCCAGAAAAAGAATTCAGAATAATGATAGTGAAGATAATCCGGGACCTCAGAAAAAGAATGGAGGCAAAGATCAGGAAGATGCAAGAAATGTTTAACAAAGACCTAGAAGAATTAAAGAAAAAACACCTAGAAGAATTAAGAACAAACAAACAGAGGTGAACAATTCAATAAATGAAATGAAAAATACACTAGAAGGAATCAATAGCAGAATAACTGAGGCAGAAGAACAGATAAGTGACCTGGAAGACAGAATGGTGGAATTCACTGCCGTGGAACAGAATAAAGAAAAAAGAATGAAAAGAAATGAAGATAGCCTAAGGGACCTCTGGGACAACATTAAATGCAACAACATTCACATTATAGGGGTCCCAGAAGGAGCAGAGAGAGAGAAAGGACCCAAGAAAACATTTAAAGAGATTATTGTCAAAAACTTCCCTACATGGGAAAGGAAATAGCCATCCAAGTCCAGGAAGTGCAGAGTCCCAGGCAGGATAAACGCAAGGAGAAGCACACCGAAACATAGTAATCAAATTGACAAAAATTAAAGAGAAAGACAAATTATTGAAAGCAGCAAGGGAAAAATGACAAATAACATACAAGGGAACTCTCAAAATGTTAACAGCTGATTTCCCAGAAGAAACTCTACAAGCCAGAAGAGAGTGGCATGATATATTTAAAGTGAAGAAAGGGAAGAATCTACAACCAAGATTACACTACCCAGCAGGATCTCATTCAGATTCGATGGGGAAATCAAGACCTTTACAGGCAAGCAAAATCTAAGAGAATTCAGCACCACCAAACCAGCTCTACAACAAATGCTAAAGGAAATTCTCTAAGTGGGAAACACAAGAGAAGAAAAGGACTTACAAAAACAAACCCATAACAATTAAGAAAATGGTAACAGGAACATACATATCAATAATTACCTTAAACGTGAATGGATTAAATGCTCCAACCAAAAGACACAGGCTCACTGAATGGATACAAAAACAAGACCCATATATATGCTGTCTACAAGAGACCCACTTCAGACCTAGGGACACATACAGACTGAAAGTGAGGGGATGGAAAAAGATATTCCATCCAAATGGAAACCAAAAGAAAGGTGGAGTAGCAATACTCACATGAGATAAAATAGAGTTTAAAATAAAGAATGTTACAAGAGACAAGGAAGGACACTACATAATGATCAAGGGATCAATCCAAGAAGAAAATATAACAAATATAAATATTTATGCACCCAACACAGGAGCACCTCAATACATAAGGCAACTGCTAACAGCTATAAAAGAGGAAATTGACAGTAACACAGTGATAGTTGGGGACTTTAACACCTCGCTTATAACAATGGACAGATCATCCAAATAGAAAATTAATAAGGAAACACAATCTTTAAATGACACATAGACCAGATAGATTTAATTGATATTTATAGGACATTCCATCCAAAATAGCAGATTACACGTTCTTCTCAAGTGCACACAGAACATTCTCCAGGATAGATCCCATCTTGGGTCACAAATCAAGCCTCAGTAAATTTAAGAAAATTGAAATCATATCAAGCATCTTTTCTGACCATGGCACTATGAGATTAGAAATCAGTTACACAGAAAAAAAAAGTAAAAAACACAACACATGGAGGCTAAACAATACGTTACTAAATAACCAAGAGATAACTGAATAAATCAAAGAGGAAATTAAAAAATACCTAGAGAAAAATTACAATGAAAACAGGACAATCCAAAACCTATGGGATACAGCAAAAGCAGTTCTAAGAGGAAAGTTTATAGCAATACAAGCCTACCTCAAGAAACAAGAAAAATCTCAAATAAACAATCTAAATTTACACCTAAAGGAACTAGAGAAAGAAGAACAAACAAGACCCAAAGTTAGTAGAAGGACAGAAATCATAAAGATCAGAGCAGAAATAAATGAAATAGAAACAAAGAAAACAATAGCAAAGATCAATAAAACTAAAAGCTGGTTCCTTGAGAAAATAAACAAAATTGATAAACTATAGCCAGACTCATCAAGAAAAAGAGGGAGAGGACTCAAATCAATAAAATTAGAAATGAAAAAGGAGAAGTTACAAAGGACACCGCAGAAATACAGAGCATCCTAAGAGACTATCATAAGCAACTCAATGCCAATAAAATGGACAACCTGGAAGAAATGGACAAATTCTTAGAAAGGTATAACCTTCCAAGACTAAACCAGGAAAAAATAGAAAATATGAACACACCAATCACAAGTAATGAAATTGAAACTGTGATTATAAATCTTCCAACATGGCTTCCCTGGTGGCTCAGTGGTTAACAATCTGCCTGCCAATGCAGGGGACACGGGTTCGAGCCCTGGTCTGGGAAGATCCCACATGCCACAGAGCAACTAATCCTGACAGCCACACCTACTGAGCCTGCGCCTCTGGAGCCTGTGCTCTGCAAGAGAGGCTGCGACAGTGAGAGGCCCACGCACTGTGATGAAGAGTGACCCCCGCTTGCTACAACTGGAGAAAGCCCTCATACAGAAATGAAGACCCAACACAGCCAAAAATAAATAAATAAATAATAAATAAATAAAAATTTAAAAAGAAGTGTGTTAGCTTTCCATTCAGTGGTCTCAGACTTAAAAAAAAAAAAAATCTTCCAACAAACAAAAGTCTAGGACCAGATGGCTTCACAGGTAAGTTCTATTAAATATTTAGAGAAAAGCTAACACCCAACCTTCTCAAACTCTTCCAAAAAATTTCAGAGGAAGGAACACTCCCAAACTCATTCTATGAGACCACCATCATCCTGATACCAAAACCAGAAAAAGATACTACATAAAACGAAAATTAGAGACCAATATCACTGATGAATATAGATGCAAAATTCCTCAACAAAATACTAGCAAACAGAATTCAACAACACATTAAAAGGATCATACACCATGATCAAGTGGAATTTATCCCAAGGATGCAAGGATTCTTCAACATACGCAAATCAATCAATGTGATACACCACATTAACAAACTGAAGAATAAAAACCATATGATCATCTCAATTGATGCAGAAAAAGCTTTTGACAAAATTCAACACTCATTTAAGATGAAAACTCTCCAGAAAGTGGGCATAGAGGGAACCTACCTCAACATAAAAAAGGCCATATACTACAAACCCACAGCAAACATCATTCTCAGTGGTGAAAACTGAAAGCATTTCCTCTACGATCAGGAACAAGACAAGGATATCCACTGTCACCACTATTATTCAACATAGTTTTGGAGGTCATAGCCATGGCAATCAGAGAGAAAAAGAAATAAAAGTAATCCAAATTGGAAAGAAGAAGTAAAACTGTCACTGTTTGCAGATGACACGATACTATACATAGAGAATCTTAAAGATGCCACCAGAAAACTACTAGAGCTAATCAATGAATTTGGTAAAGTTGCAGTATACAAAATCAATGCACAGAAATCGCTTGCATTCCTATACACTAATGATGAAAAATCTGAAAGAGAAATTAAGGAAACACTCCCATTTACCACTGCAACAGAAAGAAAAAAATGCCTGGGAGTAAACCTACTTAGGGAGACAAAAGACCTGTATGCAGAAAACTATAAGACACTAATGAAAGAAATTAAAGATGATACAAACAGATGGAGAATTATAACATGTTCTGGGTTTGGAAGAATCAGTATTGTGAAAATGACTATACTACCCAAGCAATCTACAGATTCAATGCAATTCCTATCAAATTACCAATGACATTTTTTACAGAACTAGAAAAAAATCTTAAAATTTGTATGGAGACAAAAAAGACACCAAATAGCCAAAGCAGTCTTGAGGGAAAAAAACGGAGCTGGAGGAATCAGACTCCCTGACTTCAGACTATACTACAAAGGTACAGTAATCAAGACAATGTGGTACTTGTACAAAAACAGACATATAGATCAATGGAACAGGATAGAAAGCCTAGAGATAAACCCATGCACCTATGGTCAACTAATCTGTGACAAAGGAGGCAAGAATATACAATGGAGAAAAGACAGTCTCTTCAATAAGTGATGCTGGGAAAACTGGACAGCTACATGTAAAAGAATGAAATTAGAACACTCCCTAACACCATACACATAAATAAACTCAAAATGGATTAGAAACCTAAATGTAAGACTGGACACTGTAAAACTCTTAGAGGAATATATAGGAAGAACACTTCCTGACATAAATCACAGCAATATCTTTTTTAATGGAAATTAAAACAAAAATAAACAAATGGGACCTAATGAAACTTAAAAGCTTTTGCAAAGCAAAGGAAACTACAAAGAAGACTAAAAGATAACCCTCAGAATGGGAGAAAATATTTGCAAATGTATCAACGGAGAAAGGATTAATCTCCAAAATATATACACAGCCCATGTAGCTCAATATTAAACAAACGAGCAACCCAATCAAAAATGGGCAGAAGACCTAAATAGACATTTCTCCAAAGAAGACATACAGATGGCCACGAAGCACACGAAAATCTGCTCAATATCACTAATTATTAGAGAAATGAAAATCAAAACTACAATGTTGTATCACCTCACACCAGTTAGAATGGGCATCATCAGAAAATCTACAAACAACAAATGCTGGAGAGGGTGTGGAGAAAATGGAACCCTCTTGCACTGTTGGTGGGAATGTAAATTGATACAGCCACTATTGATAACAGTATGGATGTTCCTTAAAATACTAAAAATAGAATTACCATATGACCCAGCAATCCCACTACTGGGCATATACCCAGAGAAAACCATAATTCAAAAAGGCACATGCACCCCAATGTTCATTGAAGCACTATTTACAATACCCAGCTCATGGAAGCAACCTATATGCCCATCAACAGATGAATGGGTAAAGAAGATGTGGTACATATATACAATGGAATATTACTCAGCCATAAAAAGGAACGAAATTGGGTTATTTGTAGAGACATGCATGGATCTAGAGACTGTCATACAGAGTGAAGTAAGTCAGAAAGAGAAAAACTAATATCATATATTAATGCATATATGTGGAACCTAAAAAAATAGTACAGCTCAACTGGTTTGCAGGGCAGAAATAGAGACACAGATATAAAGAACAAACGTATGGACACCAAGAGGGGAAATTGGCAGTGGGGGGTGGTGGTGTGATGAATTGGGAAGTTGGGATTGACATATATACTCTAATATATATATATATATATATATATATATATATATATATATATATAATGGATAACTAATAAGACCCTGCTGTATAAAATAAATAAATAAAAGTCTAAAATTCAAACAAAATTAGGCAATCTGAACAGAGAGGAAAAAGAGTGAAAAACAATTGAAGAGGGATTCAGATAAATATGGAACTTCATTAACTTATCAATATATGCATAGTGGGAATACCAGAAGGAAAGGAGAGAGATAAATGAACAGGAAAGTATTTACAGAAATATTGTCTGAAATTTTCGCAGAATGATGAAAAATATTAATCTACACATGCAAGAAGATCAATAAACTCCAAGAAGAATAAATTCAATGAGAGCCACATACAGACATATCATAGTTAAAATGTTGAAAGGCAAAGAGAGAATCTTAAAATCAGTGAGAGAAAAATGGCTCATTATATGCAAGGACGACACTATGAGTGAATAACTTCTCATGAGAAACAATGGAGGCCAGGAAGCAGTGACATGACATCTTAAAACAGGTTAAAAAAAATCCTGTCAAGCAATAATCTTATACAGTTGACCTTTCAACGGAATGATTTTGAACTGCACTGGTGCACCTATATGTAATTGTTTTCAGTAGTCAATACTGTAGTACTACACAATCCATGGTTGGTTGAACCCAAGGATCCAAATATGTGGTTCCTCTGTATCCAAGGTTCCTCTGTATCCACAGATACAGAAGAATCACATATACAGAAGGCTGACTTTACTTTATATGCAGATTTTTGACTGCAATGAGGGTTGGTGCCCCTAACTCCTGCATTGTTCAAGGATCAACTGTACTTAGTAAAACTATCTTTCATAAAGGAAGGGGAAATAAAGACGTTCTAAGATCAGCAAAACTTGAGAGAATTTGTTGTTAGCAGATGTGATTTAGTGTTCATGTTGTTAGCAAGAATACTAAAGAAAATTCTTCAGGCTGAAAGAACGTGACAGCAGATAGTAATTAAAATACACAAGAGAAACAATTAACACTGATAAAGGTAATTATGTAAGAAATTATAACAGTATAGCTGATTTAAAAAGCAATTTTTCCAATAGATATGCAAAGTCTTAAACATCAGCTTGCAACCACATATCCCACCCCAGAGCTCTGGTAAGATCATACACAAATCCAGTGGCAAATCAAGGACTAAATAAATTACAAGGAAGAGGCCTAAAGTGACCTAAACTCTCTCAATGACATGAGAAACATACAGACTGCATTCAAATCAGCTGTGGGACACTGCACATATGAAATTGTCATGGGCCCATGAGATTTCCAGGTAGTACTCCAGTGATTTTCTTTCACCATTAGAAGATACTTGAATGTCAAGGACTCTCCTTCCATCCTAAGCTCCTTTTCAGCAGGAGTCAAGACTGCTAGACCAAGGTAAGGCACTGTTCCAATACTTCTGTTCTACCTGGGGAACTGATGTTACCTAAAGCAAGTCCAAAGGGAGAACTGCCTGGCAGCAATGAAGCCTGGTGCTGACAACTCTTCCTGAACCTCCTACAGTCAGTAAGGTGTGCTGGAGTGTCCTTGAGGCACATTCTCCTCACTGTAAGTCAGTCCCACATGTGCAGGAGAGACCTGAGGACAGCAAGTCACAACCCCATCAAAAATACCTCATAAAAAAGGGAATTTAATTCCTCCACAAACACAGGCACCACTTATGATGATAAAAATAAGCAGATATTCTCCATCTTTACCTTAGAGAAGATAGTAGTAACCCTATGGTATCCATGGCAGGTTGAATGTAGGGTTGTTTATTTTTTAAATTAATTCTGGAAGAATTACATGGAGAAGGAGGTCAAATAACCTCAGGACCAAGAAACAGCTGAGCTCACACTCATTGTAGGATACTTGAGACTATTACTTTGCTTAACTTTGTACTTTGCTCACCACAAAGACCTTTCTTTTTGAACGGTCTTTTGTAGTGAAGTGGACAGTGTCTTTTGTTCCTTGTGGATATTGTTCCTCATTAATCTCCACTGCCATCTAATATTTATGTACACATAGCCTGAGAATCTTCCCTGAAATCCCTCTCACTGTAGATCTGCTGCTTTTTGGGTGTAAGACATAAGACATATGATCTTACAGGAATTTTTCTTATCCCAGCATTTTTTAGTACACAGGAATTGTCCAATAAAGCTTATGTGCTGGTTAGTTGATATTAAAACAAGCAATCATATAATCATATTTTGGGCCTATGACATATAGAATGTGATCCATTTGATAATAAAAGGACAAAGGATGCAGGTAGGAAAAAAGGTGATTCAGAGTGAGAAAATGACACCAGATGGTAACTTGAATACACAGGAAGAAACAAAGAGAAAAAAATGGTTAATTAAGAAGGCTATTATAATAAACTGTATAAAATATACTTGCTGTTCTTTCTTCCCTCAGCTTCTTTCAAATATATAAATTTATATAATGCAATAATTAAAACAATCTATATTGGTTTTTATTATATATATATATATATATATATATATAACATATATAACAATAATAGCACAAAACAGGGGAAGATATAGTTTTATAGGAATAGAGTTTCTACATCATACTGGAATTATACTAATTCTAATATAGATTCTGACAATTTAAGATGTATATGGAAATCCCTAGAGAAACCAGTAAGAATATAACTAAGAACATATAGTGAAAAAATAATTAATGGTACTAAAATGTTTCACTAAGAATATTCACTCAATGCAAATAAAGCATTAAAGGAGGAACAGCAAACACACGAGACATAGAAAACCAAAAGTAAAATGATAGACACAAATCCAATCTCTCAATAATAATATTCAATGTTAATGGATTTAAAAATTCAATCAAAAAAGAGAGATTATCAAATTGTATAAAAGCACAAGCCCACTTAAAGAATGACATCGAATCATAGGATTATAGAATATTTTTCTTCCCCTCACACCTAACCACAACATCAACAGTGTTCCTTTATAATAACAGTGGAATACAGCTGAAAGAACAGTGGACTCTACCTAGGAAGGAGCTTCTAGGCAAACTCAAAGACAACAGGGGAGACAAAAATGAGGACACTACAGGAAATTGAAGTTTTCTGCAGAAAACATTAAAGGCAGCATAACTCCTAGCCAGATAAACATAAAATCTCACACTAAAGGAATATTTACCTCAGTTCCTATTACCTGATACATCATGTCTAGTTTTCAACAAAAATTTACAAGGAGTGGTAAAAGGCAAAACAAAACCAAACTAAAACAATATGAGGAGACACAGCAAGCATCAGAATGAGACTCAGATATGGCAGAAGGTGTCTCAATAGAAATTTCCAAAACTGAAATGCAAAGAGAAAAAAGAATGAACAAGACATAATAGAATATCTAAAAGCTAGGGACAATTAGAAAATGTGTAACATTTGTGTAATGGGAATACCAGAAGGAAAATAGAAAAAGGAGCAGAAGAAATATATACAGTAATAATGGCTGAGAATTTTCCAAAATTAATGACAGACACCAAACCACAGATCCCAGAAGCTCAGAGAACACCATGATGGATAAATATCAAACAATCTGCACCAAGGCAATTCATATTCAAACTGCAGAAAATCAAAGACAGAGAGGAAATTTTGAAAGAAGCCAGAGAAAAATAAAACAATCAATCTTCTCTTCAGAAATAATACAAGCACAAAAAGAGTAGAGAGAAATATTTAAAGTATAGAAAGAGAAAACCTTCCTACCCACCTAGAGTTCTTTGTCCTTCAAAAATGAAGTAGGTCGTTTCCTCTATGTCCACATTCTGGAGAGTTTTTATCATAAATGGGTGATAAAAGCTGTGAAGCCATCTGGTCCTGGACTGTTGTTTGTTGGAAGATTTTTAATTGCAGTTTCAATTTCATTACTTGTGATTGGTCTGTTTATATGTTCTAATTCTTCCTGGTTCATTCTTGGAAAGTTGTCCCTTTCCAAGAATTTGTCCATTTCTTCCAGGTTGTCCATTTAATTGGCATATAATTGCTTGTAGGATACTTTTATGATCCTTTGTATTTCTTCAGTGCCATTTATGATTTCTCTTTTTTCATTTCTAAATTTATTGATTTGAGTGCTCTCCCTTTTTTTCTTGATGAGTCTGGTTAAAGGTTTATCAATTTTGTTTATCTTCTTAAAGAACAAAATTTTTAGTTTTACTGATCTTTGCTATTGTTTTATTTGTTTCAATTTCATTTATTTCTACTCTGATATTTATGATTTAATTCCTTCTACTAACTTGGGGTTTTCTTTGTTCTTCTTTTTCTAGTTCCTTTAGGTGTAAGATTAGATTTTTTTATTTTAGATTTTTCTTGTTTCTTGAGGTGAGCTTGAATTGCTATAAACTACCCTCTTAGAACTGCTTTTGCTGTGTCCCATAGGTTTTAGATTGTTGTGTTTTAATTGTCATTTGTTTCTAGGTGTTTTTCACTTCTTCTTTGATTTCTTCAGTGATCTCTTGGTTATTTAGCATTGCACTGTTTAGCCTCCATGTGTTTGTGGTTTTTTACAGTTTTTCTTTCCTGTAATTGATTTCGAATCTCATAGCATTGTGGTCAGAAAAGATGCTTGATACAATCTCAGTTTTCTTAAATTTTCCAAGGCTTGATTTGTGACCCAAGATGTGATCTATCCTGGAGAACTTTCTGTGTTCACTTGAGAATAAAGTATATTCTTCTTCTTTTGGGTGGAATGTCCTATAAATATCAATTAAGTCAATCTGCTCCATTGTGTCATTTAAAGCTTTTGTTTACTTATTTATTATCTGTTTGGATGATTCGTCCATTGGTGTCAGTGGGGGTGTTAAAGTCTCCCGCTATTATTGTGTTACTGTTGATTTCCACTTTCATGGCTGTTAGCATTTGTCTTATGTATTGATGTGCTCCTATGTTGGGTGCATAAATATCTATAATTGTTATGTTTTCTTCTTGGTGAAAACTGAAAGCATTTCCTCTAAGATCAGGAACAAGACAAGGATGTCCACACTTGCCACTATTGTTCAACAGAGTATTAGAAGTCCTGGTCATGGCAATCAGAGAAGAAAAAGAAATAAAAGGAATACAAATTGGAAAAGAACAAGTAAAACTGTCACTGTTTGCAGGTGACATGATACTATACACAGAAAATCCTAAAGATGCCACCAGAAAACTACTAGAACTAATCAATGAATTTGGTAGGGTTGCAGGGTACAAAATTAATACACAGAAATCTCTTGAATTCCTAGACAGTAACAACAAAAGATCAGAAAGAGAAATTAAAGCAACAATCCCATTCACCATTGCAAAAAAATAATTAAAAACCTAGGAATAAACCTACCTGAGGAAGCAAAACACCTTTACTCAGAAAACTATAAAACACTGATGAAAGAAATCAAATATAACACAAACAGATGAAGAGATATACCATGCTCCTGGATTGGAAGAATCAGTATTATGAAAATGAGTATACTACCCAAAGCAATCTACAGGTTCAGTGCAATCCTTATCAAATTACCAATGACATTTTGCACAGAATTAGAACAAAAAATGTTACAATTTGTATGGAAACACAGAAGACCCCAAATAGCCAAAGAAATCTTGGGAAAGAAAAATGGAGCTGGAGAAATCAGACTCCCTGACTTCAGACTGTACTACAAAGCTACAGTAATCAAGACAATATGGTACTGGCACAAAAATAGAAATATAGATCAATGGAACAGGATAGAAAGCCCAGCAATAAACCCACACACCTATGGTCAACTAATCTATGACAAAGGAGGCAAGGATATACAATGGTAAAAAGACACCCTCTTCAATAAATGGTGCTAGGAAAACTGGACAACTGCATGTAAAAGTATGAAATTAGAACACTCCCTAACACCAAACAAAAAAATAAACTCAAAATGAATTAAAGACCTAAATGTAAGAGCAGACACTATAAAACTCTTAGAGGAAAACATAGGAAAAACACTCTTTGACATAAATCACAGCAAGACCTTTTATGACCCACCTCCTAGAGTAATGAAAATAAAAACAAAAATAAGCAAATGGGACCTAATTAAACTTAAAAAGCTTTTGCACAGCAAAAGAAACCATAAACAATACAAAAATACAACACAGAATTGGAGAAAATATTTGCAAATGAATCAAAAGATTATCTCTAAAATATACAAACACCTCATGCAGCTAGATATAAAAAAAATCAAAAAAATGGGTGGAAGTACTAAATAGACATTTTACCAAAGAAGACATACAGATGGTGCAGAGGCACATGATTCTCAACATCACTAATTATTAGAGAAATGCAAATCAAAACCACAATGAGGTATCCCCTCACACCAGTCAGAATGGCCATCCTCAAAAAATCTACAAACTATAAATGCTGGAGATAGTGCAGAGGAAAGGGACCCTCTTGCATTGTGGGAGGAAATGTAAAGTGATACAGCCACTGTGCAGAACAGTACAGAGGTTCCTTAAAAACAAAAAATAGAACTACCATATGACCCAGCAATCCCACGACTGGGCATATACCCTTAGAAAACCATATTTCAAAAAATGTATGTACCCCAATGTTCATTGCAGCACCATTTACAATAGCCAGGACATGGAAACAACCTAAATGGACATAGACAGATGAATGGATAAAGAAGATGTGATACAGACCTACTAGAGAATGGACTTGAGGATATGGGGAGGGGGAAGGGGAAGCTGTGACAAAGTGAGAGAGTGGAATGGACATATATACACTACCAAACGTAAAATAGATAGCTAGTGGGAAGCAGCCACATAGCATCGGGAGATCAGCTCGGTGGTTTGTGACCACCTAGAGGGGTGGGATAGGGAGGGTGGGAGGGAGGGAGACGCAAGAGGGAAGAGCTATGGGAACATATGTATATGTATAACTGATTCACTTCGTTATAAAGCAGAAACTAACACACCATTGTAAAGCAAATATACTCCAATAAAGATGTTAAAAAAGATGTGGTATATATATATATAATGGACTATTACTCAGCCATAGAAATAAATGAAAATGGGTCATTTGTAGAGATGTGGATGGACCTAAAGTCTGTCATACAGAGTGAAGTAAGTCAGAAAGAGAAAACAAATATGAAACGTGAATGCATATATGTGGATTCTTGAAAAATGGTACAGATGAATGTATTTGCAGGGCAGGAATAGAAATGCAAATGTAGAGAACATACTTGTGGACACAGCAAGGGATGGGGAGGGTGGGATGAATCGGGAGATTATGTTTGACATAAATACACTACCAAGTGTAAAATAGATAGCTAGTGGGACCATGCTGTATAGCACAGGGAGCTCAGCTCGGTGCTCTGTGATGACCTAGATGGGTGGGATGAGGGGGGAGGGAGGTCCAAGTGAGAGGGGATATGTGTATACATATAGCTGATCCACTTCACAGCAAAGACTAACACAACATTGTAAAGCAGTTATACTCCATTAAAAACAAAAGAAAACAAACAAACAAAAGCGAAGGAGAGGTAAAATTTTTTCCTCAGACCAACTGAAAGTGTAGCAATTTGTCACTAGTAAACCTTCCTTGCCAGAAAGGTTAAAAGAAGTTCTTAAGAGAGAAGGAAAATGACATAGGTCAGAAACTCAGATTTAGATAATGGAAGAATGTTAGAAAAGCAATATATGAAAGTAAAATAAAATATTGAATATTTCTTATTCCTAGTTGATCTAACAGATAACAGTTTATTTAAAATAATAATAGTAACAATGTATTTAGTGATTGTAGCTTGTGGATAAGTGAAATGAATGATTGCTATGTTATGAGGTATTGAGAGGGAGGAATTGGGAATACTTTGTTATAAAGTGTCCATACTTCTTGTGAATCAATAGTATTTTATTTTACAATATTTTAAAGGGACTTATATTAATTGTAAATGTATATTGTAAACTCTAGGGAAACTACTAAAATATAAAAGAAGTATTATTGATATGCTAAGAAAGCAAAGAAAATGAAATCATACAAAATACTCAATTAAAATCAGAGAAAGTAGAAAAATAGAAGATAAAATAAGAAACAAAGAACAAGTTCAATAAATGCCAAAGTGTTAGAGACATGGTAAAGATGAATCTAACTATATCAATAATCACTTTAAGTGTGTATAATATAACTACATCAATTAAAAGACAAGCACTGTCAGAGGAGATAAAAAATAAGACCCAACTATATGTTGTCTAAAAGTAATATAAATATAAAGAAACAAATATATTAAAAGTAAAGAATGGAGAAAGATATACCAAGATTCTAATCAAAAGAAAGCTGGAGTAGCTACATTAATTTCAGACAAAACAGGCTTCAGAGCAAGGAAATTTATCAGGGATAAAGAAGGGCATTACATAATGATAAAGGGGTCAATAGTCTAAGAAGATATAACAATCATGAAAAAGTATGCACTAATACACAGTGCATCAATATATGTGAGGCAAAAAGTGATAGACCTACAAGGAGAAATAGAGAAATTCATTATTAAGTTGGAGACTTCAACACCCTTCTATTGACAGATCCAGCTGGCAGAAAATCTGTAAAGATATATGTGAACTCAACAGCAACATCAATCAACTAGATCTAATTGACATTTACAGAATATTTCATCCAACAACAGCAGAATACACATTATTCTCAATCTCACATGGAACAACACCAAGATAGACCACATTCTGGGCCATAAATACATCTTAAAAATTTAAAAGAATATAAATCATACAAAATATGCTTTCAGACTAAATTGGAATCAAACTAGAAGTTAATAATAGAAAGATAACTGGAAAATTCCAAAATATTTAGAGATTGAGTAACACACTTCTAAATAACAAATGGGTCAAAGAAGAAATAGTACAAGAAATCTTAAAATATTTTGAACTAAATGAAGATGAAAATACAACATCAAAATGTGTGAGATGCAGCAAAATCAGTGTTTAGAGGGAACTTTATAGCATTGAATTAATATTTTAGAAAAGAAGATAAATATAAAAGCAATAATCATACTTTCCACTTTAGGAAACTAGAAAAAGAAAAGCAATATAAGCCAAAAAGAAGCAGAAAAAAAAAGAAATAATAAAACTAAATTAGGGACTTCCCTGGTGGCGCAGTGGTTGAGAGTCCGCCTGCCGATGCAGGGGACACGGGTTCATGCCCCGGTCCGGGAGGATCCCACATGCCACGGAGCAGCTGGGCCTGTGAGCCATGGCCGCTGAGCCTGCGCGTCTGGAGACTATGCTCCGCAACGGGAGAGGACACAGCAGTGAGAGGCCCCGTACCGCAAAAAAAAAACAAAAAAACAACAAAAAAAACTAAATTAGGACCCTGTTGTTTGCCTATGTTCTATATAGTAGTATGTATCTGTTCTTCCCAAGTTCCTAATTTATCCCTCCCCCCTTTCCATTTTGGTTAACATATAGCACAGGGAACTGCATTCAATATGCTTTTTTTAAGTTTGTTTCTTTGTTTTTTTTATCTTTATTGGAGTACAATTGCTTTACAATGGTGTGTTAGTTTCTGATTTATAACAAAGTGAATCAGTTATACATATACATATGTTCCCATATCTCTTCCCTCTTGCATCTCCCTCCCTCCCACCCTCCCTATACCACCCCTCTAGGTGGTCACAAAGCACCAAGCTGATCTCCCTGTGCTATGCAGCTGCTTCCCGCTAGCGATCTATTTTAAGGTTGGTAGTGTATATATGTCCATGCCATTCTCTCACTTTGCCACAGCTTCCCCTTCCCCCTCCCCATATCCTCAAATCCATTCCCTAGTAGGTCTGTGTCTTTATTCCCATCTTACCCCTAGGTTCTTCATGACATTTTTTCCCCTTAGATCCCATATATATGTGTTAGCATACTGTATTTGTCTGTCTCTTTCTGACTTACTTCACTCTGTTTGACAGACTCTAGGTCCATCCACCTCACTACAAATAACTCAATTTCGTTTCTTTTTATGGCTGAGTAATATTCCATTGTATATATGTGCCACATCTTCTTTATCCATTCACCTGATGATGGACACTTAGGTTGCTTCCATCACCTGGCTATTGTAAATAGAGCTGCAATGAACATTTTGGTACATGACACTTTTTGAATTATGGTTTTCTCAGGGTATAAGTCCAGTAGTGGGATTGCTGAGTCATATGGTAGTTCTATTTGTAGTTTTTTAACAAACCCCCATACTGTTCTCCATAGTGGCTATACCAATTCACATTCCCACCAGCAGAGCAACAGTGTTCCCTTTTCTCCACACCCTCTCCAGCATTTATTCTTTCTAGATTTTTTGATGATGGCCATTCTGACTAGTGTGAGACAATATCTCATTGGAGTTTTCATTTGCATTTCTCTAATGATTAATGATGTTGAGCACTCTTTCATGTGTTTGTTGGCAGTCTGTATATCTTCTCTGGAGAAATGTCTATTTAGGTCTTCTGCCCATTTATGGATTGGGTTGTTTGTTTTCTTGTTACTTAGCTACATGAGGTGCTTGTAAATTTTGAAGATTAATCCTTTCTCAGTGGCTTCATTTGAAAATATTTTCTCCCATTCTGAGGGTTGTCTTTTGATCTTGTTTATGGTTTCCTTTGCTGTGAAAAAGCTTTTAAGTTTCATTAGGTCCCATTTGTTTATTTTTGTTTTTATTTCCATTTCTCTAGGAGGTGGGTCAAAAAGGATCTTGCTGTGATTTATGTCATAGAGCGTTCTGCCTATCTTTTCCTCTAAGACTTTGATAGTTTCTGGCTTTACATTAAGTCTTTAATCCATTTTGAGCTTATTTTTGAGTATTGTGTTAGGGAGTGATCTAATCTCATACTTTTACATGTACCTGTCCAGTTTTCCCAGCACCATTTGTTGAAGAGGATGTCTTTTACCACTGTACATTCCTGCCCCCTTTATCAAAGATAAGGTGACCATATGTGTGTGGGATTATCTCTGGGCTTTCTATCTTGTTCCATTGATCTATCTTTCTGTTTCTGTGCCAGTACCATACTGTCTTGGTTACTGTAGCTTTGTAGTATAGTCTGAAGTGAGGGAGTCTGATTCATCCAGCTCCGTTTTTCGTTCTCAAGATTGCTTTGGCTATTCTGGGTCTTTTGTGTTTACATACAAATTGTGAAATTTTTTGTTCTAGTTCTGTGAAAAATGCCAGTGGTAATTTGATAGGGATTGCATTGAATCTGTAGGTTGCTTTGGGTAGTAGAGTCATTTTCACCATGTTGATTCTTCTAATCCAAGAACAAGGTATATCTCTCCATCTATTTATATCATCTTTAATTTCTTTCATCAGTGTCATAATTTTCTGCATACAGGTCTTTTGTCTCCTTAGGTAGGTTTATTCCTAGATATTTTATTCTTTTTCTTGCAGTGGTAAATGAGAGTGGTTTGTTGATTTCATTTTCAGATTTTTCATCATTAGTGTATAGGAATGCCAGAGATTTCTGTGCATTAATTTTGTATCCTGCTGCTTTACCAAATTTATTGATTAGCTCTAGTAGTTTTCTGGTAGCATCTTTAGGATTTTCTATGTATAGTATCATGTCACATGCAAACAGTGACAGCTTTTCTTCTTCTTTTCTGATTTGGATTCCTTTTATTTCCTTTACTTCTTTTATTGTTGTGGCTAAAACTTCCAGAACTATGTTGAATAAGAGTGGTTAGAGTGGGCAACCTTGTCTTGTTCCTGAGCTTAGTGGAAATGCTTTCAGTTTTTCACCATTGTGGAACATGTTGGCTGTGTGTTTGCCATATATGGCCTTTATTATGTTGAGGAAAGTTCCCTCTGTGCCTACTTTCTGCAGGATTTTTATCATAAATGGGTGTTGAATTTTGTCAAAAGCTTTGTCTGCATCTATTGAGATGATCATATGGTTTTTCTCCTTCAATTTGTTAATATGGTGTATCACGTTGTTTGACTTGCATATATTGAAGAATCCTTGCATTCCTGGAATGAACCCCACTTGATCATGGTGTATGATCCTTTTAATGTGCTGTTAGATTCTGTTTGCTAGTATTTTGTTTATGATTTTTGCATCCGAGTTCAGCAGTGATATTGCCCTGTAGTTTTCTTTCTTTGTGACATCCTTGTCTGGTTTTGGTGTCAGGGTGATGGTGGCCTCATAGAATGAGTTTGGGAGTGTTCCTCCCTCTGCTTCATTTTGGAAGATTTTGAGAAGGATAGGTGTTAGCTCTTCTCCAAATGTTTGGTAGAATTCTCCTGTGAAGCCATCTGGTCCTGGGCTTTTGTTTGTTGGAAGATTTTTAATCACAGTTTCAATTTCAGTGCTTGTGGTTGGTCTGTTCATATTTTCTGTTCCTTCCTGATTCATTCTTGGCAGGTTGTGTATTTGTAAGAAATTGTCCATTTCTTTCAGGTTGTCCATTTTATTGGCATAGAGTTGCTTGTAGTAATCTCTCATGATCCTTTGTATTTCTGCAGTGTCAGTTGTTACTTCTCCTTTTTCATTTCTAATTATATTGATTTGAGTCTTCTCCCTTTTTTCTTGGTGAGTCTCGCTAATGGTTTATCAATATTGTTTATCTTCTCAAAGAACCAGCTTTTAATTTTATCGATCTTTGTTATCATTTCCTTCATTTATTTTTCATTTATTTCTGATCTGATCTTTATGATTTCTTTCCTTCTGCTAACTTTGGGTTTTTTTTCTTCTTCTTTCTCTAATTGCTTTAGGTGCAAGGTTACGTTGTTTATTCGAGATGTTTCCTGTTTCTTAAGTTAGTATTGTATAGCTATAATCTTCACTCTTAGAACTTCTTTTGCTATATCCCATAGGTTTTGGGTCGTCATGTCTCCATTGTCATTTGTTTCTAGGTGTTTTTTGATTTCCACTTTGATTTCTTCAGTGATCACTTCGTTATTCAGTAGTGTATTGTTTAGCCTCCATGTGTTTGTATTTTTTACAGATCTTTTCCTGTAATTGATATCGAGTCTCATAGCCTTGTGGTCGGAAAAGATACTTGATACCATTTCAATTTTCTTAAATTTTTTGACCCAAGATATGATCTCTCCTGGAGAATGTTCCATGAGCATTTGAGAAAAATTTGTATTCTTTTATTTTTGGATGGAATGTCCTATAAATATCAATTAAGTCCATCTTGTTTAATGTATCATTTAAAGCTTGTGTTTCCTTATATATTTTTATTTTGGATGCTCTGTCCATTGGTGAAAATGGGGTGCTAATGTCCCCTACTATGAGTGTGTTACTGTCGATTTTCCCTTTTATGGCTGTTAGTGTTTGCCTTATGCTCCTATGTTGGGTTCATAAATATTTACAATTGTTATATCTTCTTCTTGGATTGATCCCTTGGTCATTATGTAGTGTCCTTCTTTGTCTCTTGTAATAGTCTTTATTTTAAAGTCTGTTTTGTCTGATATGAGAATTGCTACTCTAGCTTTCTTTTGGTTTCCATTTGCATGGAATATCATTTTCCATCCCCTCACTTTCAGTCTGTATGTGTCCCGAGGTCTGAAGTGTGCTTCTTGTAGACAGCACATATGTGGGTCCTGTTTTTGTATCCATTCCGCCACTCTGTGTGTTTTGGTGGGAGCATTTAATCCATTTACATTTAAGATAATTATCAATATGTATGCTCCTATTCCCATTTTCTTAATTGTTTTGGGTTTGTTATTATAGGTTTTCTCCTTCTCTTGTGTTTCTCGCCTAGAGAAATTTCTTTAGCATTTGTTGTAAAGCTGGTTTGGTGGTGCTGAACTCTCTCAGCTTTTGCTGTAAAGGTTTTAATTTCTCCATCAATTCTGAATGAGATGCTTGCTGGATAGAGTAATCTTGGTTGTAGGTTTTTCTCCTTTATCATTTTAAATATGTCCTGCCAGTCTCTTCTGGCTTGCAGTATTTCTGCTTAATGATCAGCTGTTAACCTTATGGGGATTACCTTATGTATTATTTGTTGTTTTTCCCTTACTGCTTTTTCTTTTTTTTCTTTTTCTTTTTTTCTTTTTCTTTTTGCTGTACACGGGCCTCTCACTGTTGTGGCCTCTCCCGTTGCGGAGCACAGGCTCATCGGCCACAGGTCATGGGCCCAGCCGCTCCGAGGCATGTGGGATCTTCTGGGACCAGGGCATGAACCCGTGACCCCTGCACCAGCAGGCAGACTCTCAACCACTGTGCCACCAGAGAATCCCACTTGTTGCTTTTAATATGTTTTCTTTGTATTTAATTTTTCCTAGTTTGATTAATATGTGTCTTGGTGTGTTTCTCCTTGGATTTGTCTTGTATGGGACTTTCTGTGCTTCCTGGACTTGGTTAACTATTTCCTTTCCCATATTAGGGAAGTTTTCAACTATAATCTCTTCAAATATTTTCTCAGTCCCTTTCTTTTTCTCTTCTTCTCTTGGAACCCCTATAATTCGAATGTTGTTGCATTTAATGTTGTCCCAGAGGTCTCTGAGACTGTCCTCAGTTCTTTTCATTCTTTTTTCTTTATTCTGTTCTGCAGAAATTATTTCCACTATTTTATCTTCCAGGTCACTTACCCATTCTTCTGCTTCAGTTATTCTGCTATTGATCCCTTCTAGAGTATTTTTAATTTCATTTATTGTGCTGTTCATCATTACTTGTTTGCTCTTTCGTTCTTCTAGGTCCTTGTTAAATGTTTCTTGAATTTTCTCTATTCTATTTCCAAGATTTTGGATCATGTTAACTATCATTATTCTGAATTCTTTTTCAGTTAGACTGCCTATTTCCTCCTCATTTGTTAGGTCTGGTGGGTTTTTATCTTGCTCCTTCATCTGCTGTGTGTTTTTCTGTCTTCTCATTTTGCTTATCTTACTGTGTTTGGGGTCTCCTTTTTGAAGGCTGCAGGTTCATAGCTCTCTTTGTTTTTGGTGTCTGTCCCCAGTGGCTAAATTTGGTTCAGTGGGTTGTGTAGGCTTCCTGATGGAGGGGACTGGTGCCTGTGTTCTGGTGGATGAGGCTGGATCTTGTCTTTCTAGTGGGCAGGTCCACGTCTGGTGGTGTGTTTTGGGGTATCTGTGACCTTATTATTATTTTAGGCAGCCTCTCTGCTAATGGGTGGGATTGTGTTCCTATCTCGCTAGTTGTTTGGCATAGGGTGTCAAGCACTGTAGCTTGCTTGTTGTTGAGTGAAGCTGGGTGTTGGTGTTGAGATGGAGATCTCTGGGAGATTTTTGCCGTTTGATGTAATGTGGAGCTGGGAGGTCTCTTGTGGACCAGTTTCCTGACGTTGGCTCTCCCACCTCAGAGGCACAGCACTGACTCCTGGCTGTAGAACCAAGAGCCTTTTATCCACATGGCTCAGAATAAAAGGGAGAAAAAGTAGAAAGTAAGAAAGAAAGAAAGAGGATAAAATAAAATAAAGTAAGATAAAATAAAATAAAGTTATTAAAATAAAAAATAATTATTAAGAGAAATTTTTTTAATGTAAAAAGAAAAAAAAAGGATGGACAGAACCCTAGGACAAATGGTGAAAGCAAAGCTATACAGACAAAATGTCACACAGAAACATACATATACAGACTCACAAAAAGAGGAAAAGGGGAAAAAATAATAGATTTTGCTCTCAAAGTCCACCTCCTCAATTTTGGATGATTCGTTGTCTATTCAAGTATTCCACAGATGCAAGGTATATCAAGTTGATTATGGAGATTTAATCCGCTGCTCCTGAGGCTGCTGGGGGAAATTTCCCTTTCTTTTCATTGTTCGCACAGAACCCGGGGCTCAGCTTTGGATTTGGCCCGGCCACTGCGTGTAGTTTGCGGGAGGGCGTCTGTTCTTCCCTCAGACAGGACAGGGTTAAAGGAGCCGCTGATTCGGGGTCTCTGGCTCACTCAGGCCGGGGGGAAGGAGGGGTACGGAGGGCAGCGAGAGACTGCGGTGGCAGAGGCCGGCGTGACGTTGCTGTGCGTTCTCCCAGGGAAGTTGTCTCTGGATCCTGGGACCCTGGCAATGGCGGGCTGCACAGGCTCCCAGGAGGGGAGGTGTGCTTGCCCACAGGCTTCTTGGTGGCTGCAGCACCAGCCGTAGTGTCTCATGCCCATCTCTGTGGTCTGGGCTGATAGCCGTGGCTCAAGCCCTTCTCTGGTGCTCCTTTAAGCAGCGTTCTTAATCACCTCTCCTCGTGCACCAGAAAACAAAGAGGGAAGAAAAAGTCTCTTGCCTTTTCGGCAGGTCCAGACTTTTTCCCGGACTCCCTCCCGGCTAGCCGCGGTGCACTAATCCCTTCAGTCTGTGTTCACGCCACCAGTCCTCTCCCTGCAATCCGACCAAAGCCCGAGCCTCAGCTCCCAGCCCCCACCGACCCCGGCAGGTGAGCAGACAAACCTCTCGGCTGGTGAGTGCTGGTCGGCACCAATCCTCTGTGCAGGAATCTCTCCACTTTGCCCTCCGCACCCCTGCTGCTGCACTCTCATCCGTGGCTCCGAAGCTTCCCCCCTCCACCACCCACAGTCTCTGCCCGCTTCCTAGTGTGTGGAAACCTTTCCTCCTTCACAGCTCCTTCCCAATGGTGCAGGTCCCGTCCCTATTCTTTTGTCTCTGTTTTTTCTTTTTACTTTTGCCCTTCCCAGGTACATGGGGGAGTTTCTTGCCTTTTGGGAGGTCTGAGGTTTTCTGCCAGCGTTCAGTGGGTGTTCTGTAGGAGTTGTTCCACGTGTAGATCTGTATTCAGTATCTTGTGATAACATATAATGGAAAAGAATCTGAAAAAGAAAAATATATATATATATATATATCTGAATCACTTTGTTATACACCAGAAAGTAACAAAATTTTATAAATCAACTGTACTTCAATTTTTAAAAAGAACTAGATTAGAAATCAGTGAAAATGAAAACAAAACCCACAGAAAAAATTAACAAAATTAAAAGTTTATTATTTGAAAAATTGACAAAATTAATGAACTAGTAACCAGGCTAACCATGAAAAAAAGAGAGAATACATGAATTACTAATATCAGAAATGAAAGAGAGGTTATCACTGCTGATCTCATGGGCATTAAAAGGGTAATAAAAGAATATGAACAACTCTATGTCTACAACTTTGATAACCTAGATAAAAGGGATCAATCCTTGAAAGACAGAAACTACAAAAACTCACACAATATGAGAAACAGATAATCTGAATAGGCATATATCCATTACATAAATTGAGTCAATAATTAACAACTTTCCAAAACAGAAAGCACTAGGCCCAGGTGGTTTCACTGGAGAATCTACCAAACATTACAGAAAGAAATGATATCAATTCCCCATAATCTCTTCTAGAAAATAGAAGCAGAAGTGAGCATTTCCTAACTGATTCTATGAAGACAGCATTAGCCTAATACCAAAACCATATAAAGACATTAACATAAAGGAAAACTTCAGACCAATATCTCTTATGAATATATTTGCAAAAAACTTCAACAAGATGTTGACAAATCAAATTCAACACTATATAAAGAGAATTACATGCCATGACAAAATGGGATTTATTCAAAGTACGCAAGATTGCTTCAATGTTCAAAAATCAACTAATGTAACTATTGCATGGGCAAGCTAAAAAATAAAAAGCATATGATTATATCGATAGGTGCAAAAACAGCATTTGACAAAATCTGACACCAATTCATGATAAAAACTCTCAGCAAACTATAAATAGAGAGGAACTCCCTCATCTTGATTTTTAAAAATCTACAAAAACCTTCAGCTAACATCACACTTAAAGATGAGAAACTGTATCCTTTCCTTCTAAGATTGGTAGAAAGGCAAGGATGCCCCTCTCATCACTCCTAATGAGCATTGTACTGGAGGTCCTACTTAATGCATTAAGAAAAGAAAAAACATGTACAAGGTATACAAATTGGGAAGAATGAAATAAAACTGTCTTTGTGTGCAGATAGACATGGTTTTCTACATGAATAATCCCAAAGAATAGCCAAATATTCTAGGAACTAATAAATAATTATAGGAAAGCCACAGGATATAAAGTTAACATACAAAAGTCAATATCTTGCCTATATAACAGCAATGAACTATTGAATCTGAAATTGAAAAAAAAATAGTCCCGTTTACATCAGTACCCCAAAAAAGAAATTTTAGGCATAAAGACAACAAAATATACACAGGATATATAGGAGGAAAACTATAAAATTCTGATGCAGGAAATCAAAGAAGAGGAGGAGCTTCAAGATGGCAGAAGAGTAAGACACGGAGATCAGCTTCCTCCCCACAAATACATCAGAAATACATCTACATGTGGAACAACTCCTACAGAACACATACTGAATGCTGGCAGAAGACCTCAGAACTCCCAAAAGGCAAGAAACTCCCCACGTACCTGGGTAGGGCAAAAGAAAAAACAGAGACAAAAGAATAGGGATGGGACCTGCACGATTGGGAGGGTGCTGTGAAGGAGGAAAGGTTTCCACACGCTAGGAAGGCCCTTCACAGGTGGAGACTGCGGGTGGTGGAGGGGGGAAGCATCGGAGCCATGGAGGAGAGTGCAGCAACAGGGGTGCAGAGGGCAAAGCAGAGAGATTCCCGCGAAGAGGATCAGTGCCGACCAGCACTCACCAGCCAGAGAGGCTTGCCTGCTCACCCGCCGGGTCAGGCAGGGCTGGAAGCTGAGGCTCAGGCTTCTGTTCGAGCGCAGGGAGAGGACTGTGGTTGGCTGCGTGAACACAGCCTGAAGGGGGCTAGTGCACCACAGCTAGCCGGGAGGGAGTCCGGGGAAAAGTCTGGACCTGCCTAAGAGACAAGAGACAATTTCTTTCCTCTGTTTCCTGGTGCGTGAGGAGAGGGGATAAAGAACGCTGCTTAAAGGAGCTCCAGAGACTAGCGCGAGCCACGGCTATCAGCATGGACCACAGAGACGGGCATGAGACGCTAAGCCTGGTGCTGCTGCCACCAAGAAGCCTGTGTGCAAGCACAGGTCACGGTCCACACCTCCCTTCTGGGGAGCCTGTGCAGCACGCCACTGCCAGGGTCCCGGGATCCAGGGACAACTTCCCCAGGAGAACGTACGGTGTGCCTCAGGCTGGTGCAATGTCACGCTGGCCTCTGCCGCGGCAGGCTCACCCTGCATCCATACCCCTCCCTACCCCCGACCTGAGTGAGCCACAGCCCCGAATCAGCTGCTCCTTGAACCCTGTCCTGAGTGAAGAAGAGATGCCCTCAGGTGACCTACACGCAGAGGCAGGTCCAAATCCAAAGCTGAACTCTGGGAGTTTTGCAAACAAAGAAGAGAAAGGGGGCTTCCCTGGTGGCACAGTGGTTAAGAATCCGCCTGCCAATGCAAGGGACACGGGTTCGAGCCCTGGCCCGGGAAGATCCCACATGCTGCAGAGCAACTAAGCCCGTGCACCACAACTACTGAGCCTGCACTCCAGAGGCCACGAGCCACAACTACTGAATCCTGTGTGCCTAGAGCCCGTTCTCTGCAACAAGAGAAGCCACCGCAATGAGAAGCCCACACACCGCAACGAAGAGTAGCCCCTGCTCACCGAAACTGGAGAAAGCCCGTGCACAGCAACGAAGACCCAACGCAGCCAAAAATAAATAAATTAAATAAATAAATTTAAAAAAAAAAAAAAAAGAAGAGAAAGGGAAATTTGTCCCAGCAGCCTCAGGACCAGAGGATTAAATCTCCACAATCAACTTGATGTACCCTGCATCTGTGGAATACCTGAATAGACAACGAATCATCCCAAATTGAGGAGGTGGACTTTGAGAACAATGATATATATATATATATTTCCCCTTTTTCTCTTTTTGTGAGAGTGTATGTGTATGTTTCTGTGTGTGATTTTGTCTGTATAGCTTTGCTTTTACCATTTGTCCTAGGGTTCTGTCTGACCACTTTTTTTTATTACTTAAAAAAATATTTTTCTTAATAATTATTTTTTATTTTTTACTTTAATAACTTTATTTTATCTTCCCCTTTCTTTTTTTCCTTCTTCCTTTATTTTCTCCATTTTATACTGAGCTGTGTGGAGGACAGGCTCTTGGTACTCCAGCCAGGTGTCACGGCTGTGCCACTGAGTTGGGAGAGCCAAGTTCAGGGCACTGGTACACAAGAGACCTCCCAGCTCCACGTAATATCAAGCTGCAAAAATCACCCAGAGAACTCCATCTCAATGCCAAGGCCCAGTGTCACTCCACGACCAGCAAGCTACAGTGCAGGACACCCTATGCCAAATAACTAGCAAGACAGGAACATAACCCCGTCCATTAGCACAGAGGCTGCCTAAATCATAAGGCCACAAACACCCCAAAACACATCAGCAGATGTGAACATGCCCACCAGAAAGACAAGATCCAGCCTCATCCACCAGAACACAGGCACAAGTCCCCTCCACCAGGAAGCTTAAACAAGTCACTAAACCAAACTTAGCCACTGGGGACAGATACCCAAAACAATGGAAACTACGAACCTGCAGCCTGCGAAAAGGAGACCCCGAACACAGTAAGTTAAGCAAAATGAGAAGACAGAGAAGCACACAGCAGATGAAAGAGCAAGGAAAAAACCCACAAGACCTAACAAATGAAGAGGAAATAGGCAGTCTACCTGAAAAAGAATTCAGAATAATGATAGTAAAGATGATCCAAACTCTTGGAAATAGAATGGAGAAAATACAGGAAACATTTTAAAAAGACCTAGAAGAACTAAAGAGCAAACAAAGAGTGATGAGCAACCAATAAATGAAATTAAACATTCTATAGAAGGGATCAATAGCAGAATAACTGAGGCAGAAGAACGGATAAGTGACCTGGAAGATAAAAGAGTGGAAATAAGTACTGCTGAGCAGAATAAAGAAAAAAAGAATGAAAAGATTTTAGGACAGTCTCAGAGACCTCTGGGAAAATATTAAATGCACCAACATTCGAATTATAGGGGTCCCAGAAGAAGAAGAGAAAAAGAAAGGGATTGAGAAAATATTTGAAGAGTTTATAGTTGAAAACTTCCCTAATATGGGAAAGGAAATAGTTTATCAAGTCCAAGAAGCACACAGAGTCCCATACAGGATAAATCCCAGGAGAAACACGCCAAGACACATATTAATCAAGCTATCAAAAATTAAATACAAAGAACAAATATTAAAAGCAGCAAGAGGAAAACAACAAATAACACATAAGGGAATCCCCATAGGTTAACAGCTGATCTTTCAGCAGAAACTCTGCAAGCCAGAAGGGAGTAGCAGGACACAGTTAAAGTGATGAAGGAGAAAAACCTACCACCAAGATAACTCTACCTAGCAAGGATCGCATTCATATTTGACCGAGAAATTAAAGGCTTTACAGACAAGCAAAATCTAAGAGAATTCAGCACCACGAAACCAGCTTTACAACAAATGCTAAAGGAACTTCTCTAGGCAGGAAACACAAGAGAAGGAAATGACCTACAATAATAAACCCAAAACAATTTAAAAAATGGTAATAGGAACACACATATCTATAATTACTTTAAACGTAAATGGGTTAAATGCTCCAACAGAAAGAAATAGACTGGCTGAATGGATACAAAAGCAAGACACGTACATATGCTGTCTACAAGAGACCCACTTCAGACCTAGGGACACATACAGACTGAAAGTGAGAGGATGGAAAAAGATATTCCATCCAAATGGAAATCAAAAGAAAGCTGGAGTAGCAATTCTCATATCAGACAAAATAGACTTTAAAATAAGGACTGTACCAAGAGACAAAGAAAGACACTACATAATGATCAAGGGATCGATCCAAGAAGGTATAGCAATTGTAAATATTTATGCACTCAACATAGGAGCACCTCAATACATAAGGCAAACACAAACAGCCATAAAAGGGGAAATCGACAGTAACACAATCATAGTAGGGGACTTTAACAGCCCACTCTACCAATGGACAGATCATCCAAAATGAATATAAAGAAGGAAACACAAGCTTTAAATGACACATCAAACAAGATGGATTTAATTGATATTTATAGGACATTCCATCCAGAAACAACAGAATACACATTCTTCTCAAGTGCTCATGGAACATTCTCCAGGATAGATCATATCTTGGGTCACAAATCAAGCCTTGGTAAATTTAAGAAAATTGAAATCGTATCAGGTACCTTTTCTGACCACAACGCTATGAGACTAGATACCAATTACAGGAAAGAATCTGTAAAAATTACAAACACATGGAGGCTAAACAATACACTACTAAATAACCAATAGATCACGGAAGACATCAAAGAAAAAATAAAAAAATACCTAGAAACAAGTGACAATGAAAATGCAATGACCCAAAACCTATGGGATGCAGCAAAAGCAGTTCTGAGGGGGAAGTTTATACCAATAAAATCCTACCTCCAGAAACAAGAAACATCTGAAATAAACAACCTAACCACACACCTAAAGCAATTAGGGAAAGAAGAACAAAAAAACCCCAAAGTTAGCAGAAAGAAAGAAATCATAAAGATCAGATCAGAGATAAATGAAAAAGAAACGAAGGAAATGATAGCAAACATCAATAAAACTAAAAGCTGGTTCTTTAAGAAGATAAACAAAATTGATAAACCACTGGCCAGACTCATCAAGATAAAAAGGGAAAAGACTCAAATCAATAGAATTAGAAATGAAAAAGGAGAAGTAACAACTGACACTGCAGAAATACAAAGGACCATGAGAGATTACTACAAGCAACTCTATGCCAAAAAAATGGACAACCTGGAATAAATGGACAAATTTTTACAAATGCACTACCTGCCAACGCTGAATCAGGAAGAAATAGAAAATATTAACAGACCAATCAAAAGCACTGAAATTGAAACTGTGATTAAAAATCTTCCAACAAACAAAAGCCCAGGACCAGACGGCTTCACAGGTGAATTCTATCAAACATTTTGAGGAGAGCTAACACCTATCCTTCTCAAACTTTTCCAAAATATAGCAGAGGGAGGAAAACTCTCAAACTCTTTCTACAAGGCCACCATCACCTTGATACCAAAACCAGACAAGGAGGTCACAAAGAAAGAAAACTACAGGCCAATATCACTGATGAACATGGATGCAAAATTCCTCAACAAAATACTAGCAAACACAGTCCAACAGCACATTAAAAGGATCATACACCATGATCAAGTGGGAATTATTCCAGGAATGCAAGGATTCTTCAATATACACAAATCAAACAACGTGATACACCATATTAACAAATTGAAGGAGAAAAACCATATGATCATCTCAATAGATGCAGACAAAGCTTTCAACAAAATTCAACACCCATTTATGATACAAACCCTGCAGAAAGTAGGCATAGAGGGAATTTTCCTCAACATAATAAAGGCCATATGTGACAAACACACAGCCAACATCATCCTCAATGTTGAAAAACTGAAACCATTTACACTAAGATCAAGAACAAGACAAGGTTGCCCACTCTCACCACTCTTATTCAACATAGTTTTGGAAGTCTTAGCCACAACAATCAGAGAAGAAAAGGAAATAAAAGGAATCCAAATCGGAAAAGAAGAAGTAAAGCTGTCACTGTTTGCAGGTGACATGATACTATACATAGAAAATCCTAAAGATGCTACCAGAAAACTACTAGAGCTAATCAATGAATTTGGCAAAGTAGCAGGATACAAAATTAATGCACAGAAATCTCTTGCATTCCTATACACTAATGATGAAAAATCTGAAAGTGAAATCAAGAAAACACTCCCATTTACCATTGCAACACAAAGAATAAAATATCTAGGAATAAACCTACCTAAGGAGACAAAAGACCTGTATGCAGAAAATTATAAGACACTGATGAAAGAAATTAAAGATGATGCGAATACATGGAGAGATATACCTTGTTCTTGGCTTGGAAGAGTCAACATTGTGAAAATGACTGTACTACCCAAAGCAATCTACAGATTCAATGCAATCCCTATCAAACTACCACTGGCATTTTTCACAGAGCTAGAACAAAAAATTTCACAGTTTGTATATAAACACAAAAGACCCGGAATAGCCAAAGCAATCTTGAGAACGAAAAACGGAGCTGGACGAATCAGACTCCCTCACTTCAGACTATACTACAAAGCTACAGTAACCAAGACAGTATGGTACTGGCACAGAAACAGAAGTATAAATCAATGGAACAGGATAGAAAGCCCAGAGATAAACCCACGCACATATGGTCACCTTATCTTTGATAAATGAGGCAGGAATATAAATTGGAGAAAGGACAGCCTCTTCAATAAGTGGTGCTGGGAAAACTGGACAGGTAAATGTAAAAGCATGAGATTAGATCACTCCCTAACACCATACACAAAAATAAGCTCAAAATGGATTAAAGACCTAAATGTAAGGCCAGAAACTATCAAAGTCTTAGAGGAAAACATAGGCAGAACACTGTATGACATAAATCACAGCAAGATCCTTTTTGACCCACCTCCTAGAGAAATGGAAATAAAAACAAAAATAAACAAATGGGACCTAATGAAACTTAAAAGCTTTTTCACAGCAAAGGAATCCATAAACAAGACCAAAAGACAACTCTCAGAATGGGAGAAAATATTTTCAAATGAGGCAACTGACAAGGGATTAATCTCCAAAATTTACAAGCAGCTCATGCAGCTGAATAACAAAAAAACAAACAACCCAATCCATAAATGGGCAGAAGACCTAAATAGACATTTCTCCAGAGAAGATATAAAGACTGCCAACAAACACATGAAAGAATGCTCAACATCATTAATCATTAGAGAAATGCAAATCAAAACTACAATGAGATATCATCTCACACCAGTCAAGATGGCCATCAATAAAATTCTAGAAAGAATAAATGCTGGAGAGGGTGTGGAGAAAAGGGAACACTCTTGCACTGCTGGTGGGAATGTGAATTGGTACAGCCACTATGGAGAACAGTATGGAGGTTCCTGAAAAAACTACAAATAGAACTACCATATGACCCAGCAATCCCACTACTGGGCATATACCCTGAGAAAACCATAATTCAAAAAGTGTCATGTACCAAAATGTTCATTGCAGCTCTATTTACAATAGCCAGGAGATGGAAACAACCTAAGTGTCCATCATCGGATGAATGGATAAAGAAGATGTGGCACATATATACAATGGAATATTACTCAACCATAAAAAGAAACGAAATTGAGCTATTTGTAATGAGGTGGATGGACATAGAGTCTGTCATACAGAGTGAAGTAAGTCAGAAAGAGAAAGACAAATACCATATGCCAACACATATATATGGAATTTAAGAAAAAAAATGTCATGAAGAACCTAGCGGTAAGACAGGAATTAAGACACAGACATACTAGAGAATGGACTTGAGGATATGGGGAGTGGGAAGAGTAAGCTGTGACAAAGTGAGAGGGTGCATGGACATGTATACAGTAGCAAACATAAAATAGATAGCTAGTGGGAAGCAGCCGCATAGCACAGGGAGATTAGCTTGGTGCTTTGTGACCACCTAGATGGATGTGATAGGGAGGGTGGGAAAGAGGGAGATGCAAGAGGGAAAAGATACGGGAACATATGTATATGTATAACTGATTCACTTTGTTATAAAGCAGAAACTAACACACCACTGTAAAGCAATTATACTCCAATGAAGATATAAAGAAAAAAAGAAGATGTGACACATGTATTCAATGGAATATTGCTCAGCCATAAAAAGAAATGAAATTGAGTTATTTTCAGTGAGGTGGATGGACCTAGAGACTGTCATACAGAGTGAAGCAAGTCAGAAAGAGACAAACAAATACCATATGTTAACACATATATATGGAATCCAAAAAAATAAATAAATAAAAATGTTCTGAAGAACCTAGGAGCAGGACAGGAATAAAGATGCAGACATAGAGAATGGACTTGAGGACACGGGGAGGGGGAAGGGTAAGCTGTGGCAAAGTGAGAGAGTGGCATTGACATATATACACTACCAAATGTAAAATAGATAACTAGTTGGAAGCAGCAGCATAGTACAGGGAGATCTACTCCGTGGTCTGTGACCACCTAGAGGCGTGAGATAGGGAAAGTGGGAGGGAGGTACAAGAGGGAGGGTATATGGATATATATATATATATATATATATATATATATATATATATATATATATATATATATTACTGATTCACTTTATTATACAGCAGAAACTAATACAACATTGTAAAACAATTATACTCCAATAGAGATGTTAAAAAAAATGTGGACTTCCCTGGTGCCACAGTGGTTAAGAATCCGCCTGCAAATGCAGAAGACATGGGTTTGAGCCCTGGTCTGGGAAGATCCCACATGCAATGGAGCACCTAATTCCGTGTGCCACAACCACTGAGCCTGCACTCTAGAACTTGCGAGCCAGAACTACTGAGCCCATGTGCTAAAACTACTGAAGCCTGTGCACCTAGAACTTGTGCTCTGCAACAAGAAAAGCTACCGCAATGAGAAGCCCGCACACCACCACGAAGAATAATCCCCACTCGCTGCAAACTAGAGAAAGCCCACGTGCAGCAATGAAGACCCAACACAGCCAAAAATAAATAAGTAAATAAATTAATTAAAAAGTGGGGGGAAAACTTGAAAAAATACTTCACCAAAGTGGATATGAGGATGTCAAATAAGCACATAAAAAGATATTCAATATCTTTAGCTATTAGGAAAATGAGAGTTAAAAACCATGAGATACCACTACACACCTACTAGAGTGGCTGAAATAAAAATTACCAGCAATGCCAATTGTTGGTGAAAGTAGCAATCAACTGAAGCTCTCATACAATTCTTATGGCAATGCAAAATGATATAGCCACCATGGAAAAAGGTATGGCAGTTTTTCATAAAATTAAACATAGATTTACCACATGACTTTGCAATCCCATTCCTGGAGAAATGAAAAAACAACAACTATGTTCACATATACATCTATACATGAGTGTTTATAGCAGCTCTATTCATAATCTCCAAACAAAGGGAAGCAATTCAGATAGCCTTCCACAGGTGAATAGATAAACTCTTGTACATCCAAACAATAGAATATTACTCAGCAATGAAATATAATTAACTATTTTTTTATTTCTTTCTTTTTTAAATTGGGGTATAGTTGTTTTACAATGTTGTGTTAGTTTCTACTGTACAGCGAGGTGAAGTAGAGTTCCCTGTGCTATACAGCAGGTTCTCATTAGTTATCTATTTTATACATATTAGTGTATATATTTCAATGCCAATCTCCCAATTCATCCCTCACCCCCCTTATCCCTTTGGTGTCCTTACTCTCTATGTCTGTGTCTCTATTTCTGCCTTTCAAACTGGTTCATATGTACCATTTTTCTAAATTCCTCATATATGCGTTAATATATATTTGTTTTTCTCTTTCTGACTTACTTCACTCTGTATGACAGTCTCTAGGTCCATCCACATCTCTACAAATGACCCAATTTTGTTCCTTTTTATGGCTAAGTAATATTCCATTGTATATATGTAACACATCTTCTTTATCCATTCATCTGTGGATGGGCATTTAGGTTGCTTCCATGACCTGGCTATTTTAAATAGTGCTGCAATGTACATGTGTATTTTTGAATTATGGTTTTCTCAGGGTATATGCCCAGTAGTGGGATTGTTGGGTCATATGGTAATTAGATTTTTAGTTTTTTATGGAACCTCCATACTATTCTCCACAGTGGCTGTATCAATTTATATTGCCACCAACAGTGCAAGAGGGTTCCCTTTTCTCCACACCCTCTCCATCATTTATTGTTTGTAGATTTTTTGGTGATGGCCATTCTGACTGGAGTGAAGGTATACCTCATTGTGGTTTTGATTTACATTTCTCTAATAATTAGTTATGTTGAGAATCTTTTCATGTACCTCTTGGCCATCTGTTTGGTTTCACTGGTGAAATGTCTGTTTAGGTCTTCCGTCCATTTTTTGATTGGGTTGTTTATTTTTTTGATATTCAGCTGCATGAGCTGTTTATATATTTTGGAGATTAATCCTTTGTCCATTGATTCGTTTTCAAATAGTTTCTCCCACTTTGAGGGTTGTCTTTTCATCTTGTTTATGGTTTCCTTTGCTGTGCAAAAGCTTTTCAGTTTCATTAGATCCCATTTGTTTATTTTTGTTTTTATTTCCATTATGCTAGGAGGTGGGTCAAAAAAGATCTTGCTGTGATTTATGTCAAAGAGTGTTTTTCCTATGTTTTCCTCTAAGAGTTTGATAGTATCTTGCCTTACATTTAGGTCTTTAATCCATTTTGAGTTTATTTTTGTGTATGGTGTAATGGGGTGTTCTAATTTCATTCTTTTACATGCAGTTGTCCAGTTTTCACAGAGCCATTTACTGAAGAGACTGTCTTCTCTCCATTGTATATCCTTGTCTCCTTTGTCATAGATTAGGTGACCATAGGTGCATTGGTTTATCTCTAAGCTTTCTATCCTTTTCCATTGATCTATATTTCTCTTTTTGTACCAGTACCATATTGTCTTGAATACTGTAGCTTTGCAGTATTGTCTGAAGTCTGGGAGTCTAATTACTCCAGCTCCGTTTTTTGTTTTGTTTTGTTTTTCTCAAGATTGCTTTGACTCTTGGGGGTCTTTTGTGTCTCCATGCAAATTTTAAGATTTTTTGTTCTAGTTCTGTGAAAAATGCCATTGGTGATTTGATAGGGATTGCACTGAACCTGTAGATTGCTTTGGGTAGTATACTCATTTTCACAATATTGATTCTTCCAATCCAGGAACATGGTATATCTCTCCATCTGTTTGTGTCATCTTTGATTTCTTTCATCAGTGTCTTATAGTTTTCTGAGTAAATGTCTTTTACCTCCTTAGGTAGGTTTATTCCTAGGCATTTTATGCTTTATTTTGCAGTGGTGAATGGGATTGTTTCCTTAATTTCTCTTTTTGATATTTTGGTGTTAGTGTATAGGAATGCAAGAGATTTCTATGCATTAATTTTGTATCCTGCAACCCTACAAAATTCATTGATTAGTTCTAATAGTGCCATTTTCAGGATTTTCAGGATTTTCTGTGTATAGTATCATGTCATCTGCGAACAGTGACAGTTTTACTTCTTCTTTTCCAATTTGCATTCCTTTTATTTCTTTTTCTTCTCTGATTGCCATGGCTAGGACTTCCAAAACTATGTTGACTACTAGTGGTGACAGTGGGCAACCTTGTCTTGTTCTTGATCTTAGAGGAAATGCTTTCAAGTATTCACCATTGAGAATGAAGTTTGCTGTCGGTTTGTCATATATGGCCTTTATTATGTTGAGGTAGATTCCCTCTATGCCCACTTTCTGGAGAGTTTTTAACATAAATGGGTGCTGAGTTTTGTCCAGAGCTTTTTCTGCATTATTGATATATGCAACAACTTGGACAAATCTCAGACATTGTGCTGAGTGAAGGAATCCAAGTCTCAAAAGGTTACATATTGTATGATTCCATTTATATGACATTCTTGAAAAGATAAAACTAGAGTAATAAAGAATATATCAATGGTTTCCAGGGGAGTGTGTGTGTGCGTGTGTGCACATAAAGGCAGAGCCTGAATTTAATTTTTGGTGGTAATGGAACCATTTAATATCCTGATTGTGGTGGTGATAGGTGGAGAACTTTTCAAAAAGTAAAAGAACAAAGATGGTAATTGATTTGTTAAAAAATTAAATGAAAATCCCTCAAAAACAAAAAAACAAGATTCCTCTGCCTGCTGTTTGAAGGTTTGATTGTAGCCGTCAAGTATAGAAGCAGGGAGAGCAGCTGGGAAGCTTCTAAAATAGTCTTGTCTAAAAATGTTAAGTTTTACTAGGGTAGTAGCAGTGGAGGACTAAGTTAAATTTGATTGGATTTGAGATATATTTTGGAGGTGGAGCCATTAGGACAGGATGATAGATTGGATGGAGTGATGAGGGGAAAAAAAGTACATTTCCTTTTATTACCCTCCTGGGAACTGCATTACAGAGATTGATTGACTTCATTATTTTATTCAGCATTTATCCATTGGGCAAACTTTCTTTATCAAACTCTGTCCAGGGTGTTGAAGGCCCAGAAATTACCAATACGGAGATCATTCAGACAAAATTCTTGTCTTCAAGGATCTCACAGTTTAGTGGGAGACAGACATACAAAGGGAGATTTATAGTTTAGTGTGGAAAGATTTATATGATGGAGTTAAACCCTGGGGGCTGTGGAGGCACTGAGCAGGAGCACTCATCCCATGCCTGAATTATTTGGGGCCTCTAAAAGAAGGCTTCCTCTTTACTTGTCAGGGGAAGATAATAGCATCAGCTGTACAGTATTTTTTATTTAATAAACTTTACTGTAGCCATACATTCATTCATTTTAGAAACATTTCAGTATCAACTACAACACTTACATGTTAGGCAATGCAAAACATCCGAATGTGAATAAGTCATGATTCCTTTATTCAAGAAGTTTGAAACCTAGTAGAGATAATTATATAAATACACAAATATCTGTAATGTAGGGCAGAAAGTGAAGAACACTATAAAAAAGACAAGTGGAAATACCAGTTTCCTCACTTCTTATTTGTTTGACTTTGGATCAGTCACTTAACCTCATAGAACCATAGTTTCCTCAACTTTAAAATGGTGATGACTTACCATGCAGGATCTTTGGGATGATTGAATGTGACCATACCTATCATAATGTCTGTTATAATGCTAATGTTGTCACTCAGCAAATGCCATAGAGAAAAGTTTTGTGGATGGGATGACATAAAAGTTGTGACATTGGGGCTAGTCATTGACAAATGGAGTATTGGGATGCAGAAACAGAGGCTGTGCCTTCCTTAACATCTACTCTAGAATAAACTAAACTGCATCATTTATGCCTCTGGCTACTGAACAGCTTCCTCACTTCTTCTTTTTATTTTTGTTTTGTTTTCCACTTTTTATAGAGATATCATTTACATACCATAAAAATCATGCTTTGAAAGTCTACAATGTTTAGTACATGCAGAGTTATGCAATTTTCACCACCCTAAAAAGAAATGCCTCGTATGTATACTTCAGGAAAGATAGACATACATTTCCATATTCCTCCAACTAAGTACAGATAAAATCATGGACATTATATGTAAAATAAAAATTAGATGTATTGAAAAGGTGGAATAAAGAAGGTAGAACAGTTACGGGCCCTTGGGACCCAAGGAATGACATTGTGCCACTGAACTCTCACCTCCACCCAGAAGTAACAAGTAGTCCCTTCCTACCAGGTGTCAACAGAAACCAAGTGGGGAACCTGGACTTCCACACCCACCTGGCAGTAATGAGGTGGCACAAAAACAGTGGTGTCAGAGGAGGCTTTCTAAAACATAAGATTTAAATAAGATCCTGACTTTCATAACAGAATACCCCAAATGTCCATGTTTCAATTGAAAATCATCAACATAAAAGAACCAAGAAGATTTCAACTTGATTGACAAAAACCAATCAACAGATGCTAACAAGATGACACAGATGTTAGAATTATTTAACAAACATTTTAAAACAACTGTAATAAAAATGCTTCAATGAGCAATCATGAACATACTCGAAAAAATGCAAACAAAAGAAAATTAACTTCATTCTTGGGTATTTATTCCAGAGAAATGAAAACATATCCACACAAAAACCTGTAAACAATTGCTCATAGTAGATTTATTTGTAATAACCAAAAAAAAAAGGAAATAAATGCCCAAATGGGTGAAAGGTTAAACAAACTCTGGTACATCAATAGTATGAATACTATGTGGTAATAAAAAGTAATGAACTACTAATGTATGTAACAACTTGGATGGATCTCCTGGGTATTTCACTGAGTAAAAAAAAATAGTTTCAGAAGATAATATACTGCATCATTCCAGTCATGCAACAGTCTATAGAGATGGAAAACAGACTAGTGGTTACCAGAGAATAAAGATTTAGGGGATAGAGTTGGTGGATGTAATCATAAAGGGGTAACATGAGGGAGATAGTTGTAGTGATGGAATAGCTTTTTTTTTTTTTTTGCGGTACGCGGGCCTCTCACTGCTGCGGCCTCTCCTGCTGCGGAGCACAGGCTTCGGACGCGCAGGCCCAGCGGCCATGGCTCACAGGCCCAGCCGCTCCGCGGCATGTGGGATCCTCCCGGACCAGGGCACGCACCTGTGTCCCCGGAATCGGCAGGCGGACTCTCAACCACTGCGCCACGAGGGAAGCCCCGGAATAGCTTTTTTTTTTTTTTTTTTTTTTTTGCTGTATGTGGGCCTCTCCCGTTGTGGAGCACAGGCTCCGGACGCGCAGGCTCAGTGGCCATGGCTCACAGGCCTAGCCACTCCGCGGCATGTGGGATCTTCCCAGACCAGGGCACGAACCCGTGTCCCCTGCATCGGCAGGCAGACTCTCAACCACTGCGCCACCAGGGAAGCCCTCGGAATAGCTTTTTTATCTTGATTGTGGTGGTGTTTACAGGGATCTACACATGTGATAAAATGACAGAACTACAGTTGACCCTTGAACAACATGAGTTTGAACCATGCAGGTCCACATATATGTGGATTTTTTTTTCAGTAGTAAATACTGCAGTACTATATGATCAGCACTTGGTTGAATCCAAGGATGCAGAACCATGGATATTAAGGAAACACGGATGCAGTGGGACAGCATATATTGAGGGTCAACTATAAGTTATTCATGGATTTTTGACTGCATGGAGGGTCAGCTCTCCTAACCTCCATGTTGTTCAAGGGTCAAGTGTATAAACACACTTTGTAGCAATGTTAACTTCCTGGTTTTGATATTGCACTATAATTATGTAAGTTATAAACATTAGAGAAAACTGGGTGAAGAGTAAATGGAATATCTTTGTACTATCTTTGCAACTTCCTGTGAATCTTTACTTTCTTAAAGTTTCATATGTAAAAAATAACCCCCATTACACATTAGCAGTCACTCCCCATCTGCCAATCCTCCCTCCCTCCCTCCAGCCCTAACCTACCACAAATTTGTTTGTATAGATTTGGCTACTTGGGACACTTCATATGAACAGAATCCTAAAATATGTGGTCTTCTGTGACTCTCTTCTTTCAATATATGAAAGAATATGTGCATAATGTTTTTAAGGTTCATCCACATTGTACCATATACCAATAGTTCATTTCCTTTTATTGCCAACTCTTCTGTCATGGAAGCATACCATTTTTTTTTCATTCACCAGTTGATTGAAGTTTGGGTATTATGAATAATGCTGCTATGAACATTCATATACAAGTTTTTGAGTGGACTTTTTCCAACTCTCTTAGGTAAATATCTAGGAGTGGGTTTGCTCGATCATATGGTAACTCTATGTTTAACACTTTGAGGAACTGTCAAATGTTTTTCAAAGTGTCTGAATCATTTTACATCCCCACTAGTAATGTAATTGGAGGTTTCCAATTTCTCCATATCCTCACCAATACTTATTATTTTTTGTCTTTTTGATTATAAGTGACTCATGCATGTGAAGTGTTATCTCATTGTGGTTTTGATTTACATTTACCTAATAACTAATAATGCTGAACATCTTTTTATATGCTTATTGTCATTTGTATATCTTCTTTGGAGAAATGCCTATTCAAATACTTTGCCCATTTTATTTTATTTTTAAAGTAACAAAGCCACCATTTATTACATTACAGCAAGGGAAAATACATTCCAATGTTCAAATAATTGATTTACACATTACTATTTAGAAGGCAACACACTCATAAGTAGGAGGCTTCTATTTAAATGAACTATTTTGGAACAAAAACTGCAGTTACTTTCTTTTCCTAAACAGAAATATTTTGACTTTCACTCTGAGTCAATTCAAATGAAAATAACTTAATGTCCCAAATACCTTCTCATATATTTTCTCACTGAGTCAATATTTTGACATTTGCGTGTGATGTTCAAAGAGATGTATGTAAAAATTTCTACTGAAATTAAGATTCAGTAATATTGTGCAAGTCTTTGTAAACAATATTTTAAAATTATATTTTCAGTTTTTAACTTATTTTAATAAGATTGAATTACTGAGATGGTAATAATGAAAACATGACATACTAACTTAAGATATTACCACTAACCTTGTTATCCATTGTCCTTTCCTTGTGCTAATATTAAATTTTCTTATTTCTAGCATATATTTGATTGTAAGTTCACTTTATTTATTTTTTTACTCCAAATTTTTGCTTTTTATTAAGATTCACTATTATTTTCTTTTTCTCTCACCAACATAGAGGATTGGTCACATCTATTCCCCAACTAATAGCGTCAAAGGAAGCTTAAAGTTCCGCCTTAGAGCTTCTGTTGTTTGGTTCCTCTTCATATTGTTTACTAATTTCTTCTTCTTTTTTTTTTTTTGGCGGTACGTGGACCTCTCACTGCTGTGGCCTCTCCCGTTGCAGAGCACAGGCTCCGGACGCACAGGCTCAGCAGCCATGGCTCAGGGGCCTAGCTGCTCTGCGGCATGTGGGATCTTCCCGGACCAGGGCACAAACCCGTGTCCCCTGCATGGGCAGGCAGACTCTCAACCACTGTGCCACCAGGGAAGCCCTCTTCTTCATTTTTTGATTTTTCTTTTTATATAGGTTTTTATTTATTAATAATTGCTTTAGTATTTTTTTGAGTTTACAAATATACTCTGTACTTATGCTTAAGCTAGTTGTGATTCCAGATATTTTTTTTTCCTTTTTTTTTTAACATCTTTATTGGGGTATAATTGCTTTACAATGGTGTGTTAGTTTCTGCTTTATAACAAAGTGAATCAGCTATACAAAAACATATATCCCCATATCTCCTCCCTCTTGCGTCTCCCTCCCACCCTCCCTATCCCACCCCTCTAGGTGGTTACAATGCACTGAGCTGATCTCCCTGTGCTATGTGGTTGCTTCCCACTAGCTATCTATTTTACACTTGGTAGTGTATATATGTCCATGCCACTCTCTCCCTTTGTCCCAGCTTACCCTTCCCACTCCCCGTGTGCTCAAGTCCATTCTCTACGTCTGTGTCTTTATTCCTGTTCTGTCCCTAGGTTCTTCAGAACCTTTAAAAAATTCTTTTAGATTCCATATATATGTGTTAACATACGGTATTTGTTTTTCTCTTTCTGACTTACTTCACTCTGTATGACAGACTCTAGGTCCATCCATCTTACTACAAAGGACTCAATTTCATTTCTTTTTATGGCTGAGTAATATTTCATTGTATATATGTGCCACATCTTCTTTATCCATTCTTCTGTCGATGGACACTTAGGTTGCTTCCATGTCCTGGCTATTGTAAATAGGGCTGAAATGAACATTGTGGTACATGACTCTTTTTGAATTATGGTTTTCTCAGGGTATATGCCCAGTAGTGGGATTGCTGGGTCATATGGTAGTTCTATTTTTAGTTTTTTAAGGAACCTCCATACTGTTCTCCATAGTGGCTGTATCCATTTACATTCCCACCAACAGAGCAAGAGGGTTCTCTTTTCTCTACACCCTCTCCAGCATTTATTGTTTGTAGATTTTTTGATGATGGCCATTCTGACTGGTGTGAGGTGATACCTCATTGTAGTTTTAATTTGCATTTTTCTAATGATTAGTGATGTTGAGCATTCTTTCATGTGTTTGTTGGCAATCTGTATATCTTCTTTGGAGAAATGCCTATTCAAATTCTTTGCCCATTTTAAAATTAGGTTATTTGTCTTCTTAGTGTTGAGTTCTAAAAATTTATTTTGTAATCTCCATACAAGTCTTTTCACAGGTATATAATTTGCAAATGCTTTCTCCCATTCCATGGATTGTCTTTTCACTTTATTGATGGTGTCCTTTCGTGTAGGTAAACTATTCACATTTAAAGTGATTATTGACATAGTTAGATTAATATCTACCATATTTGTAACTCTTTTGTATTTGTTGAACTTGTTCTTTGTTTCTTTTTCTCAGTTGAGTTGTTTCTTTATTGTCATTGAGTAATGGAAATAAAAACAAAAATAAACAATTGGGACCTAATGAAATTTAAATGCTTTTGCACAGCAAAGGAAACTATAAACAAGACAAAAAGACAACCCTCAGAATGGGAGAAAATATTTGCAAATGAATCAACGGAAAAAAGATTAATCTGCAAAACATATAAACAGCTCATGCAGCTCAATATTAAAAAAAAACCCAGTCAAAAAATGGGCAAAAGACCTAAATAGACATTTCTCCAGAGAAGACATACAGATGGCAATGAGGCACATGAAATGCTGCTCAATGTCACTAAATTATTAGAGAAATGCAAATCAAAACTACAATGAGGTATCACCTCACACTAGTTAGAATGGGCATCATCAGAAAATATACAAACAACAAATGCTGGAGAGAGTGTGGAGAAATGGGAACCCTCTTGCACTGTTGGTGGGAATGTAAATTGATACAGCCACTATGGAGAACAGTATGGATGTTCTTTAAAAAACTAAAAATAGAACTACCATACAACCCAGCAATCCCACCCCTAGGCATATACTCAGAGAAAACCATAATTCAAAATGACACATGCACCCCAATATTCATTGCAGCTCTATTTACAATATCCAGGTTATGGAAGCAATGTAAATGCCCATCGACAGATGAATGGATAAAGAAGATGTGGTACATATATAAAATGGAATATTACTCAGCCATTAAAAGGAATGAAATTGGGTCATTTGTAGAAATATGGATGGACCTAGAGACTGTCATACAGAGTGAAGTAAGTCAGAAAAGGAAAAACAAATATCGTATACTAATGCATATATGTGGAATCTAGAAAAATGGTACAGATGAACTGGTTTGCAAGGCAGAAATAGAGACACAGATGTAGAGAACAAACATGGGACACCAAAGGGGGAAAGTGGTGGGGGTTGTGGTGGGATGAATTGGGAGATTGGGATTGACATATATACACTAATTTGTATAAAATACATAACTAACAAGAACCTGCCATAAAAAGAGAATCCCTGACCCAATGCCCAAGGCTCTTGATCTTCTGACCTCATTACTAACTTCTGCAAAGTTTTCATTTAAAACAAAGTGGCATATTTCACCAGCCTCTTATTATGAACTCAATTTTTCTGCCCTCATACCATCTTTCATGCTCCCTCTATAGCCCCCTTTCACTGCAACATACACAATATACCATGCCTTATTTTTCCATTTATTTAAATAATAACTAACCTTGAAGGCATTGCCCAGCGTATACCTAATGTATATTTATTTATACTGGATCTCAATAATAGCAGCTATCATGTATTAAGAGTTTATTACATGCCAGACTCTATGCTTAATACTTTGCAAGCATTATATAATATTTAGCCTGTGCTCTTAAACACTAATTCTAATGCTGCATTTCATAAATAGTCTCTGAGTGCTTAAAATGTTATGGTTAAATAAGTCAAGGCATCCACAAGTCGAAGTGGGAACGACAGAAAAAAGAAATGTCAGGGTGAGTGCTAGCAGATAAAAAATTAGCAATAAATGTTTGTTGAATGAATGAGGTTCTCGCAAGTGTTATCTCCTCCATGAGGCTTTCTAAGACCACTCCAGGTCACAGGGCTCTATATCTTGTGAAACTTTTCATAGAATTATTTCTGAACTCACTTGTTCAGCAGATAGCTAGCTATTTCTCCTTGGAAAGCTCTTATCTCATTTCTGTGACTTCAGTTTTACTATATTTGTTTCTCTCTTCCTCCTTCTACTTGAAATCAGATGGTGTATCATATGAACAGCAAGAATTCGTCTTTTTGTTGATTGGGGTTGATATTGATATACATAAAATGAAATTTCTGTTTGTTTCTACATTGCATCTTGGGAAACCAGCTGGATATATTGTCACTACATTTTAGAAGTATGTTTCAAATTTATTGTAAGTGTGATGGATTGAGAGTAGGGGAATGACATAATCTGATTCATGCTTCAAAATTTTTCCTCAAGGAATTCTGATTCCAGGTAGGATTGAGTAAATATATGCCAGCCTTTCTCTCCAATTGAATATAACTATAAAACCTGGAAAGAATTCATATGCAGTTATTTGAGAACTATGAAAAGTAAATATCAGCAGAGGAAAACTGCCAGAAATCAAAGTAACATTGAACTAGTTGCAAATTTACCATTTTTCCTCCTCTGGAATCCTCTGGCCTTAAGTCAATGCAACTTAAAACCTAAAAGTGAGCACTGTAGTACAGAGAGAGACATAGGAAAAAACACTCTACTCCTGGATCAACGAAAGAAAATGGGAGCTTTTTGAACTCAGAGAGAAGAAGAAATCCCCTGGTTCTTTTTTTCTTTCCTTTTTCTCCATTTCATCATGCCCCAGCTCACAAGTGGCTCCTCGGTGGCGGAGAAGGTAGCAGTGAATGCGAATGGCAACAGGAAACCGTAGGATCCAAATCTATGAGAAAACAAAAGTCTGTGCTTTGTTCAGTGGAGCTGTGATGCCAAGAAAGCCAGGGCAAATTTCATTGATTATTCTACATGCTCTCGATTCTCCTGTTGGTTGGACCTAGGTGCATCACAATCACAGAATTGGGCAGTTTGAGGATGGGAGACAGAAAAGGGGAGACCCAGGGAACCAGAAACACTAGGGAGATAGCAGAGAAGAAGTATGTGAAAATGATCCCATAAAAAGGTTTTCGAACTCCTGGGCTCAATCCTGACTTGCCCATGCATGTGTTTTATTTCCATTAGCATAATAAAGATTTTGAGAACTGAGATAATGAACAGACCACAGTCCAGGTTCTAGACTGACCACTGGGTGGTGCACATATAGGACAGATACAAATAGCACTGCAAAGTCTTTGAAAACTAAACTGACATTGCAACCGCAGCCTACAGAAAGTGAGTTGGAAATTGTGGCTTGAACTAAACAAGGTCAAGTATCTGCTTAAATAAAATGTCAATCTTTTCCATAGGATGTAAACAAGATCCAGAGTCCCACAACCGAGTATTTAAAATGTCCAGATTGTAATCCCAAATTACTAATATACAAAGAACAATGAAAATCTCAACTCATGTGGGAAAAGAAGCAAACAAGATGGCACAGACATTGGATTATGTAACAAAGCATATATTATAAAAATGCTTGAACAGAGGACTTCTGGTTTCAGTTCCAACATGTAAAGAGCTTAGAAATGGTCACTCCCACCCTCACAATAAGAGTTGAACAAACTGAAAATCAATGACTTTTCTTAGATCTATCAGAGAGTTGAGGTGACAGGACAAATTGCTATCCCCAAATCTGTAGAGATAGGGACCTATCACAGCTTACCAGGAGCAGATCACAGCTTACCAGGAGCAGAAACTGCTTGAGCAAGGAAATGGGAGGAACACTTAAATGGTAATTTCAATGAATTGCTAGAGGTTCAGTGTGGACTATCCTGAGAGTTAAAAAATCCTGAGAGATACCCAAAACATACAAAGAACTCTTAAAACTCACCAATAAGAAAATAAACAACTGGACTAAAATATGGGGTTAAGACCTTAACAGACACCTCTCCAAAGAATAAAAACATATGTCAAGTAAGCATATAAAAATATACCCCCAGAAAAATACATATTAAAGCAACTAGAAACCACTATACACGTATTATAATGGCCAAAATCCAGAACACTGACAACACCAAATGCTGGAGAAAATGTGTAGCATCAGGAATTCTCATTCATTGCTGATGGAAATGCAGAATAGTACAGCCAGTTTGGAAGATAGCTTGGTGGTTCTCACAAAACTAAATATACTCTTAACATATGCTCCATCAATCTTCCCCCTTGGTATTTATTCAAAGGAGTTGAAAATTTATGTCCCCACCAAAACCCGCATCTGGATGTTTATAGCAGCTTTATTCATAACTTCCAAAACTTGGAAACAGCCAAGATGTCTTTCAGTAAGTGAATGAATAAATAAACTGTAGTGCATCAAGACAATGGAATATAATCAAGGTATATATTATTATTCCCAATTTACAGATGAGAAAACTGAGGATTGATGAAATGACATGTCCAAGGTTACACAATTATCTGGAAGAGTTGGTATTCTAACTCAGGTCTGTCAGATGCCAAAAGCCTGTGCTCATTCTATTGTACCTAGCTCAGAAAAGGAGTGGTACAATCAGATTCGTGTAAAGATTTATTGACTCCAGAATTTTATAATTTTCTAAACTTTTTAATTAAATTATAATGTATATACAGAAAAGCACATGGGTAATAAGGTAATAAATAATCACATACTGAACCTACCCATGTAACCAAAACACATCAAGAAGCAGAACTTTATCTTCCCCCTATTCCCCAGCCCCAAAAGGCCTCCTGTGCTCTTTCCAGCCACTGTTACTGACCAACAAAAACCACTATCCTATTTTGATCACCATATATTAATTTTGCCCATTACTGAAATTTATAGAAGTGGAATTATCAATATATAACATATTATTCTATGTATTGTAGCTTTTGATCAACATTTTTTGTGGTCCATCCATTTATTGCTTGCAGGTATAGGTCATTCATTTTCATAAGCAGTGTATTATTACATTGTATGGCTATAGAACAATATATGTGTCGATTCTCCTATTGATATACGGAGTTTGGAGCTATTACAAATGCACTGCTATAAACATTCTTGTGCATGTCATATGGAAATGTGATTACATTTTTGTTTGAGTAATCTTCATTGGGTAGTTGGAACTGGTGACAGGACAGAGAGGGATGGAGGTAGAGAGAACTGTTGCAAAAGATCAAGCATAAGCTATTCAAGCTAAAGAAAAATATGATAATGGTGGGACTGGAGAGAAAGAAGTGGAACAGAAAGAGATAAAAATACTTAGATATAAATATGAATTGGTGCTAGGGAATAAAAGTGACAGAAAAGTTTTAATCCATTTAAAGAGGAAAGAAAGTTGGGTGGGAATATTTATCGGCACAGGGAGTTTACATTTGTTTCAGCATTACTGAGATATAATTAGCATATAGCACTGTATAAGTTTAAGGTGTATAGCAGAATAATTTGATTTACATATATAGTAGTCCCCCTTATCTGCAGATTTGCTTTCCATGGTTTCAGTTACCTGTGGTCAACTGTGGTCAGAAAATATTAAATAGAAAATTCCAGAAATAAATAACTCACACATTTTAAATTGCATGCCATTCTGAGTAGTGTGACGAAATTTTTTAAATTCAAGTATAGCTGATTTACAATATTATATTAGTTTCAGGTGTACAGCAGTGATTCAGTATTTTTACATATTATACTCCATTAAAAGTTATTATAAAATAATGGCTACAATTCCCTGTGTTATACAATATACTATATATAGTTGCTTATCTATTTTATACATAGTAGTTTGTATCTCTTAATCCCATACCCCTGTCTTGTCCCTCCACCCTTCCTTCTCCCCAGTGGTAACCACTAGCTTGTCTGCTATATCTCTGAGTCTGTTTCTGTTTTGCTATATACATTTGTTTGTTTTATTTTTTAGATTCCACAATAGGTGATAACATATAGTATTTGTCTTTCTCTGTCTGACTTATTTCACTAAGCATAATATACTCTAGGTCCATCCTCATTGTTGCAAATGGCAGAATTTCATTTTTTATGGCTGAGTAACATTCGTTATATACCATATCTTCTTTATCCATTTGTCTGATGCACCATCCAGCTTCCTTCTGCCTGGGATGTGACTCATCATCCCTTTGTCCAGTGTGTTCTGTCTGTTGGTCAGTTAATAGCCATCTCAGTTATCAGATCAACTGTTGAGGTAATCACAGTGCTTGCATTCAAGTAACCTTTATTTTATTTAGTAATGGCCTCAAAGGACAAGAACAGTGATGCTAGCAATTTGGATATGCCAAAGAGAAGCCATAAAGTGCTTCCTTTAAGTGAAAAGGTGAAAGTTCTTGACTTAATAAGGAAAAAAGAATCATATGTTGAGGTTGCTAAGATCTACTGTAAGAACAAATCTTTTATCCATGAAATTGTGAAGAAGAAAAAAGAAATTCATGCAAGTTTTGCTTTTGCACATCAAACTGCAAAATGTATGGTGATAGTGCATGATAAGTGCATAGTTAAGATGGAAAAGACATTACATTTATACAACAAGATGTTTTCAGAGAGAAAAAGAGTGAGACAAGTCACATAACTTTTATTACATTATGCTGTTATAATTGTTCTATTTTATAATTAGTTATTTTTGCTAATCTCTTACTGGGCCTAATTTGTAAATTAAGCTTTATCATATGTATGTATAGCAAAAAACACAGCATATATAGGTTTCAGTACGAGCCACGGTTTTAGGCATCAACTGGGGATCTTGGAACAGTATCTCCCACAGATAAGGAGGGACTACTGTATTGTGAAATAACTGTCACAATAAGTTTAGTTAACATCCATCATCACATATAGATTTAAAAAAAATAACAATGAAACAAAACAAAAAAAATTTTTTCCCTGTGATGAGAACTTTCAGAATTTACACTCTAAATAACTTTCATATATACCATACAGCAGTGTTATACATTGTACAAAATGTTGTACATTACATCCAAGTACTTATTTCACTTATAACTTGAAGTTTGTACCTTTTGACCATCTTCCTCCAATTTGACATCCCTGTCACCTGCCTATGGTAACTACAAATCTGATCTCTTTTTCTATGAGGTTTTCTTTTTCTTTTGGTTCTGCATATAAGTAAGATCATACAGTATTTGTCCTTCTCAGTCTGACTTAGCATAATCTCTCAAAGTCCATCCACGTTGTCACAAATGGCAGGATTTCCTCCTTTCTGTGGATGAATAATCCATTGTGTGTGCGTGTGTGTGTGTGTGTGTGCACATAACAACTTCTTTATCCATTCATCTGTCGATGGACACTTAGGATGTTTCCATGTCTTGGCTATTGTAAATAATGCTGCTATAAACACAAGAGTGTGTATATTTGGATACAGTGTTTTCATTTTCTTTAGATATACATCCAGAAGTGGAATTACTGGACCATGTGGTGTTCTATTTCTAATTTTTTGAGAAACCTCTATATTGTTTCCCAAAGTGGCTGTAACACTTTACAATCCCATCAACAGTGTACTAGGGTTTCCTTTTCTCCACATCCTCACCAGATTTGATAACTCTATTTCTTTTTTGATGCTAGCCATTCTAACAGGCATGTAGTGATATCTCACTGTAGTTTTGATTAGCACTTCCCAATGATTAGTGATGTTGAGCATCTTTACATGTACTTGTTGGCCATTTGTATGTCTTTAGGAAAATGTGTATTCAGGTCCTTTGCCCATTTTTAATTGGATTATTAGTGTTTTTTTTTTTGCTGTTGAGTTGTATGAGTTCTTTATATATTTTGGATATTAACCCCTTATCAAATATATGGTCTACAAATAAGCTTTTCCCATTCTGTAGGTTGTCTTTTCATTTCGTTTATCATTTCTTTTGCTGTGCATAAGTGCTAGTTAGTTAGTAAGTGTCAGCATGGTATATTTTTCTCCATCCATTTATTTTTAATCTTCATGTATCTTTATGTTTAAAGTGGATCTCTTGTAGGCAACATATAGCTGAGTTGTGTTCTTTAATCTACTCTGATAATCTGTCTTTTAACTGGTGAATTTAGATCATTGATATTCAAAGTGATTATTGAGAGGTGTGGCCAAACTTTTGGAGTAGGAAGATACTGAGCTTACCTCCTTACAACGGGCATACTATAACTATTTACAGAGCAACTATCTATGAGAACAAACTGAAGACTGGTTGGAAAGATCTTCCACACTTAAAGATATAAAGAAGGAACCACAACAAGATGGGAGGAAGGGGTAGAGATGCACTATAGTCAAGACCCACACCCCTGGGTAGGTGTCCCACAAAAAGGGAGGATAATCACAACTGCAGAAATTCTACCCAAGGAGCAAGGGGGTTCAAGCCCCACATCGGGATCCCCAGCCTGGGGGTAGTGCACCAGGAAGACAAGCCCCCAGAATGTCTGGCTTTGAAGGCTGGCAGTGTTTGTGTACAGGAGAGCTGGAAGGCTGTAGGAAACAGAGACTCTGTTCTTAAAGGGCACATGTAAACTCTCACACATTCCAAGTCCCAGTGCAGCAGCAGTAATTTGAAAGGAATCTGAGTTACACCCACTTGCTGATTTTGGTGCACCTCCTGAAGGGCTGGAGGCAAATGGGACTCACCCTGGGGACACAGACATTGTGGAAGCCATTTTGGGGAGCTTATACTACCACAAGGACACTGGTGCTGACAAACATAGTCTTGGAGTCTGTCCTCTAGCCTGTTAATGCTGGGGGCTTACCTGTCACTAGCAAACTGGCACCAGTCCTGGGCCCCCTTGGACCTGTAGCCACCTACTTCCAGATCTACTTGGCTGCACAACCAGATGCACCAGTACCTGACCCTGCCCACCAATGGGCAGGCAGACCAGCATGAGGCAGGGCCTGAAAGCCAACTGGGCCAGGGGCCAGCCACACCCATCTGTGCACCCACAGTAGATGGCCCCACTAAAACATAAGGGCCCACATAGCCCACATAGGGAGCACCCTTAGAGCATACAGCTCTGGTGACCAGAGGGGAGTGTGCTGCTGAGTGCAGTAGAACATAGCCTACATAAGTCCACTTGTCTAAGATCAGCAAATGTAACCAACCTATGTAACACATAGAAATAAACACAGGAACTTAGGTAAACTGAGATAACAGAAAAATAGGTTCAAAACAAAGGAATAAGACAAAATCTCAGAAGAACTAAGCAAAGTGGGGATAAGCAATCAACTCAATAAAGAGTTCAAAGTAATGTTCATAAAGATGATTAATGAATTCAGGAGAAGAATGGATGAACACAGTGAGAAATTTAACACAGAGTTAAAAATATAAAGAAGAACCAAACAGCTGAAGACTACAATAACTGAAATTAAAAATACTCTAGAAGGAATCAAAAGTAGATTAGATGACACACATAGAGGAACAGATCAGCGAACTGGAAGACAGAACAGTGGAAACACCCAGCTGAACAGAAAAAAACAAAAAGAATTGAAAAAAATGAAGATAGTTTAAGAGACTTCTGGGACAACATGAAGCTTACTAACATTTGCATTATAGGCATAGCAGAAGGAAAAGAGACAGAGAAAGGGGCAGATAACTTACTTAAAGAAATAATAGATGAAAATTTCCCTAACCTGTGGAAGGAAACAGACATCCAGGTTGAGGAAGCACAAACAGTCCCAAACAGGATGAACCCAAAAAGGTCCACACCAAGACACATAACTAAAATGGCAAAAATTAAAGATAAAGAGAGAACCTTAAAAGTAGTAAGAGAAAAGCAACTAGTTATGTAGACGGGAACTCCTATTAGACAACAGCTGACTTTTCAGTGGAAATTTTGTAGGCCAGGAGGGAGTGGCATGATATATTTAAAGTGATGAAAGGGAAAAACCTACAACCAAGAATACTCTACCTGGCAAGGCTATCATTCAGATCTGAAGGAAAAATCAAGAGTTTTACAGACAAGCAAAAGCTAAAAGTGTTCATCACAACAAAACCAGCTTTACTATAAATGTTAAAACCACTCCTCTAAGCAGAAAAAGAAAAGAACACAACTAGAAATATGGAAATTATGAAAGGAAAAAAATCACATTGGTAAAGGCAAACATACAGCAAAGATAGTAAATCAACCACTCATAAAGCTAGTAGGAAGGTTAAAGACAAAAGTAGTAAAATCATCTATGTCTATAATAAGTAGTTACAGGATACACACATGCAAAAAGATGTAAAGTATGATATTAAATACATTAAACATGGATGGGGGAGTAAAACTGCAGGGTTGCTAGAATGTGTTCAAACATAAGAGGCCATCAACTTAAAATAATCATGTATATATAAATATAGGTTGTTATGTATGAACCTCATGGTACCCACAAACCAGAAACCTACAGTAGATACATACACAAAGGAGAAAGGAATCTGAACATATACTAAAGGTAGTTATCAAGTCATAAGGGAAGAGAGTAACAAAAAAGAACTACAAAACCAACAGAAAACAGTTTAAAAAATGACAATAAGAACATACCTACCAAGAATTACTTTACATATAAATGGACAAAATTCTTCAATCAAAAGACATAGAATGGGGCTTCCTTGGTGGCGCAGTGGTTGAGAGTCCACCTGCCAATGCAGGGGACACGGCTTCGTGCCCCAGTCCGGGAAGATCCCACAGGCCGCGGAGTGGCTAGGCCTGTGAGCCATGGCCACTGAGCCTGTGCATCTGGAGACTGTGCTCTGCAATGGGGAGGCCACAACAGTGAGAGGCCCGTGTACTGCAAAAAAAAAAAAAAAAAGACACAGAATGGCTGAATGGATAAAAAAGCAAGACCCATATATATGCTGCCTACAAAGAGACTCACTTCAGATCTAAGGACACACACATGCTGAAAGTGAGGGGATGGAAAAAGGTATTTCATGCAAATGGAAACAAAAAGAAAGCTGAGGTAGCAATACTTATATCAGATAAAATGGACTTTATGACAAAGACTGTAACAAGAGACAAATACGGACATTACATAATGATAAATAGATCAATCCAACAAGAAGATATAACATTTGTAAATATATATACAACCAAAATAGGAACACCTAAATACATATACCAAATATTAACAGATATAAAGGGGGAAATTGACAGTAACACAATAATAGTAGGGGAAATTAACATTTCACTTATATCATGGACAGATCATCCAGAGAGAAAATCAATAAGGAAACACTGGTCTTAAATGACATGTTAGACCAGATGCACTTAATACATATATATAGAACATTCCATCCCCAAGCAGCAGAATATACATTCTTTTCTAGTGCACATGGAACATTCTCTAGGATAGATAACATGCTAGGCTCAAAACAAGTCTCAATAAAGCTAATAAAATTGAAATCATTCAAGCATTTTTTCAACCACAACAGAATGAGACTAGAAAGCAACTAAAAGAAAAAAACTGCAAATAATCCAAACATGCGAAGACTAAACAATATACTACTAAACAACCAATGCACCACTGAAGAAATCAAAGAGAAACTCAAAAAATATCTGGTGACAATTAAAAAGAGAAACACAGGGCTTCCCTGGTGGCACAGTTGTTGAGAGTCCGCCTGCCGTTGCAGGGGACGTGGGTTCGTGCCCCGGTCTGGGAAGATCCCACATGCCGCGGAGCGGCTGGGGCCGTGAGGCATGGCCGCTGAGCCTGCACGTCCAGAGCCTGTGCTCCACAACGGGACAGGCCACAACAGTGAGAGGCCCAGGTACCAAAAAAAAAAAAAAAAAAAAAAGGGAAACACAATAATCCAAAAACCTATGGAATGCAACAAAAGCAGCTTTAAGAGGGAAGTTACCGTGACACAAGCCTACCTCAAGAAATAAGAGAAATCTCAAATAAACAATCTAACCTTACACCTAAAGGAACTAGAAAAAGAACAACAAACAAGACCTAGTAGAAGGAAACTTAGTAGAAGGAAAATAAATAATAAATATCAGAGCAGAAATAAATGAAATAGAGACTAAAAGACATAGAAAAGATCAATGAAACTAAAATCTGGTTCTCTGAAAAGATAGACAAAATTGATAAACCTTTAGCCAGACTCATCAAGAAAAAAGACAGAAGACCCATATAAATAAAATCAGAAAGGAGAGAGAAGTTACAACCAACATCACAGAACTACAAAGGATCATAAGAGATTCCTAAGAACAATTATATGCCAATAAAAATGGGCAACCTAGAAGAAATGGAACAATTCTTAGAAATGTACAATCTCCCAAGACTGAAGAAATAGAAAATATCAACAATTACCAGTAATGAAATTGAATCTGTAATTTTAAAAAAATTTTAAAAAATTTTTTTAAATTTTTAATTTTTAAAAAATTTTTAAAAAATATTCCCAGTAAACTTCATGTTTGAATTCTACCAAACATTTAAAGAAGAGTTAACACAAATCCTTCTGAAATTATTCCAAAAAACTGAATAGGAAGGAACACTTCTGAACTCATTCTACAAGGCCAATGTCACCCTGATACCAAAACCAGACAAAGACACCACAAAAATATAAAATTACAGGCCAGTATCACTGATTAATATAGACGTAAAAATCCTCAACAAAATATTAGCAGTCCAAATTCAACAGTACTTTAAAAGGATAATACACCATGATCAAGTGGGATTTATTCCAATGATGCAAGGATGGTTCAATATTTGCAAATCAATCAATGTGATACACAACATTTACAATAGAAGAAAAATTGTATAGTCATCTCAATAGATGAACTTTTGACAAAATTCAACATCCATTTATGATAATAACTATCAACAAAGTGATTATAGAGGGAACATCCCTCAACATAATTAAAGCCACATATGACAAGCTCACAGCCAACATCATACTCAATGGTGAAAAGCTGACAGCATTTCCTCTAGGATCAGGAGCAAGAGAAGGTTGCCCACTCTAGTCACTTTTTCTCAACATAGTATTTGAAGTCCTATCGACAGCAATTGGACAGGAAAAAGAAATAAAAGAAATCCAAATATTAATGGAAGAAGTAAAATTATCACTGTTTACAGATGACATGATACTATATATAGATAATCCTAAAGATGCCACCAAAACACTGTTAGAACTAATAAATGAATTCAGTAATATTGTAGGATACAATTTAGTATACAGAAATCTGTTGTGTTTCTCTAGGCTAACAATAAATTATCGGAAAGAGAAATTAAGAAAACAATCCCATTTATGATCACATCAAAAAAATAAAATATTAATACCTAGGAATAAATCTATGCAAAGAGGACTTGTACTTGGAAACCAATAAGACACATGAAAGAAATGAAGATCACACAAACAAATAGATAGATACACGCTCGTGGATTGAAAGAATTAATATTGTTAAAATGACCATACTACCCAAAGCAATCTATAGATTTAATGTAATCTCTATCAAAATACCAAAGACATTTTTCACAGAACTAGAACAAGTCATCATAAAATTTGTATAGAAACATGAAGGACCCTCAATAACCAAAACATAATCTTGAGAAAGAAGAACAAACCTGAAGGTATCACACGCCCTGATTTCAAACTATACTATGAAGCCACAGTAATCAAAACCGGATGGTATTGGCACAAAAACAGACACATAGATCAATGGAACAGAATAGGGAGCCCAAAAATAAACCCATACATCTATGGTCAATTAATCTATGACAAATTAGGCAGGACAGACTCATCAATAAATGGTGTTGGGAAAACCAGACAGCTACATGTAAAAGAATCAAACTGTTTTCTAACACCATACACAAAAATAAACTCAAACTGGATTAAAGACTTAAATATAAAACCTGAAACCATAAAACTCCTAAAAGGAAACATAGGCTGTATGCTCTTTGGCATCCATCTTAGCAATATTTTTTTGACTATGTCACCTCAGACAAGGGAAACAAAAGCAAAAATAAACAAATGGGACCTAATAAAACTAAAAAACTTTTGCACAGTGAAGAAAACTATCAACAAGATGAAAATGCAGCCTACTGAATGGGAGAAGATATTTGCAAAATGTATATTTTATAAGGGGTTATTATCCAATATATAAAAAAAAATTTACACAACTCAACATAAAAAACCTAGTAAAAAATGGGTAGAGGACCTGAATAGACATTATTCCAAAGAAGGCATACAGATGACCAAGAGACACATGAAAAATACTCAACATTACTAATCATCAGGGAAATGCAAATTAAAATGACAATGAGATACCACCTCACATCTATCTGTCAGAATTGCTATCATCAAAAAGACAACAAATACAAGGTTTTGCTAGGATGTGGAGAAAAGGGAGCCCTCATGCACTGTCAGGATTGTAAATTGGTGCAGCCACTATGGAAAATAGTATGGAGTTTCCTCAAGAAGTTAAAAATAGAATTACCATATGATGTAGCAATTCCATTTCTGGGTATTTACCCAAAGAAAACAAAAACAATGATTCCTAAAGTTATATGCTCTTCAATGTTCTTTTCAGTATTATTTACAATAGTCAGGATATGGAAGCAATACGTGTCCATCAATATATGAATGGACAAAGAAGATGTTATATATTATAACTGAATATTACTCAGTCATAAGAAATGAAATCTTGCCATTTGTGACAACATGGATGGTCCTAGAGGGTATTATACTAAGTGAAATAAGTCAGAGGGAGAAAGACAAATACCACAAGATCTCACTAATATGTGGAATCTAAAAAGCAAAACAAATGAACAAACAACAAAACAGAAACAGAGTCATAGATACAGAGAACAAACAGGTTGTTGCCATAGTGAAGGGGCTTGTGGAGGTTGGCAAAATATGTGTAGGGGAAATACAAACCTCCAATTATATAATGTGTTATGGGGATGTAATATACAGCATAAAATGTATTGTCATTAATATTGTAATAACTTTGTATAGGGACAGATTGTTACCAGACTTATAGTCGTGATCATTCCATAATGATTGTCATTTCACATTTCATAATGTATGCAAATGTCAATCATTATGTACTACACCAGAAGCTAATATAATATTGTACATCAACAATATTCAATTAAAAGATAAAAGTGATTATTGATATGGTATTACTATGTACTATATTAATTACTATTATTGATCTGTTGCCTTTGTTCTTTTTTCCTATTCTTGTCTTCCACTCTTTTTCTGCCTTTTGTTGTTTTAGTTGAGCATTTTATGCTTTCTTAGCATATCAGTTATACTTTTTTAGTGGTTGCCCTAGAGTTTGCAATATACATTTATAACTAATCTAAGTCTATTTTCAAATAACATTTGTATCTTATAATAACAAAATAATCCTTCTTCCTGTCTCTTATATCATTCTTGTTATTCATTTTACATATAAGCATACATAAGCATATATATATAAGATATATACATTAGCATACATAATTGATACATTGTATCTATTTTTTATTTTGAATAAGCTGTTACCTGTTGGATCAATTAAGAAAAATAAAACTTTTAATTTTAGCTTTATTTATTCCTTCTTTGATGCTTTTTCTTTCTTTATGTAGATCCAAGATTTAGACCTATATTATTTACCTTCTCTCCACAGAACTTCTCTTAACATTTCTTTCAAGGTAGATCTACTAGTAACAAATTTCCTCAATTGTTTTTTGTCTGAGAAAGTCTTTATTTCTCCTTCACTTTTGAAGAATAATTTTGCTGGGTACAGAATTCTAGGTTGGTAGTTATTTTTTCTCAACACTAAATATTTCACGCCACTCTCATCTCACTTGCATGGTTCTGAAGAGAAATTGGATGTAATTCTTATCTTTGTTCCTCTATAGGTAAGGTGTTTTTTCCCCTTTGACTTCTTTTAGGATTTTTCTTTATGGTTTACTTTCTGGAACTTGAAAATGATATGCCTAGGTATAGCTTTTTGGACATTTAACTTGCTCAGTGTTCTTTGAGCTTCCTGCATCTATGGTTTGGTGTCTGACATTAATCTGGGGAAATTCTCAGTCATCATTGTTTCAAATATTTCTTTTGTTCCTTTTTGTCTTTCTTCTCCTTCTGATATTCCAATTCAAAAGTTATTCTATAGTCCTTGGATATCTGTTCTGTTTTCTTTCAGTATTTGTTTTCTCTTAGGTTTTTGAGGATTCTATTGGTATATCCTCTAGCACAGAGATCCTCTCTTTGGCCATATCCAGTCTACTAAGGGGCCCATCAAAGGAATTTTTCTTTTCTTATATCTAGAGGTTTTTTTCCCCTTATATCTAGAGTTTTCTTATATCTAGAATTTCTTTTTGATTCTTTCTAGGATTCCCATCCCTCTGTTTACATTGTCCATGTATTTTTGCATGTTGTCTACTTCATCCATTAAAGCCCTTAGCATATTAATTACAGTTGTTTTAAATTCCCTGTCTGGTAATTCCAACATCCTTGCCATGTCTGGTTCTATTGCTTACTCTGTCTCTTCATACTGTGTTTTTAATTTTTGACTTGCCTTGTAATTTTTTCTTGATAGCTGGACCTGATATACCAGGTTAAAAAATGTTGCAAAGGGCTTCCCTGGTGGTGCTGTGGTTGAGAGTCTGCCTGCCGATGCAGGGGACACGGGTTCGTGCCCCAGTCTGGGAAGATCCCACATGCTGCAGAGCAGCCGGGCCCGTGAGCCATGGCCGCTGGGCCTGTGCGTCGGGAGCCTGTGCTCCACAGCGGGAGAGGCCACAACAGTGAGAGGCCCGCGTACCTCAAAAAAAAAAATGTTGCAAATAGGCCTTTAGTAATGTGGTGGTGAAGTGGGGTGGGGAGGGGAAGCATTCTATAGTTCTATGATTAGGTCCCAGTCTTTTAATGTGCCTATACCTCTGGACTTTGAACTTCACGACTGTTTCTCAGTCTTTTTCTCCCTCCTTAGGTGGGAGAGGATGGCTAGCAACAGCTAGATTTGGATATTTCTCTTCCCCTGAGAAGTTCTGATAATACTCCTGCAGGTTAGGCTCTGGTTAATTAGGTTCTGCTGAGGGCAGAACAGTTAAGAACAGTTAAGAACAGTTCTTGTTAAGAACAGTTCTTGTTAAGAACAGTTCTCTGGTGTATTTCAGAATGGTTGTTTTTCCCTTCCCTCTGCTAGAAGCCTGAGGGGATTTTCTCTGATAATATGGAAACTGGTTGAGATCCTGGAGGTAAATCCCACAATACTGTGGGACCCTACCACAACTGGGTCCCCATGGAGTTTTTAACTTTCAGAGTTTTCTGCACTCAGACTCCAGCAATTCGTCAATTACAGTTCAGAACTTCCTAGGCGGGCACTGGTTCCCTGGTGCTTTCTGCAGGTGAGTCTCTGCTGCAGTAATCTGTGAGAGCCTTTATTTGCCTGTCTCTCTAACGTTGGCAGCAAAAGTTTGCCTTGTGTCTTCATTTCTTTTATGGATCCAAGAAGATTTGTTGATGTTTTGGTCTGTTCAGCTTCTTACTTGTTTTAGGATTGAGTGGCAACTTCCCAGCTCCTTAGGAGGAACCAGAAGCAGGAAGTCCAATTATTATATTTTTAAACTCCAGGATTTCCATTTTCTCAGAAGCAATAGTTTCTGAGTTCAGTGTTTGATATTTGTTCTGACCCTAAGAGGGCTCCTCACAGCTGTCTTATCCCCCAGTTCTGTCCTGCAAACTAGCCTGCCCACAGCCTAGACTGTATCTTTATTAAAATCCTTGAACCTCCTCCCAGTCCTCCCAATTGCTTTTCACTGCAACCTCCACTGCTCTTGAGAGTTTCCTTAGCCTTGTACATCTTCAAGCTCTGTTGCAAACAGAATCATTTCCTTTGGTAAGAGATCAGGATCTATCTTTTTTATGGTTTGCTTCTTCCCCCCACCCCCCAGGCAAAATCCCTGAGCCAATGCTCTGGAGCTAGTGAGGAAATGGCAAGCTTCTCTCTGAGTAACACTCCCACTCCAGGAGCTGATCTCTTGGTGGATGGGGGCAGTTAGTAACCTGAAGTCCTCTCAGCTTTCCTCTCCTGCCATGTAATTACCACTTAATGAGGCAGGGAAAGGATGATGAAGGCCGCAGTATTCTCAGCATGTCTCCTCAAGGCAGAGTCTCCATGCCCGAGTGGGGGCTGGGTGGAAAAAGTGAGACACCACTTTTTGACCACAGTCACCCAGGATTTATCCTTAGCAACAGGTACCTGAGGGCAGGATGAGAAACGCTGAAGTCTTGCTTCTCGTGGGAAGAAAGCCCTCTGATTGGGAGATGGGGTAGAGGGAACCTTGTGTTATCAGCTGCAGAAGTCTAGAGTGCAGTTACTCACTTTGCTGTGCTGGGAGGGGGATGGAGGGTGTGATCTTGGTGCAAATACCACAGATTCTCACCTTTTTTACTGAATTTTTGCAGCTTTTCTTGAATAGATGTTTCTTCATTTGCTGTTTGCCCTTAGGACCATTTCCAGAGATTTAAATTATTGTTTTTAAAATACTTTTCACCAGTTTCACTGGGGAGTGGTCTGGAAGTCAATCTTCACTGAGGAGTTTTAAGCTTGATAATGACATGGTGAGGTTTGAATTTCCTTCTAGTCATTTAGTGTAGGATAGATTAGTAGGGAGAAAGGGTGGAAATTCAGGGAGACCAGTTAGGAGATTGCTGTCATGTTCTAGGCATGAGATGAAGAAGCCTAAACTAAGGCAATAGCAGGGGGAGAGGGGCTAATAAGTTAGGATTGAAAAGGCTCAGGGATATTGAGTAGCTTAGAAAAAGAAGCCAAAGATGATTCCCAGGTTTCTGGCTTGGGTGACTGGTGACTAGTGGTGCTATTTTCTGAGACAGGGAAGACAAAGTGTAAGGTAGACTTCGGACAGTGGGAATTTATTGAGAATGTAATTGTTGAAATGTGTTAGAGGTGTCTGTTGAACATCCAAGTAGAGTTGAATTGTGGATTGTGTACATAGGTCTGGAATTGAGGAGAGCAATCTGGGCTGCAGACATATGTTTGGGAGACAGTCACATGGGAGCAGTCGTGGGCTGGAGCCAACTTGTAATGGCTCATGAGAAACTGCTAAATTTTCAGGGATTTAATGAGCTGGTTGTCAAACATAACAGTTATTTAAAATTAAATTATATAAACTTATAATTAAATAAATTTATTAAAAACAAAGGTAAATACTCAAAACTCACCACTTCCTATTTATTTTATTATTTTCTATGCTCTTGAGGTTATTTACATTTTTTTATTTTTATTTTTATTTTTTTTGCAGTACGCGGGCCTCTCACCGCTGTGGCCTCTCCCATTGCGGAGCACAGGCTCCGGACGCACAGGCTCAGCGGCCATGGCTCACGGGCCCAGCCGCTCCGCGGCATGTGGGATCTTCCCGGATCGGGGCACAAACCCGTGTCCCCTGCATCGGCAGGCGGACTCTCAACCACTGCGCCACCAGGGAAGCCCACAGTTTTGGATTTGTATGGTAGAAATGTTATATGATAGTATGTTATCTTGTATCTCTTCCCATCTCTGTGTTCTGTTGGTAACTTGAAATCCACCATGGTGGAAGTATTTACACAAGGGAAATTAGCAAATACTACAAATCAAGAAGTTCTTTTTTTCCCTCAGAAAACCAGTGGTTAAATATTTACCAGCACAACACTGCGTGGGAGCCATTAACAGAGAAGTGGTAATTAAAATTATGTGAATGAATGTGATCACCCAGGTAGAGTAAGTACAGAGTGGAATGAATTGGACTAGGAAGAGAAGCTTCAAAACCTCAAATCAGAATCCCCCATAATCCCCTCAAATCCTCAAACTGGTAAAAGAAAAAAGAAAAAAAAAGAAGGAAAGATACACTTTTCTCACTATGTAGCTAAGGCACCCAGTCAGGAAGGCAAAGTGTTAGCAAGTTAGGTTAATCTGTCTCCTGGAGACCAGGCAGAGAATAAGAAATGAGCAAGTTGCCTGGGCAAAAATATCCTACCCTGAAATCCAAGCCTTGTTAAACTAAACTATAAAAGAAGAGGAATGCCTGCATTGCTTAATTGGGCAGGAGAGGGGAGGGCAGCTGGGAAGAGTCTTCACAAAAGAAAAACAGCTAGCAACATGACTCCTTTATTCACACATTTATACATCTCCATAAGGACTTATTGAGTACCTTCTAGGTTCAAAGCATAGCCTAGGGACTGAGAACACAGAGTGGGTAATATGTCCAGATATGAAGTACTGGAAAGTTGTGATGGTCAGGGAAATCTTGGAGGATGTGGGGTTTGAGCTGAAGGTTAGTTAAGAAGTACCTGGAAAGAAGATCCTGGGAACTCTTCAAAGAAAATGTAACAGAAATAGGAAAGGCCCAGAGCCAGCAATAATACTACTTAATACTTAAAGAATTCTTACTCTGTGCCAAGCACCATTCTAAGAGCTTTACGTGCACTATCTCATTTAATCCTCAAAACAACCCAATGAAGTAGAGACTATTATTATTACAATTTTACAGATAAGGAACCTGAGGCCACACCACAGGAAAGTGGCTGAAATGGCATTATGAATCCAGACAGTCTGGTTCTAGAGCCTACATCTTAACTAATACCCTATTTACCTCCTGGAGTGTGCAGGATATTTTCATGAGGGTGTGTGCTGATAGAGGCCCACATGGGGTAACCATGAGATAGGAGAGTTTGATAGGTAAGGAGGGAGCCAACATCAAAGGGTCTTGTATTCTAGAAACACTTGCAACAATTGTAGAACAAGCATGGCCAACCCAGCTTTAAACGCTGAATCTGCCATTGATTAGTTATGTGACACAGGACAAAGTCAGTGGTGGCCTCCATTTCCTCACCTTTCAAATGGGTATGTCAATGCTAATTCTGTTAGGTTTCCGTGAAGATTAAATGAATAAAAGTTTATAATGTATCCAGCACAGAGTAGGTCACCATTAATAGAGGCTATGACTATTACTTTAGGACTTGTACAGTACACAGCAGAGCTTTCAAAATAATTATTTTAAAGTTTTTTAGTCAGTGAGTCCTCAAAGGCCCATCAAAGTGGAATTTCTAGTGAAAACATTCACTTAAAAAAAATCGTTTTCTTCTCCTGGTGGCTTGTGGCTCAGACTACTGAAAACCCTACAGCCTTGGGTTGGGGGTGCCTTCCAGTTGGCAAGTATGACCAAAGGCTGGCTTAGGCTAGGGAAACTGCCCCACATGTGTACCCACCCTTCCTAGGGGTAGTGATCCCTCTGGGGGTATTACCACTGGGCTGAGGACAGCTAGAAAGGAAGGAAGCTATAGTTCAACTTCTCTTATTGATATTGATCCATATGTCACTGCTAGACTCTGGAGATGTCTGCATTGCCCCATCCCTTTCATCTACACCAGTCCAGTTCTGGAAGATAGGAGTGAATAACTGTGGAAACGCATGGCCCAGGGACCCTGGTGGGACTCTGATCTCCCTTTATTTCCTTGTACACCCTCTTTCCTCTCTAATGAAGTGTCATTTTATTTTTGGGGTCTGCTAAGGAAACTCTTAATTTGACAAATATCTTCCTGGAAATGCAGTTGTTAGAGGTGCATGCATGACTAGGATTAGCTGCTATTCTCAAGAATCTTGAAACTATAAATCCTGGTAGTCAGGACTCAAAAATCAGGGAGGAGAGGAGGAGCAAAACCTTTTACTTTTCATGTGTCTGCAAATATCTTAACGTACAGCTGTCACCTAAAATAGAAAACCAAAGAGTTTACCCCATTCTGGATTCTAAATGTCTGCCATGGGATCTGAAGCACTTCTTAAAGATGACCTCTAACTGGAGTAGAGTGGATTCTTCCCCCTGGGGTTCTGTCTGCAGGCTGTCAAGTAGGCCTCTGCTGACCATCTGCAGGAGGGGTTGGGGGAGTTGCACCATTTCCTGTTCAGGCCATAATGACTGCCTTATCCAGCAGGCAAATGAGCACAAATGGTCTCAAATTTCAGAATATTCTCTTTTCTCACAGTGGTCCTGGGGCAGATAATTCAGATCAGAATAGGGCACCTCAGACCAAGTTGCCTCACCTTTACTACAGTGGCTCAATAATTCTGCTGGCTTCGTCTTTTTCCCATGATTCCCTAAGATGACAGTAGACTCTCCAGAGTATCCTAGGAGTTGGATTAAAACTAAGACAGGGGGCTTCCCTGGTGGCGCAGTGGTTGAGAATCTGCCTGCTAATGCAGGGGACACAGGTTCGAGCCCTGGTCTGGGAGAATCCCACATGCCACGGAGCAACTAGGCCCGTGAGCCACAACTACTGAGCCTGTGCGTCTGGAGCCTGTGCTCCGCAACAAAAGAGGCCGCGATAGTGAGAGGCCCACGCACCGTGATGAAGAGTGGCCCCCGCTTGCCACAACCAGAGAAAGCCCTCGCACAGAAACGAAGACACAACACAGCAAAAATAAATAAATTAATTAATAAACTCCTACTCCCAACATCTTAAAATAGCAAGAGGAGTTAGAATGAGAAATTGCTTTAAAAAAAAACAAAACTAAGACAGGAAGACAGGATGAAAATTAATGGCAGTTGCTGGGCTAAAGAAATCCTTGGGCCCAACAGGGAGTGTGATGGAGGAGTCTGAACCAGACATTCTTGACTTTTCTCTTTCTCTCACACTTCACAACTACTCTTCCTTACAACTGGGTCTACCTTCAAATTTTCTCAAAAATTGGCCACGTTTTTATCCTTTTCACCACTACCGTTTTGTTCTAAGCCACCATTCACTCACTATAGCTTCCATACTCACCTCCCTATTTTCCTTACAACAGCCAGAGGGATAGTTTCAATTCTCAAGTCAGATCATATCACTCCTCTACGCCAAATCCTCCAATGACTTATTAGCTCATTCAGAGTAACAGTCAAAGGTCTTTTAATGGCCTACAAATCCCTGCATGATTTGTCTCCTCTTCATCTCTATAATATTAGGTCCCACTACTTTGCCTCATGCTCACTCTGCTTCAGCCACACTTTCTTCCTTGCTGGTCCTTGACATAAGCAAGCTCTGCCTGGAAAAATCTTCTCCCAAATATGCAAATAATTCACTCCCTAACCTCCTTCAGGTCTTAATTAAAATAATGTCTTTTTTCAGTGAGATCTTCCCTGACTTCTCTGTTTAAATTTTCAGTCACCCCTATACTCCTTTTGCCTCTTCCTTGTTTTATTTCTCATGTAGTATTTATCAACTTCTAATATACTACATTTATTTTGCTAGTTTGTTTATAGACTGTCTCTCCCCTACAATATCAGCTTCATTAGGGCAAGGATTTTTGTTTTTTTTAGAAACTCTGTATCTTTAGCACCCAGCACAGGACCTGGCATTAGGTGCTCAATAAGTATTCATTAAATGAATTTTCTTAAAATATGCCCATGGTTCAGGAAAATGTTCCTTTCCCTAGTTGGTTCTCAGTTGCCCCCACTGATAACATAAGGGGGTTGGATTGGGAGATCTCTCAGGTCTTTTGCATCTCTAGGACTAAGTTCAGAAATCTGAGTAAAAGCACAGTCTCTAGAGCCAGATTTCTTGGGATCTCTCACCTGCTACCTTCAGACAAGCTACTTAACCTCTCTTGGGCCTCTTAGTTTTCTTATTTGAAAAATGAAGATGATAAAAATAGACCTTGTCTCCAAGGGTTGCTCTGGAGATTAAATAAGATCATCCTTATATAAGCACTTTGACACAGTGCATGACATTCAATAAACACTAACTATTGCCTTTAGGATGATCATTAGCATGTAGCCACGTTAACAGCCTTCCTTAGGCTCAAAACCAGCTTCAGTCACTGATGGTATGGGAAAAAAAAGAAAAACACCCTCCATAACAGAAAACTCACCTGAGTTTCATATGCAGCTCATATGCGACTCATATGCATACAGCTGGCCTCATCCCCTTCCCCCACCCCATTACTAAGATAGAAGAACAGCTTGTTCTCTTGTAACCTGATGTCCCTGGATAAGGGAGGGAGGAGGCAATGTGTGATTGCCATTGCTCTACCTCATTCTACAGAGAAGCAGGCCAGGGGGCTTGTTCACAATCACCCAGAAACCTGGTCATGGGTGGTTTCAATCAGGGTGTGTGGAATACGTGTGGTCCCAGGCACAGAGGTTGTGCTATGAAGGCAGAGGATGATGTTCAAAGCCATCATCAGAAAACATGATTCAGACAGCTGGCCTGGTCTTTGGGGCAGGAGATGTGTGGGCTTCTCAGAGTAAGGCATGTTGTGGATAGGCTACCAGAATGGAAACTAGAAAGGATAACCAAAGAATAAGCCTGTTAGTAATGATGATAACATTAATAATAGCTTACATTTCTTGTGTATTTACCATGTTCCAGGTGCTTTATAAATGCTTTCATTTAATTCTCCAATCAACTCAGTGATTCTCAACCTTAGCTGCACATTGGACAACTTGAAAAGCAGTATCAGGGCCCAAGCTCCACTGCACCAATTAAATTACAATTTCTGAAAAAAATATTTTTAAAAAATCTCCCCAGATAATTATAATGTACAGCCAGGATTGAGAACCATTGCATGAGGTATATATATAACATACATATTTTACAGGTGAGAAAATTTAAGTTCAGAAAATTTGCTCCAGGTCATCCAGTTAAGAATCAGCACTAGGCTATACTGTCTCATATTCAGTACTACACACTGTGTACCACCCAGGGAAGGCTTGAACTCACAACTTGGGGCCAGAACTCAATTTTAACAAAACAGGTACATTGTGATGGGGCCAGGAATAGCTGGGCTTAACCCCTTGCATCACATGGACATCCCAGGGTCAAGTCTGGGATTACATACTCCAGAGACTGGTCAAGCAGTGTCATGGGCAACTGCTGCTGTTTAGGGATTTCTTTCCTTAGTCAAGATCGTCTCAGTATTGACTCAGTCACCTGCCCTAGTTATATTAGCACAAGGGTATCCAGCTGCCATTTACCTCCCCAGCTTCCTCTGCCCATCAGATCCAGGCTGCATGCAACAGCAGCAGTGACGTTAGGTGATTATTTCCTTAGCATGGTATGTATACCACTGGAGGGTCACAAGGTGATTTAAGAGGTAAAAGGATAAGCATTTTAAAAATTTCAATAGTCATCTTAATGTAACTGAAATATGTATTGGAGATATGTATATGTATATACATACAGCCCATGATTCTATAGATACTGCTTAGAACAAGGCTAAGTTGATTAAAAATATTGAAAAGTGACTTGAGTTAAAGAAAAATATTAAATAAATAATAACTGCAGAGGTGGTTTGCACAAGAATATGGTTCCAAAATTCAGAACAAGATAGATGAATGGCTGAAGAGGAAAAAACACTGTTTAGAGTCATTTATCTGTTCACTCAATCATTTATTCATTGAACAAACATTTATTGGATAACAAGTATGTTCCAGGAATCATGTTAGACCAATATAGATGAATAAGAAATGGTTCTTGCCTTCAAGGAGCTCACATAGAAGTAAATATACAACAGCAATTCAATATAAATAAGCAAAGAGAATAGTGGGAGTATATGAGGGTGGGCAGGTTAAGGAGACAGGGACAATGGGGATTTGAGAAGATTTCCAAGAAGAGGTGACTTAGCCATGTAACTAGGAGAGGGAGAGGATGCCAAGTTGAGGGCATTAGGAACAAAGCACAGAAGTGAGAAACAGCAGCATGTAAAGGTGTAATGGTTGGTTAAGGGGGTAAGGATGAGAGAGGGATTGATTATTCAGTTACTAGAGTGTAAAATACAAGGTGGAGAAGTGGAGAGAGAAGGCTGGGAAGATCTGCTGGGGCTGGATTATTGCACTCCATGAAAATGGGTTTGAGCCTTATTCTTTGGACAAGCTTGGCTTTGTAACTAGGCTAGAAGAGTAGATATTCAAATCCTGGTTCTGTTACTTTATTTTTTAAACTTTGTGTCCATAGGCCTAGTTGCACTAATCTTTCTTTTTTTTAATTTAATTTTTTTATTGGAGTATAGTTGTTTTACAGTGTTGTGTTAGATTTAGGTGTACAGCAAAGTGAATCAGTTATACATATACATATATCCACTCTTTTTCAGATTCTTTTTCCATATAGGCCATTACAGAGTATTGAGTAGAGTTCCCTGTGCTATACAGTAGGTCTTTATTAGTTATCTGTTTTTTTTGTTTTT